>NC_087352.1:37500-347429 GCF_030014295.1 Loxodonta africana | reverse complement strand
AAGGTGTCAGTTCTTTGCTCTTCTTATTCATTGGCCAGCTTTCGCATGCATATAACTGTCAAATCAGCATTTAATCGTATTGGGGATCGTTTGTATGTGACTGTTGGCTTTCCTCTAACTGATTTCATGATTCTCTCCTTATCTTTAATTTTTGAGACTCTAACTATGATCTGTCTTGGTGTAGATGTCTTTGAGTTTATCCTGCTTGGGGTTCTTTGAGTTTCTTGCATTCATAGATTCATGTCATTTGTGAGATGGGGAAAATTTTCTGTCATTATGCCTTAAATAGTCTTTCTGTTCCTTTCTCTCCCTCATCTTCTTCTGGAATTCCCATGATGTTTATATTAGGTCTCCTGCTGATGTTCCTTAATTCCCCTAAACTGTGCTCAGCCTTCTTGAGCCTCTGTTCTTGTTACTAATATTCACAGAGATAATAACCTTTGGCCTTTGCTTACTGTTTCCTCTCTCTCTCTATGATAGCTCCCTTTCCTTTCCTGGCTTAATTAGGATTTGAAAGTTCCAGGTCTTGGTTTTTAACTTTCAATCTCTCCCAAACACACGGGAGAACACAAAGTGGTCAGTCTGTCCACCAGCGGCACCACCCCTTAGGCGAGGTATCATGTACTAGTTAATCTGTCTAGCAGGGGGCACAGTTGCCTCTCTCTGGGTATTACTTAAGTGTCTGTAATTTTAACTATCTTATCCTTTAATTTGCTGTTTCTTTCTTCTGCCTGATTAAATATGCTGGAAAGTCTTCTATGATGTTTCTCATCTCAGTTATTGTTCCTTTCGGTTGTAATATCCCTTTTTTAGATCCTCATTTTGTTCTTGCATTAATTTCCTTACTTCTTTTAGCTCTTTATTTTCCTTAGTTCTTTAACTATGTTTCATGTTGTTGTATTCTATTCTTTTTTTTTTTTTTCACTGTTTGGTTATCCCTAGACACACTTTCTCTCCCTTTGACATGTTCATTTGAGTGGGACATTGTTTCTCTGTTCTTTGCGTGTCTTGTGAATTTTTGTTGGGGCATTGGAAGTTTTGAGGTTGTTTCTCAGTTTTCGCCAGTATTTGATGTTTTTGACCACACTAGTTTCTCCAAGAAACTTAGGCAGGCACAGCCTTCGACCTTTGCATACTGTTTCCTCTCCCTCTCTGTGATAGCGCCTTCTCCCTTCCTAGTTTAATTAGGATTCAAAAGTTCCAGATCTTGGTTTTCAACTTTCAATCACTCCCAAACACACCAGAGAACGTTCTGTAGTCAGTCTATCCACCAATGGGCACCTCCACTCAGGCAAGATATCATCTACTAATGGATCCTCGCAGCAGGGGGTGCAGTTCTCTCTTTCTGGTTATTACTCCCTTCCCTTTTCTGTTTCTGGAATCGTGTTTTTAGTTGGAAAACCCTCACCCAGCTAGCCCCCTTTGGGACTGAGTGTTGCTTTCCAGTTTTGCCTGAGACTTCCTTCCTTGCTTTGTGGTGACTGCTTATATCTGAGCTGACATTCAGAGGAAGCACAGGAAGACTTTTCTCCATTTCAGGAGGAGGAGGGGCTCACGTTTCCCCGAAAGACCTCTAACAGATTTGCCTTTTTGGTTTCATAGCCTCAGTGCCCCTGTGGTGGTTGGGGGAGTAGTCTTCACCTAGGTGACCCAACTTCTGACTTCACTGTAGGGAACCTTCTTTAGGAGTTTGTATCAGCCCAGCAGCCAGCAGTTACCAGTTGGGGAAGGGGGGGTCACACTCCAAACAGACCACCAGGGAGGTCTGCCTTTTT
This sequence comes from Loxodonta africana, assembly GCF_030014295.1. Lineage (NCBI taxonomy): Eukaryota > Metazoa > Chordata > Mammalia > Proboscidea > Elephantidae > Loxodonta > Loxodonta africana. The sequence continues at coordinate 345,654 of NC_087352.1, read as the reverse complement.
GATATCAGAGCCCACCTCATACTATGTTGACTGTGGACGTAGCCTCCACTCAAGATGCCTGCTTCCTAGCGCACAGCAGACTCAGTCAACAGTCCCCTGACTGTAAGGGGAGTAGATGCAAACCGATCCTGAGAAAGGTCTGTCCTATTGTATTCAGAGGGCTGGGCTATGGGGTGTGCTGCAGGGGCCACCTGAAGCAATTTGGAACAGTCTGGCAACCAACAATTACAGGTGGGGTAGGGGGTATTACGCTCTGTTAAGATCCCCATGGAGGTCTGCCTGGTAGGTTGTTGGCTGTGAGTGCAGGCTCCACCCAAAACTCCTGCTTCCTAACACACAGCAGCCTCAGTCAGCAGTCCTCAGCACCAACTGGAAGTGGGAGCAGACAAACCCTAACTGACCCCTGCGGAGGTTTGTCCTGTTGGTTTCAGAGGTCAGAGCTATGGGGTGTGCAGGGAGGCAGATAGAGTGCTGACTATGGAAGCAAACTCCACTGCACAGGCCTCCTGTAGCAATTCTCAGCAGGCTTGTAGGTGACAGTGTCCTGGTTGGGGGGGATGCTGTCATGCTTCAAACAGACCTCCAGGAATGCCTGCCTTGTTGCTACCACAGCCCTCATTGTAGTATGTTGGCTGTGGGTGTACCCTCCGCTAAAGATATCTACCTCTTAGCACACAGCAGCCTAAGTCAGCAGTCTTCAGCACTGACAGAAAGTGGGAGCAGACAAACCTGAACTGACTCCCTGAAAAGTCTGTCCTGTTGATTTCAGAGGCCTAAGCTATGATGTGCACTGGGAGGCAGGTAGAGTATTGACTGTGAGAGCAGACTCAACTGCATGGGCCTTCTGTAACAATAGTAGGCTCACAACTGACAATGTCCAGGTGGGAGAGGTGCTCACACACTCCAAATGGATCCTCAGGGAGGCCTGCCTGCCTTCATTTTAGGGCAAAGCTTGGGGTCCTGTGTCTTTGTGCATGCATGGGCTGGGGTGGTTAGGGAAGCAGGCTTTTTCTGGGGCCACTACCCCAGTTTACAGCAGCCAGTGGCCCACTTGGCAAGGGCAGTGGAGAAGCGATTTATCTACCATATGCAACTCACTGATTCTTGCCTGTCTGCAGTTCCCCACTGCTTTTCTCTGCTCCCTGATACAGAGTCCCTCAAAGCCGAGCACTGTTCCCTTGTTTTATTTCTTGTTGTATATGTGGGGGAGGTTCAGAACAATGGCCTATTTGTGCTGCCATCTTTTCAGAATCCAACATCATTCTTTTTTAAGGTTAGTAGTGTTCCTTCTTATGGTATACCATAATTTATGTACCTCAATAGGATTGATGGTTTAGGTTTCCTTTAAATTTTTTTCTATTATAAGTCACGCTTTGAGGAACTTCCCTGTACACTAATGTTTCAGCGTATGCTTCATTATTTCCCTAGCCTAGCTTCTAGAATTGGACCTGCTAAGGCAAACATGAGAAATTTAATAAGATTCTCAGGGCTTTGTGTAGCTATTTTTGATGGTTCTCAATGATAAAGTAGAAACATTTCCTATTCTGAAGTTTTTTGTAACCTAATAAGTAAAAGCATATGTACATATAGATATAGATATGATAGATGTAGGTAGGTAGGTAGATATTACCAAAGTAGAGTGTGATAATGGTATCCTGGGAAATACAAGTGACATACGTCGGAATTCAGAAAACGAAGGCATCATTTTTATTGCAGGAACCACTGACATGTCAAGTCACAACATTTTTTTTTTTTTTCAAAGCAACAGCAACTCAGTGAAGGCGAGTGAATTTTGTGAAGAACCAACAACAGAACTCTTTTCCTCACAGATTTTAGTATAATATTATATCTAAAGTAAGTAGGAACTAACTTGACAGCACCTAACAAAAACAACAAGAACAATGAATACATGTGCCTGCATACGCATAACTATACTTATAGATACTTCTCTCTGTGCAAACGTATGTATAAACCTATACCTGCCCACATATGTATATGTCTACACATATGCATATATGACCATACACTTGTTTTTTGGTCATTGTTGGTGTTGCTAAATTAAATATGTCAAATTCTTTAGTGTTGTGTTGTTAATGTTAGGTGCCGTCGAGTCGGTTCTGACTCATAGTGACCCTATGCAAAACAGAACAAAACACTGCCCGGTCCTGTGTCATCCTTACGATTCATTGTTATGCTTGAGCTCACTGTTGCAGCCACTGTTTCAGTCCACCTCGTTGAGAGTCTTCCTCTTTTCCGCTGACCCTGTACTTTGCCAAGCATGATGTCCTTCTCCAGGGACTGATCCCTCCTGACAACATGACCAAAGTATGTGAGACATAGTCTCACCTGCCGTCCTTGCTTCTAAGGAGCATTCTGGTTGTACTTCTTCCAAGACAGATTTGTGTGTTCTTTCGACAGTCCATGGTATATTCAGTGTTTCTCGCCAACACCATAATTCAAAGGCATCAATTCTTATTCAGTCTTCCTTATTCATTGTCCAGCTTTCACATATATATGATGCGATTGAAAATAGCTTGGCTTGGGTCAGGTGCACTCTAGTCCTCAAGGTGACATCTTTGCTTTTCAACACTTTAAAGAGGTCCTTTGCAGCAGATTTACCCAATGCAATGCATCATTTGATTTCTTGACTGCTGCTGCTTCCATGGGTGCTGATTATGGATCCAAGTAAAATGAAATCCTGGACAACTTCAGTCTTTTCTCCATTTATCATGATGTTGCTCATTGGTCCAGTTGTGAGGATTTTTGTTTTCTTTATGCTGAGGCGCAATCCTTATTGAAGGCTGTGGTCTTTGATCTTCATTAGTAAGTGCTTGAAGTCCTTTTCATTTTCAGCAAGCAAGGTTGTGTCATCTGCATAACACAAATGACATCCTTAACTTTTGTTAAGCTGTGTTCACTACACCCACATTTGGTGCTACTTTTCCCTTCACCAAAAATGACAAGTATCTGTGATATAGTGATTTCTCTCTCCTCCCAACCCTCCCTGGTAACCATCAATGAACATTGGTCTCTATATATCCATTTTTGTCTTCTTATAAAAGTGAATTATACAATATTTGTCCTTATGTGATTGACTTATTCCACTTAGCATTACATCCTCCAAGTCCATCCATATTATAATATGTCCTGTGGACTCATCATTGTTCTTTACGGTTGCGTAGTAGTCTACTGTATGTATGTACCACATTTTGCTTTTCAGTACTTTAAAGAGGTCTTTTGCAGCAGATTTGTCGAATGCAATGTGTTTTTTGATTCCTTGACTGCTGCTTCCATGGGTGTTGATTGTGGATCAAGTAAAATGAAATCCTTGACAACTTCAATCTTTTCTCCATTGATCATGATGTTGCTTATTGGTCCAGTTGTGAGGAATTTTGTATTCTTTATGTTGAAGTGTAATCAATATTGAAGGCTGTAGTATTTTATCTTCATCAGCAAGTGCTTCAAGTCTTCTTCACTTTCAGCAAGCAAGGTTATGTCATCTGTATATCTCAGGTTGTTGATGAGTTTTCCTCCAATCCTGATGCCCTGTTCTTCTTCATATACTCCAGCTTCTTGGATTATTTGTTCAGCATACAGATTCAATAAGTATGGTGAAAGGATACAACCCTGACACACCTTTCCTGATTTTAAACCACACAATATCCGCTTGTACTGTTTGAATGATCACTTCTTGGTCTATGTACAGGTTCCACAGGAGCACAAATAAATGTTCTGGAATCCCATTCTTTGCAATGTTATCCATAATTTGTTATGATCCACATAGTCAAATGCCTTTGCATAGTCAATGAAATACAGGTAAACATCTTTCTGGTATTCTCTGCTTTCATCCAGGATCCATCTGACATCAGCAGATGGAATCCAGCCTGAATTTCTGGCAGTTCCCTGTCGATATACTGCTGTAGCCACTTTTGGATGGTCTTCAGCAAAATTTTGCTTGTGTGTGATACTAATGATATTGTTCAATTACTTCTGCATTTGGTTGGATCACCTTTCTTGGAAATAGGCATAAATATGGGTCTCTTCCAGTCAGTTGGCTAGGAAACCATCTTCAATATTTCTTGGCATAGATGAGTGAGCACTTCTAGCGCTGCAGCCATTTGTTGAAACATCTCAGTTGATAGTCTGTCAATTTCTGGAGGCTTGTTTTTCGCCAATGCCTTCAGTGCAGCTTGGACTTCTTCCTTAGTACCATCGGTTCCTGATCATATGCTACCTCTTGAAACAGTTGAACTTCGACTAATTCTTTTTGGTATAATGACTCTGTGTATTCCTTCCATCTTCTTTTGTGCTTCCTGTGTCATTTAGTGTTTTCCCCATAGAACCCTTCCCTATTGCAAGTCGAGGCTTGAATTTTTTCTTCAGTTCTTTCACCTTGAGAAAAAGCAAGCGTGTTCTTCTCTTTTGGTTTCTATCTGCAGGTCTTTGCACATGTAGTTATAATACTTTACTTTGTCTTTTCGAGACGCCCTTTGAAATCTTCTGTTCAACTCTTTTACTTCATCATTTCTTCATTTTGTTTTAGCTGCTCGACGTTCAAGAGCAAGTTTCAGATTCTGTTCTGACACCATCTTGGTCTTTTCTTTCTTTCCTGTCTTTTCGATGACCTCTTGCCTTCTTCATGTACGATGTCCTTGATGTCATACCACAACTCATCTGGTCTTCGGTCACTAGTGTTCAATGTGTCAAATCTATTCTTGAGAGGGTCTCTAAATTCAGGTGGGATATACTCAAGGTCGTATTTTGGCTCTCGTGGACTTGCTTTGATTTTCTTCAGTTTTAGCTTGAACTTGCATATGAGCAATCGATGGTCTGTTCCACAGTCAGCCCCTGGCCTTGTTCTGACTGATGATATTGAGTTTTTCCATCATCTCTGTCCACGGATGTAGTCGATGTGATTCTTGTGTGTTCTCTCTGGCAAGGTCCATGTGTATAGTTACCGTTTATGTTGGTAAAAAAGGGTATTTGCAATGAAGAACTTGTTGATCTTGAAAAATTCTATCATTCGATCTCTGGCATTGTTTTTATAACCAAGGACATATTTTCCCACTACCAGCCCCTTTTCTTTGTTTCCAACTTTCGCATTTCAATCACCAATAATTATCAGTGCATTCTGATTGCGTGTTTGATCAGCTTCAGGCTGCAGAAGCTGACAAAAATCTTCAATTTCTTCATCTTTGGCCTTCGTGGTTGGTGTGTAAATTTGAATAATAGTCGTGTTAACTGGTCTTCCTTGTAGGCATGTGGATATTATCCTATCACTGACAGCATTGTATTTTAGGATAGATCTTGAAATGTTCTTTTTGACGATGAATGCAACACCATTCCTCTTCAAGTTGTCATTCCCAGCATAGTAGACTATATGATTGTCTGATTCAAAATGGCCAATACCAGTCCATTTCATTTCAGCTCACTAATGCCTAGGATATAGATGTTTTTGCGTTCCATTTCATTTTTGATAATTTCCAATTTTCCTAGATTCATACTTCATACATTCCAGGTTCTGATGATTAATGGATGTTTGCAGCTGTTTATTCCTATTTTGAGTCTTGCCATATCAGCAAATGAAGGTCTGGAAAGCTTTACTCCATGCATGTCATCAAGGCCAACGCTACTTTGAGGAGGCAGCTCTTCCCTAGTCAACTTTTGAGTGCCTTCCAACCTGGGGGAGAGTCATTTTCCTGCACTATATCAGACAATGTTCCGCTGCTATTCATAAGGTTTTCACTGGTTAATGCTTTTCAGAAGTAGACTGCTGGTTCCTTCTTCCTAATCTGTCTTAGTCTGGAAGCTCAGCTGAAACCTGTCCTCCATGGGTGACCCTGTGGGTATCTGAATACCGGTGGTATAGCTTCCAGCATCACAGCTATGTGCAAGCCCCCACAGTACGACAAACTGACAGACACGTGGGGGATTTTTCCATAGAATCCTTCAATATTGCAACTTGAGCTTGAATGTTTTCTTCAGTTTTTTTCAGCTTGAGAAATGCCTAGAGTGTTCTTCCCTTTTGGTTCCACAGTCAGCCCCTGGCCTTGTTCTGACTGAGGATATTGAACTTTTCCATCATCTCTTTCCACAGATGCAGTCAATTTGATTCTTATGTATTCCATCTGGCGAGGTACATGTGTCTGGTTGCCATTTATGTTGTTGAAAAAGGTACTTACGATGAAGAAGTCATTGGTCTTGCAAAATTCTATCATGCGGTCTCTGGCATCATTTCTATCACCAGGGCTATATTTTCCAACTACTGATCCTTCTTTGTTTCCAGCTTTCACATTCCAATCACCAGTATTTATCAATGAATTCTGATTGCATGTTTGATCAATTTCAGACTGCAGAAGCTGGTAAAAATCTTCAATTTCTTCATCTTTGGCCTTCGTGGTTGGTGTGTAAATTTGAATAATAGTCGTATTAACTGGCTTTCCTTGTAGGTGTGTGGATATTATCCTATCACCGACAGCATTGTACTTCAGGATAGATCTTGAAATGTTCTTTTTGAGGATGAATGCAACACCATTCCTCTTCAAGTTTTCATTCCAGGCATAGTATACCATGTTTTCTGATTCAAAATGGCTAATACCAGTCCATTTCAGCTCACGAATGCTTAGGATATTGATGTTTATGTGTTCCATTTCAGTTCTGACGATTTCCAGTTTTCCTAGGTTCATACTTCATACATTCCGTGTTCTGTTTATTAATGGCTGTTTGTAACTGTTTCTTCTCATTTTGAGTCGTGCCACATTAGGAAGTGAAGGTCCCAAAAGCTTGACTCCATCCACGTCATCAAGGTTTACTCTACTTTGAGGAGGTATCTCTTCCCCAGTCATATTTTGAGTGCCTTCCAACCTGAGGGGCTCATCTCCTGGCACTATATCAGACAGTGTTCCACTGCTATTCATAAGGTTTTCACTTGCTAGTTTTTTTCAGATGTAGACCGCCAGGTCCTTCTTCATAGTCTGTCTTAGTCTGAAAGCTCAGCTGAAATCTGTCCGCCATGAGTAACCCTGCTGATATTTCAATACTGGTGGCATAGCGTCCAGCATCAAAGCAACAAACTGACAGTACAACAAACTGAGATGTGTGGGGGAAGTTTGTGATAAGCAACAGAAAATTAATATACCATATAAGTACCATTTGCTTCTGGACTGTCTGTCCTGTTTCAGTGGCTAGTTAATCTGTATTTTCACCAGTACTGCACAATCTTAATTATTATTTGTTTATAATCAGTCTTATCTGGTAGTGTAAGTCCTCTGGCTTTGTTATTTATTCTTCAGAATTACCTTGATCATTCCTGGCCCTATACAATTGTGTCGTTACATTGAATCTATAGTTTATTTGAGAATACTTGATCTTTTTACAATAATGAGTCTTCCAATTCATGAACACAATATAGTCCTCCACTTATTATTACTGATTTCTCTTAATACTACTCTGTGGTTTTTAATGTGTAGGTATTGCATATGTTTTATCAGATATACCCTAGATATTTGACATTTTTTCTATTTTTTAGTAGTATAATTTACAAGTTTTATGTGAATTTTTTTCTAATAATCATAAAAGAATGTTGGATTTTGTCAAATGCTTTCTCTTCATCTGTCAAAATGATTGTCGTATTTCCATATTTTTTTTTCTGTTTGTGAAATGAGTTAAGTTGATTGATTTTCAAATATTATATCACACTTCCATACCTCGAACCAATCATACTTGATCATGATGTATTACTGATACAAGTCTGTGGTCCTGAGGTAAAATTAACCCTTTTGTGAACAGAGGCTCTAAAAAAATTCCAAAGGAAACAAGATAAAGCATAGGCCAGACATGAGGAAACCAGTATCTCAACCTGAGGCTTAATTTTAAAAGATAAGCAACCAGATTTCCCTTAATGCTTTCTCTTAAGACTGTTTTTTAGGCAAACCAACTAAAAGCAGAATCCTGCACAGGCTCAGAAACGATTTGGTTGGCCACTGGATGTCCCCATCCCATAATGAGTCCTGCCTAAACCCAAATGAGTCCTGCCTAGGAACCAAGAAACTAGTGTCAGGGAACTAAAAATCACAAGATTTATGTCCTCTATAGTACTCTGACCTATTTCAGGAGTGAGAGGTCCACTAGCCAGTTCCTGCCAAAAGCTGGATCCACCCCCTTTTATGAATATGCATGCTATTTCCCAGAAATCCAAAGAATATGTATGACCTCCCCTTTTCCACATAATAAAACCTACAGCAGTCCCTTTGTTCAGGGAGACAGTGCTTTGAGAGTAATCTCCCTGTGTCCTATTCCCTGCAAGTATTAAACTATGCCTGCTTTAAATCCACTTGAATCTTAGTTATTCTTAATGAGAGTACAAGCAACGGACTCATTGTGCTCAGTAACGTTACCCTTTGTATCTATCACTGGGTTCATCTTGCTAATATTTTTTTTAAGGATCTTTGTGTTCACGAGTCAGGATGGTCCCATATATATCTGTTTGTACCATCCTTCCCAGGTTTTGAATTCAAGATTATGGTGGTCTTATAAAATGGGTTCATAATGTCAAAGAGAAAAATTAATAACAGACATCTTACTTTGATTTTAAGATTTTTTTACCCACGAAAACAAATATTCACTGTAAAGAAATTCCTGACCAAAATTAATTCTGCCAGTGACTTTTTTTTTACCCAAAGTGGCTAATCTTTTATTTACTGTTCAAAGCCAGACTTACTAAATTTGAATTTCAAAAAGTGTGGCTGAGGCAGTGGAAGGCCAGAGACTACCTTGTTATCAGTTGATCTCAAAAAAGGGGGAGGGCAGTGTTCAATCAATTGTGTTATGACTGATGACCTTTTTATGGTTGATCTTCTATTCCTCTCCCTCCTCCTCCCTTTCTTAGTTTCATTGTAACTAACAATCTTTAAATCATTTGGTTTTCCTGGAATCAAAATGGTCTCCCTATATGCATATATAATAACTGCCCGGAGTAAACCTTATGTTTCAATATCTTTGTGTTTTATTTTAACAGTGTTTTCTATTCTTTGAAAGAATTTATACACATTGCCTTATTGCTTCCTCACTGGTTTGTTGTAGTTTACATTTAAACCCTGCTGATCGTCAGCATTTCTTTGTCAAGAGTTTTTTTTTTTTTAATAACAGATTCAATTACTCCATTCTATATCAGATTTTTCAGATATTATATTCTTCTATAGGTTTTGTAAGTTGTATTTTTCCAGGAATTTGTACATTTTATTCAATTTGTCAAATTTATTAATGTAAACTTCATAATTTCCTCTTAGCATCTTTAAAAACTTTTTTTATTGTGCTTTAAGTGACAGTTTACAAATCGAGTCAGTCTCTCATACAAAAATTTATATACACCTTCCTATGTACTCCTGATTGCTCTCCCCGCAATGAGACAGCACACTCCCTCTCTCCACCCCATATTCCCAATGTCCATTCAGCCAGCTTCTGACCCCCTCTGCCTTCTCATCTCCCCTCCAGACAGGAGCTGCCCACATAGTCTCATGTGTCTACTTGTTCCAAGAAGCTCGCTCCTCACCAGTATCATTTTTTTTTTCTATGACCTGTATTGTTTTAGATTTTATATTTAGTTCTTTGATCCATTTTGAGTTAGTTTTTGTGCATGGTGTGAGGTAACGGGTCTTGTTTCATTTTTTTTGCAGATGGATATCCAGTTATGCCAGACCTTTTGTTAAAGAGACCGTCCCATTTAACAGACTTTGGGCCTTTGTCAAATGTCAGCTGTTCATATGTGGATGGATTTATCTCCAGGTTCTCAATTCTGTTCCATTGGTTTATGTATCTGTTGTTGTACCAGTACCAGGCTGCTTAAACTACTGTGACAGTATAATATGTGGGAAAATCAAGCATTGTGAGGCCTCCCATTTTGTTTTTTTTCAGTAATGCTTTACTTATCCGGGGCCTCTTTCCCTTCCATATGAAGTTGGTGATTTGTTTCTCCATCTCATTAAAGAATGTCATTGGAATTTGGATCAGCATCGCATCATATCTACAGATTTTCCAGAGATAAATCCATGTGCACTGGTTAAAAGCTCGGCTGCTAAGTAAAAGCCACTCCTTAGAAACCCTATGGGGCAGTTCTACTCTGTCCTGTAAGGTTGCTATGAGTCCGAATCGACTTGACTGCAATGGGTTTGGTTTTCGGTTATGTTATAAACCCTATACTACGTTATCAGTATTCTTATGTAACAGTAATTTTTTAAATAATAAAAACAATTTTGTATGTTTACCTTGTAGTTACCATTTCTGGTGCTCTTCATCCTTTGTGCAGATTCAGATTCCCATCTGTTATCCAGTTCCAAATATATTAAGCTTCTTGAACTTGCCTTTCAGCTTACTAATATTCTAGTCAGCATTTTTTAAGTCTTTTTCTCTGTGTCTACCCCAGCACCTGAAACAACATGTGGTTCACAGCAGGTGCTGACTAATTGGATCCCACACCGGGCAGAATGTCACAAACTCACATCCATTAGTCTAGTCTTTACAGTCACATTTATGGTGAAGCACTCCGAGTCCACTCTCCACCAGTCAGTTTCTTTTTTTTTTTCCCTAGCATAGTCTCTCAGGTAACGTCACCAAATGTACTCATTTTGTACCACATTCACACGTGGTCACAGACAGGAGGCACTCTTACCACCAACACACAAGGGTTTACACTTTGACACTCAGAGAAACACACACAACGACAGAATCAAAGGGTTACGCACGCAGTCGCAACATCGCACTCAAGTGACAGAATCTTCTTGTGGGGAGAGATACAATAAACAAAATAGAAAATGAAATATAAGCAGTATGTACCCTAAGGCGGTAAAAGCCATGAAGAAATCAGGCCAGTTAAGGAGGCATGGGGTGCCAGGTGACAGGTGCGATCAGGGAAGGCCTCTTTGAAGATGTGCCGTTTGTATCTGAACGTAGCGCCGAAGGGAATCTTGAAGATTCCTGGCAGAAAAGCCATTTTAAAAAGAGGGGACGCATTCACAGCCAGCATTACGAATCGTGAACACTCCAACGAGAAGCTCCCTCCGTCCTACTCGCCCCCCCCATCTCCAAGGTAACCGTCCCGGGGCGGGACTGGCCGACGCGTCCTGCGCCTGCGCACCCTCCTGCGGCTTCTGGGGTACCCCGCGGCTCCCGGCGCTCGCCCCTCACCCCGGCGTCGCCGACGCGCGGGCGACCATGTTTAAGCCCCGCCTTCCGCGCTGACCCCGCGGCCCGACATCACGGGCGGGGTGGCTGGGGGCGGCTGGAGCGCCGGTGCCTGCGCACTTGAGTCGCAGGCCGTTTGAGGGGCGCCTGGCCCGGCTCCGCGGCCCGCTCGGGCTCGGCTGTGGAAGGCCGGGGCGGCGGGCGGCGTGACGACCCCGGGCAGAGCCGCGCAGCGCCGCGGACCGCACCTCCCGGGGCCCCGCTGGCAGCCGGCCGGCGGCCTTTGTGTCCCCTGGAGCCCGAGGCCGCCGAGGCGGCGCTCCCGGGCCGCTGGGACCCGGCTCCGTCGGCGGAGGGCGAGGAGGCCACCCCCGTGCAGGCTCCCGGGGCCCTCGGGGCGGGGACCGGATTGCCCCGGAGCTGAGTCCTGCAGGTGGGGAGCGCGCTGCGGAGCCTGAGTCACCGGGCGCCGCCCTTCGGCCTCTGAGTGACCCCGGTGGGACTTTCACCGCTTGTGCCTGCGCGCGACGCGCCTGTGTGACTGTGGGCGGAATGAGTGGGTACCACAGAGCGGGACTGTGCGTGTGTGTGTGTAGGGGTGTATAGAGTTGTGTGTGTGTGCGCGCGTGCGTGCAGGGGGGTACTTTCACCCGTGTGCCTGCGCCCGACGCGTCTGTGTGACTGTGAGTGGAATGTGTGGGTACCACAGAGCCGGACTGTGCGTGTGTGTGTAGGGGTGTATGTGTGTGTAGGGGTGTATGTGTGTATAGAGTTATGTGTGTGTGTGTGTGTGTGTGTGCGTGCAGGGGGGTACTTTCACCTGTGTGCCTGCGCCCGGCGCGTCTGTGTGACTGTGAGTGGAATGTGTGGGTACCACAGAGCTGGACAGTGTGTGTAGGGTACTGTGCCCCCCTGGTGCGCCCATGCCGGCGGCCTGTGTGTGACTGGAACATGTGAGTGAGATGGTCGGTTATGACACCCTAGTGTTTGGGGCTTGTAGGTAGGTCTGGGAGAGGGTGATGGTGTGACTGTGTCCCTCTCCACTGCCTCTGATTATCCCATGTGTGAGACAGTGGTTAGCGCTGTAGTTTTTAAGACTTTGTGGGCGTGTGGGAGGAATGGTTGAGAAGGTGTGTCACACAGTATCTTACAACTAGCCAGGTGATTCCATTGTGCGGCCAACTTTCAAAATCACTTATCTAGTGCAGTGGAGAAGGGCTGTGGAGTCGGGCGGAATTTTAGTTGCTCTTGGTGCTGTTATTGAATAGGTGTGTGCCTTTATGTAGATGACTACATTTCTTAGGTTCTTTATCTTTAAAATCTAGAAAAACTGTGTTGTTAAAATAATAAAATAGGAAGTGATTTGGGCAAGTAAACAAATTCCTAGGTCTTCTTTTGCTCTCTGAGGGAAGACTAGAACGGGGGAAAGAGAAGTCAAGAAATCCTAGGCTGGTAATTCTGGATGCTGCCAGGAAAGTCTGATCTCTCATGTTCTCTTCCCCACCTCAGTTGTCTAAGGACGCTGCCGTTTCACAAGAGAAGAGCCAGAAGAGGAAAGAATGGCCGTTGGATTTCTTAAAGCCATGTACCAGGTGTGTTTCTATTTTCTCTCTTGCCTGAAATACCTTCCTGCTTTTGGAAACAAGCAGATGTGAACTTTCCTTTTGCCAAAACTTCTCTGGGTTATCAGTCATGTCACTTCACAGTGGCATCTCGCCTCATTCAGGATCAATACTGAAGTCCTTAACTTGGCCTGTCTAATCTAGTTCCTGGCCCTCCCTCTGACTTTAATTTTTCTCACCCTGTCTGTAACCACACTGGCCTCCTTGTAGTGAGTTGAGTACCTTCTTAAGTACCTTGCACTTGCTCTTCCCTCTGCCTAGAATGCTCTTCCTCAGATACAGACCAACTGCTTCTTTCTAGTCTCTGCCCAGACAGCATTCATTCATTCAACACCTTTTTATTAAGCAGCTGTTAACAGTGGATGCCACAGGACTTAGTCCTTGGTTCTCTTCTTTTAAGTTCTGTCTGCATTCTCTCCTTTAATGATCTCATCCCGTTTCATGGCTTTACATACCAGCTGTGTGGCAGCAACTACCAAATGTATTTATACAGCCCAGATTTCTTTTCTGAACCCGAGATTTGTATATCTAAATGCCTCCTTATTGTGTCCATTTGGTTGCATAATAGAAACTTCAAACTCAAACATCTTGCATCTGAGTGAAAGGTACCATTGAAGGTTTGGGGGCTGTGTGGGACAGAGAACTTGGTTTGGCCTTTGACTCTCGTTTCTGAAAATAGCTCTTGGAATAGCCCAAGCAATTAAGGTGCTCTTTGTTTTTCAGGGGAACCCTGGTGGCGCAGTGGTTAAGAGCTATGACTGCTAACCAAAAGGTCGGCAGTTCAAGTCTACCAGGTGCTCCTTGGAAACCCTATGGGGCAGTTCTACTCTGTCCTGTAGGCTTGCTGTGAGTCAGAATCGACTCAGTGGCAATGGATTTGGTTTGTTTGTTTGTTTTTTCCAAAATAGCCAGGCAACACTTAAAACTGTGTAAGTAAGTAGGGGGCTATGCAAACCCCATCCTGACAACAGGGCTCAGGAAGGGAGGGGGCATGATGCAGTCAGCCATGCGTATTCATTGATTGGCTTGTTCATAACAATGTGTTAATGCTTATTCCTTGAAGTCCCAGTGACTAAGGGATCCTGAACTTTGGGTCTTCTCTTTTGGAGGCTTCCTGGGTTGGTGAGAACATCCAAGTATCTAGAGGATGTGGCTTGTCCCGGGAACAAAGAAAGCCTTATGCAGCCAAGTCTCTCCCAGACCACGCTGGATGAGTCTCTTCCGCTTTTATTCTTTCCTTTCTGCTTGTGATAAATGGGTAATTGTCAGTACAGATAATAACCCTTTGCTGTCGAATCAGTTCTGACTCGTATCAACCCTATAGGTTAGAGTAGAACTGCCCCTTAGCGTTTCCAAGGCTGTAAATTTTTATGGAAGCAGACTGTCAAATCTTTCTCCCACGAAACAGCTGGTGGGTTTGAACTGCAGACCTTTGGGTTAGCAGCCGAGCACTTTAACCACGGTGCCACCAAGGCTCCATATAGTTAATAGACTACATAAATTTTGTGAGCCGTTATACCAAAATCAAACTCATTGTTGTCAAGTTAATTCCATCGCATAGCGACCCCGTAGAACAGAGTAGAACTGCCTCATAGGGTTTCCAAAACTGTCTGTCTTTATGGAAGCAGACTGCCACATCTTTCTCCTGCAGAGCAGGTGGTGGGTTCAAACCCGTGACCTTTTTGTTAGCAACTGAGCACTTGACCACTGCGCCACGAGTGCTCCTTGAGCCATTATAGAGAATTAACAAACGAGGGGCAATGGGATTCTGACCTAGCTCAGGGGAGCTAATCCAGAGGAGGGCTGCACAGGCAGTAGGAAGGACAGAGTGCTAACTCGTGAGGAGCCAGCTTTGGGTGGCTGGGTGACAGAAAAGCTGCACAGGCAGTAGATGAGGAAGGACAGAACTTTTCTAACCTGTGACCTATCCCCAGGGCGGTAGAGAGAGAGAGAGGGCCTGGCTGGTCTGAAGTGCAGGGAGTTGTGCAGACTCTAGCCTACAGCTGGTAGCCGATGACCTAGCCTCGGGTGGCCTGGGATGTTTTGACCTAACTGAGTGGTTGAGGTGAGAGAAGTGCCACAGAAGTGCCTGGCAATGAGGAGTGGAGACGTGGGAGGCTGAGGCCTGGATCCATTTCCAGATGAGAATTGGATCCATGCTGATTCTTACCATGCAGTTAGTGAGAAAGGGTTTGCCCACCTTGCCCCTTTAATACTGCAGTTATCAACAGTGTGTAGGGGTATAGGAGTGATGCCATCCATCTGATTATTATTTTAATAGGGTCACTCTGGCTGCTACTGAGAATCAGCCAAGGACAGAAACAGGGGAACCACTTAGGAACCTTACATACTTCCCTTACTCAATTGCTGTAGCTAAAACTTGTCATCTGGGAGTTCTGCTTGTTCTACTTGCAGAACACATCCAAAGTCTGGTCACTTTTACCACCCCTTCCCTTCTGCTCCAAGCCAGGCCCTCTCCCCTGATAGCTGCACACTCTCCTAACGAGTCTCTCTGCTGCCACCCTTGCCCTCCTTTACTCTCTCCTCAGCAGAGCGGCCAGAGCGGCCCTGTTACCATGTAAACTATGTCGTTCCTCTTCCACAGTGCGGGGTGGGGAGGGACAGATAGTGGAGAGTATCCATGTCTCTTTCACGTTGCTCAGCTGTAAGGAGGGAAGGAAAGAATGGGTGGTAACTGGAGGGAAGGTGTGGTCAACAGGGTTTTATAAAGATGATAGTAAGTCTTTATGTTGAAGATTCAGTGGAGGAACTTTGAAAGTGAAGAGGATAGAGGAGGGAATTGCTGTTACAGCATGCTTGAGGAGGTGAGAAGAGCGGAGGTCTAGTGTACAAGTGGAGGGGCTGGCCTTGGCTAGGAAAGTGAGCCTTTCCTTCACAGGAATGGGGCAAGTCAGAGTATGTGGACAGATATGCAGGTAGGTGTTGTGGTGGGCGCTTGTGGAATTCTCTTCAAATGCTTTGGTTTTCACAGTGAAATAGAAAGCAAGACCATCAGCTGAGAGTGAGGATGGGGAGGAGGGATTGGAGGTTGGAGGAGAGGCGAAAAGAACCAGAAGTTCTTCAGGAGAGCAGGGGCATGAGTGGGACAGGCAGCTGGTGTGTAGGCAGCACCTCAGCACCCTTGAGGTTAGTGATCTTGAATTTAGCATGAGACCAGTCAGCGTGCTGCTGTGACTTTCTCCAGGAATGCTCAGCTGTGAGGGTACAGACATAGTGTAGACTGAGAGGAGGCTGTGGTCTGATCAGGTGAGTACAGCGAAGTGAGAGGACAAGGGCGTTGAGACTGCATGCGGTGATTGTAACATATGGTTGACCTAGAAAGCCAAGGCATGCAAGGGTGAGGATCAGTGAAAACGTGGTAAGGTCAAGAGCTTGTAGGTTCTGTTGGGATGGAAGAATGGTTGTAATTTGGGTACCAGAGGGCAAGAATTGGAATATGAAGAGGTGGAGATCAGAGTGGGAGACTTGAGACTGAGATTAAGGATGGTTTGGCGCTTGTTGGTTGCAGGGACTGCAGCATGACAATGAAACTGAATGGCTGTAGAAGCGTGGAGGGCAAGATTACTGGGGGTGGGGTGGGTGGGTCAGAGACCTGAGAGGCTAGGCTGTTGGGAGGATTATTTATGTGGGTATTGAAATGACCAAGGATTATGATAAGAATAGCGTTGGAAAGGAGAGGCACAGTGAGGCAGCTGCTAAGTGTTCAGTGACAGAATTGGTATCTATTGGGGCTGGGTAGATAGCTAGAACAAAATGGGATACTAATTGATAGACCCTGATTTCGTGAAATTTAAAACTAGGTATCCTGTAAGGGGCGAAAGGAGAATGATCTGGAAACAAGTGTGAGGAGCAAAGAGGGCTCCTGCCCACTTTCAGGTGCTGTGGTACAAGTGATGTGGGAAATAAGAACGTCACCACATGTCAGGGCTTCAGGGGAAGTAGTCCTGGCAGCTGGGAGCCACATACCTGTAGGGAGAAATGGTGAAGGGAGTTGTGACTGTGCTTCAGACAGGTTGGATTAAAATCGTGGATAGATTTTGAAGCGGAACATTATTGTCATTTGTTATGAGTCAAATATTTTCAGATTAGAATTTAATCTTTTTATATGGATGCTGGAGCCCCTGGGTGGTGCACGGCTGCTAACCAAAAGGCTGGAGATTGGGATCTTCCCAAAGGCACCTTGGAAGAATGGCCTGGCAGTCTACTTCCAAAAAATCAGCCTTTGAAAACCCCATAGAGCACGATTCCACCCTGACACACTTGGGGTTGCCATGAGTTGGAGTCAGCTCAATAGCAGCTGGTGAACTGGCATATGGACATTGTAATTACATTTGTTAATTATATAAATTAACTCAAATTACAGAGTCAGTGAAAAAACGCAAGTCACATGTATATAAAAAATACTTATTATATGTATTTATACAAACCCAGGAGAACAGTTTTGGAAGCACGTTTATCATACAAATCAAACTCTTACCAGAAGCATTTCTGCAGCATTTGAGGGATGTTATTGCTGGGAGAGAGGGAGACACTGACATTTACCTACTTCATATAATTAAATAAGAAAAGAGATTATTGAGTGTTGAAGAACACTTGAAGAATTTCGGTTCTGTAGAGACAGTTTCCTTGATTATGACAAAATTGTGTCAAATGCAAAAAAAAACCAAAACTCTTCTCTTGTCTTGACAGGTTCACCTGTTTTAATTTTGTTAAAACACACACACAGCCCTACACAACGTACGCTATTTCATCGGCAGGCGGTTACATTACGGAAACTAGAATCCAGCCGAATCACAGGGCAGCTCCGGGTTCCCTAAGAACTTTACCCAGCCCTGTAGGCAGAAGCAGCGTTGAGTGGAATCCCCCGTTTCTTTACACAAAATTGTCAGTTTGAGTTTTGATTGAATTGATGATTTGCTCTGCCTGGTCTCGCATGATTTTTAGAGATCTGTCAAGCATGTTCTGGTGTCAGCTTTGATCCCCTTACAGCTCCTCGGACTTTTCAAACGATTCATTCATTCATTTAACATCTCCAGTCAGTATTTGAATGCGTCATGTGCCAGATACTGTCCTGGTGACTGGGGATATAGCAGTGACCAAAACAAACAAAAATACTTGGCCTTCATGGAGCTTATATTGTAGCGGAGGTGGGGCCAAACAATAAGTAACAAAATAAATATAAAAATCCATGAAAATACAAAAGGTACCTGTGTGGCGCAAATGGTTTGTGCTTGTCTGCTAAGTTAAAAGGTTGGTGGTTCAAACCTTCCCAGTGGCATCACAGAAGAAAGACCTGGCGGTCTGCTTCCCTGAAGATTACAGCCAAGACCACCCTATGGAGCAGTTCCAGTCTGTAACACAGAGGGTTGCTGTGAGTCGGAATAGGCTCCAAGGCAGGGTTTTTTTGTTTTGTTCTATTTCATTTTAACAGATAAAAATAAAGGAGGGTTAGGGAAATAGGGAAGTGGGGTGAGGGGCATTGCTGTTTTATGTAGAATGTCTGAGGGAGAACATGCTTGACTTACCTAAGGATGTACTATCAGGGAGAGACCAGGGTACCTGGGGCAGAGTGAGTGAGGTCAGTATGGTAAGAAGTGAGGTTGTTTCGTTCATGTGTTTTATTTCAGGAGTTAGTGACCTTCAGAGATGTGGCTGTAGACTTCTCCCAAGAGGAGTGGGATTGCCTGGACTCTTCTCAAAGGCACCTATATAGTAATGTGATGTTGGAGAACTACAGGATCTTGGTATCACTGGGTAAGGATGTCTTCCCCCTTAACAAAGTTCAGCATCTACCCGTGAGGGGCCCTTTGGTACCACCATTGTGGACTTTTGTTTATTTATTTATTTTCGTGGAATGTCTGCTTCCTATGCCAAAGAAATGGCTTAATATTTGTGGAGGTGGCAGTGGGCGGGTCTGTTATCAACCCATGCCTGAACTTCATTTTCCCTATTCTTCTAATACATGTCCTTTATACATTTTTCTCTGGCTTGCTGTAAGCTTCCTCTTCCCTAATGATCAAGGAATTGGATGTCAGTTCTGTTTCTCTTCATGTTTGCAGGACTTTGCTTTTCTAAGCCAAGTGTGATATTCTTGTTGGAGCAAGGGAAGGAGCCCTGGCTGGTGAAGAGAGAGCTGACAGAAGGTCTGCGCTCAGGTGAGTAAAGAAAACAGCAGGCACGGGTTATTTCAGGTGACGGCTCAGCTCGACTCAGGGGTAGCACCTTTTTACTATACTTTGTTGACCTATTCTTCTCCAGTGTTCTAGGTCTTAGTATAGACTTGGGGCCTTTCAGAATGTTTTCCCGAATTTGCTGTTTTTTAACTCTCTCTTCTCTCACGCTTTGCCCCTTCCTTTCTAATATTTATTTATTCTCCAAGTCCTGTTCCTTCTGTTTCAAAAACCTCTTCCAGTCTTTGAAAAGTCTTTTCCTCATCTGATACTTTTGAGATCTATGGACGGTGGAAATTGAAGGACCAGGTTCAAATCCTGACACTCATATACAGTGAAATTTGGGGCAAATGATTTAACCTTTCTGAGATTTTGTTTTATTATCTGTAAAATAAGATAATACTTCTAAAGTGCTTGAACAGTTCCTCTCACATAGTGAGAAGACCTCGTTAGCTGTTAGCTGCTGCTATTATTATTATACCTCTAAATGCCTCGTTTTTCTCTGAATGGTCAGTTCGTTCATTCTTTCGTTCCTTTAACCAGTGTTTATTGAATTTGTACTTTGAACAAGGTATATTCAAGGTGCTAGTGTGTTATACAGAGGCCTGGTAGCACAGTGGTTAAGAGCTTGGCAGCTAACCAGAAGGTCAGCAATTTGCATCCACCAGCCACTCCTTGGAAACACTGTAGGGCAGTTCTACCCTGTCCTACGGGGTCGCTATGAGTCGGAATCAATGGCAACGGGTTGGTTGGTTTAGTGTGTATACGTGTGTGTGTATGTATATATATATATAAGTAATCAAAGAATTGAAAAGTCTAGTAGCAGAGATATGATATAGCTATAAATGGCGTTATGGACTGAATTATATCCCCCCAAAAATATGTGTTGTAAATCCTAACCTCTATGCCTGTGGTTATAGTTCTGTTTGGGAATGGGTTGTCTTTGTTATGTTAATGAGGCAGAATTAGTGTAGGATATATCTTGAGTCAGTTACTTTTGATAAAGAGATTAAACAAGTGAGCAGAGAGACGGGGTAAGATAGATCCCAAGACACACGGAGATCTCCCAGGAACTAGAATGCAGATGCTGAAGACACAAGGACCTTCCTCCAGAGACAACAGAGAGAGAAAGCCTTCATCTTGAGCTGGCGCTCTGAATTTGGACTTCTAGCCTCCTAAACTGTGAGAAAATAAATTTATGTTTGTTAAAACCACCCACTTGTGGTATTTCTGTTACAGAAACACTAAATAACCAAGACAGAATTTGGCACTAGGAGAGTGGGATGCTACTTTAACAGGTATCTAAAATATGGAAGCGATTTTGGAATTGAGTAATGATAGAGGCTGAAAGAGTTTTAAGGTGCCTAACAGTAAAAGCCTAGATTGCCTTGAAGAGACTGTTGGTAGAATTACGGACGTCAGAGGCGGTTCTGGTGAGGGCTCAGAAGGAGGTGAGGAGAACTATAGAGAGAGTCTTTGTTGTCTTAGACACCAGTAACAGAACGTTGCTAGAAATGTGGATGTTAAATGTGCTTCTGGTGAGGCTTTAAAAGAAAATGATAAACATGTGATTAGACAATGGAGGAAGGGCAGTGCTTTTTAGGCAGTGACAAAGAACTTGTCTGAATTATGTTCAGATGTTTGGTGGAAGGTAGAACTTGTAAGTGATAAACTTGTAATCTGGCTGATGAGATTTCTAAGAAAGATCTTAAAGGGGCCACATTGCACTTACAGTTTCTCCTTGCCACTTACAGTAAAATGCAAGAGGAAAGAGATGGACTTAAAAATAAACTGCATAATGAAAACGGAAGTTAAAGATTTGGAAAATTCTGTTGTACAAACTAAGGTCACATGTCCTAGAATGTTCACCAAGGATGTGGCTACACAATTGTTAAAGAGATTAAGCCTGTGACTGATGGATGTAATCAACTACCAAAGCAGAAAACCTATTGGCCCAGACTGAAGGGGACAGAGAAAGAAGGAAAGGAGAGAACATTGTCTGTCTCTTGGAATTCTACAGGCAGAAAACAGACGAAAGAAGCTACATCTTTTGTCCTTCAAGAAAAAAAAAGGACCATCCCTGGAGCAGCTCAGATATCAGAAGAACTGTTAGAAGGAAGGAGCATGGGAAGCAGGGCCTTCTTGGTTTCAAAGGGTGGGGCCATAGTCTCCTGGATCTTAAAGGGTGGGGCCGCAGCCTCCTAGATTTTGAAGAGTCAGATTTTTGCCACCTCGGTTCCAGAGTGTGGGGCAGTGGCTAAGGTGTGCCAGGGGATGGGGCCACTGACCAAAGCTGAGGGGGCAGGGGTGCCATGCTCAAGGGGCAGAAGAACAGGACCTGCCAGGGTCGAGGGGGTAGGGTTGCCACGAAGATGGACTAGGAGAATGGGGCTGCCCAAAGTCGAGGGAGCAGAGTTGCAGCCCCAGTGGGCCTGGAAGGTGGAGCTGAAGCCCAGGGCCAAGAGACCTCTACCCAGAATCCTGAGAGCATGGCCAACACCCAGAGTCTGGAGGGCAGGGCCATTGCCCAGATGGTCTCAGAGAAGAGAGAATTATTTTCAAGCTTTGAGAGCTACTGTAAATTGTTCTCCTGGGGGTTGGACTTGCTTGGTGCCTGTTATTCCTTCTTCCCCTCCAATTTCTCCCATTTGCAATGGAAATGTCTATCTTGTGCCTGTTCCACCATTGTACTTTGGAAACAGATAACTTACATTCTAGATTTCACAGGTTCACAGATGAAGAGGAATTTTGCCACAGGATGGAATATGCCTAAAGTGTCACCTGTAGTTGATTTAGATGATTCAGAACACAAGATTTTGGACTTGGAGTTGATTTAAGACTTTTGGGATGATGTGAGAGGGTGAACGTGTTTTGCATGAGGCAAGGATGTGAATTTTTGGGAGTGAAAGGGTGGAATGTTATGGATTGAATTATGTCCCCCAAAATCTGTTGTAAATCCTAACGTCTATGCTTGTGGTTATAATCCCATTTGGGATTGGATTATCTTTGTTACGTTAATGAGGCAGGATTAGTGTAGGGTGTACATTGAGTCTGTCTCTTTTGAGATATAAAAAGAGATTAAACGAGTGAGCAGAGAGAGAGAGCTGGGGTAAAATAGATGTCAAGTCACATGGAGATCCCCAAGGAACCAGGAAGCCGAAGCTGAAGAGACAAGGACCTTCCTCAGAGCCGACAGAGAGAGAGACTTCATCTCAAGCCGGTGCTCTGAATTTGGACTTCTGAACTGTGAGAAAATAAATTTCTGTCTGTTAAGTCCATCACTTGTGGTATTTCTGTTACAGTAGCACTAGGTAACTAAGACAGGCATATAAGAAGAAAAAGCTGACATCGAAGAGGTCAGAAGCAGAAAAACATTTGAAGGTGTTATGGATTGAATTGTGTGCCCCCAGAGAATATTTGTTGGAGTCCTGACCCCTATACCTGTGGACGTAATCTTATTTGGAAATAAAGTTTTCTTTGTTATGTTAATGAGGCCATTTCAGTGTAGGGTGTGTCCTAAATCTAATCACTTCGAGTGATACAAAGAGCAGCACAGATACAGAGACCGAAAGCCAAAACCTAACCTGTTGCCATCTAGTTGATTTATACTCGTGGTGACCCAGTGTGTTACAGACCACTTTATAGGGTGTTCTTGGCTGTAATCTTAATGGAAGCACATTATCAGGCCTTTCTTCCGTGGTACTGCTGGGTGAGCTCGAATTGCCAACCTTTAGGCTAACAGTTGAGCACAAACCATTTGCGCCACCTCGGAGCCCTGGTGGCGCAGTGGTTAAGAGCTTGGCTGTTAACCAAAAGGTCGGCAGTTCAAATCCACCAGCCACTCCTTGGAAAACCTATGGGGCAGTTCTACCCTGTCCTATAGGGTTGCTATGAGTCAGAATCAACTCTTCAGCAACGGGTTTGGGTTTTTTTTTTTTAGTGGGGGACCTTAAACACAGAGGCCAGGAAGCACAAACGGGAAGATAGCTGCCACATGAGGATCAAGGGACCAAGGAATGCCAGGGCCACAGAAGCTGAGTGTGTCCTAGTATCAGAGCCAAAACAGCTATCAGCTGTTTCTCGGCTGTACCAGCTGGTGGCCCTCCTCTCAGACAGGCCAGCCAGTGGCCTTTCCTTCTGTGGTGCCAGCCAACGGCCTCTGCTGCCAGGCACCTCTTGGCCTCTGCCCTGCTCTGGCAAGTTTCACAGCTCTTTAACTATACGAGCAAGCCTCCTGCAAGAAGGCGTTCAGCTCCCTTTCTCCCTCTGGGCCAGCAAACCCACTGCAGTTGTCTCTTTCCCACTACGGGCTGGCAAAGCCAACGTCCCATCTCACACCGGTCTCCTGGTTCCTGCTGCTGGTATTGCTGCCACCGTTTTTCTGCTGCTGAACTTTGCTGTGCTTGCCACCACTTCCTGCTGACTTCAGTGTTACAGCTCTCTCTTCTGGGCCTAGGAGGTTCTCAGTGTAGGAACCCTGGGTCCAAAGGACGTGCTCCACTCCAGACTCTTCTTGATGATAGTGAGGCCCCTCTTAACCTCTGTGGGATTGGCCCTTATATTCAGTTTCGAAGCATGGCCCTCCCAGCTGACCAATCCCCATAAGGTCACGTAATACTGATTGGTGGTTTTATTCACCCTGTTTGCGTAGTAAACTGACCAATCCCTGAAAGGTGTGTAAAATAGACCAATCACAAGGCAGGCTATGGCCCAATCAATTATTTTTGACAGAATTGTAAAACCCAAGGCCAGAAAGGCCATATATAAAAGAAACCCATTGCACAGCACTGAGACAAGAGAACCTTCCCCTATAACCAGTGCCCTGAACTCGAACTTCTAGCCTCCTAAACTGTGAGAAAATAAATTGTTTTTTAACGCCATCCACTTGTGGTATTTCTGTTACAGCAGCACTAGGTAACTAAGACAGAGGGAGAAGAGATTAAGAGTTTAACTCTGGTGTGGGAAAGAATTAGCAGATGCACATAGGCAGCATGAAAGTAAAGCGGCAGACTAACGTTCAGAAGAAAATCGGGGGTGGAAGCATCTCTGTGCACACTGCTCCCTAGCTCGCCATCCCGCTCCCGCCAGCTGCCTCTCCCTGTCTTTTATGTCCTTGTTCAGTTTCCTAAAAAATATTTTTGAAGTAGAACTGTAGTGCCAAAGGGTATATGCATAAATTTTATTTATTATTATTAAATCAAGTGCATAGTATATATTTGTATATATATGCAGTTTAAATAGTAATAGAACGAAAAACTCATGTACCTATTTGCTAGCTTGAATAGAATGCCATTTTAGGCCCTTGGGGGTCCCTTCCTAATGATACACCACCACCTAACTGTGGCTCACCCCCACCCCTCATGGAGGTTACCGTTACCCTACAATTTTGTGTATCATTACCTGGCTTTTCCTTATAGTTGAACCACCTATGTATGTATACCTAAATGAAATGTTTATATTTGCATATTTTTAACTTCATATGGTTAGAAATACATTGTGTGTGTAATTCTGTGATTTTTTTCCACTCAGAGTTACGTTTCTGAGATTCCTCCTGCTGATTTCTGTATCTATGGTTCATTGTTATTTTTTTCTCACTGCTGTAATGTAACGTGTTCCGTTGCGTAAACCACAGTTGTTTCTGTTTTTTGCTATTAGAAGCATTCCTGCTGTGACCCTTCCTGTGTGTGACTGGAGCTCATGCACAGCATGTAACTAGGGAGTTACTAGATGACGCAATTTCATTTTCCAGAGTGCTCCTACCAGGTTCCCTTTCCACTAGCGGTGTATGACAGTACCCATTGCCCCACACTAGGAATTGGCAGATTTTTTTCAATGTTTGCCAGCCTGGTGGGTGTAAAATATTGTTCTTCAGTTGTAATCTGTATTTCCTTGATTACTAATGAAATCTAGCATCTTTTCCTGTTTATATTAGCCATTTGTGTTTCCTCTTCCGTGAAGTGCCTATCCAAATCTTTTGCTCATTTGGGGGAGATTGTCTTTTTCTTTTTAAATACATACATTGATAGATAGGTAAATAAAACCAAAACCAAACCCGTTGCTGTCGTGTCGATTCTGACTCACAGCCACCCTGTAAGGCAGAGTAGAACTGCCCCATAGGGTTTCCAAGGAGCGGCTGGTGAATTTGAACTGCCGACCTTTCAGTTAACAGCCAAGCTGTTGTTAACCACTGCACCACCAGGGCTCCAGTAGATGGGTAGACAGAAATTGAATTCTTTGAATAAGCCTCAAAAATGTACTCCAGTTGGATTATGGATGTAAATATAAAAGAAAAACCTTTAACATCTTTAAAAGACAATTTGGAAATACCTATATGACTTCAAGTATGGAAAGATTTGTTAAAACAAAATATCAAATATATAAATTACAAAGAAAAAAAGTGAAAAATTCCACTCCATTAAAAGCTGTAAAAGAATTTTCCTGTTCTGTACACACATATACCCATAGGATATACATACATGTCTGGATAGATACATACATATCTCCTGTGGGTATATGTGTGTGTATAAATACATGTATCTTTTAATGGAGTTGAATTTTCCATTTTTTTCCTTTGTATTTTTTATGTTTGATATTTTGTTTTAACAAATCTTCGTACTCTGAGGTCATATAGATATTTCCAAATTGTCTTTTAAAGATGGTAAAGATTTTTCTTTTGTATTTATGTCCATAATCCAACCGGAGTACATTTTTGAGGCTTATGTGAAGAATTCAACTTCTTTTGCTTTCTGGAAAACCAAATATTCCAGGCATCTGTTGATTTAGTATTCTTTTTGCCCGTTTTTTCTGAGTCTTACCTCTTAATATATCAAGTTTTGATATATGCATGGCTCTGATTTTGAGCTCTGTTCCCTCCCACTGGCCTGTGTGTCACTGTACCAGCACCACACTGTCTTGATAAAATACCTTATCATCAGCCTGAATACCTGTTTGGGCAGTTTCTCATTTGCGCTTCGGCTGTCTAAATACATTTTAGGGTCAACTTGTCAATTTCCACCAGAAAACAACAAAATGCTTAGGCTTTTGATTCAGCCTTATTTTGTATATAAATTTTCAGAATTTTTCTGTTCATAACATGGCATATCTATCCATTTATTTAGATTTTTAATTTTTTTCAATAACACTTTATTTTTTTTTCCGTAAAAGCAGTGTACATGTTTTGTTAGATTAATCCTTAGACATCTTAAGTTTTGTTGCTATGTTAAATGCTCTTCTGTTTGTTGCTCATATATAGAAAAGAAGTTAACTTTTTTTTTTTAATCTAGCAACATCACCACGCTCTCTTGCTAATTTTAATAATTTGTAGATTTCTTTGTATTTTCTGTGTGGGCAGACATATCGGTAAATAATGGCAGTTCCTTCATTTAAAATTCTTATACCCTTTATTTCTTTTTCATGTTGTCTGGTCTTGACTAGTACGCTATGAACCAAAGCGGTGATAGCAGGCATTCTCGACCACTTCCGATCTCAAAGAGAGTGCTTTTAATAATAATAATAATAAATAAATAAATAAATTTGTTATTAATAATTCTGGTGGCTACCTTTTACTCTTATTTGTTAGAGTTTTGATTGTGAATAGCTTTTGAGTTTCAAGAAATGTTTTCCTGTATCTGTAGATTATTAAATGGTTTTTAATTTTTTTGTCTTTAGATGTGGTAAATTACACATAGTACCTTTTCTAATGTTTATCCAACCTTGCATTCCTGAGATAAACGCATCTTTGTATCTTTTTAATTCATTGCTGGCTGCTATTTGCCAGTATTTTGTTTTCTTGTATCTGTATTTATCAGTGAGTTTAGCCTCCAGTTTTTCCTTCATGCACTCTTGTCAGATTTTTTAATCAAGGTTGTACTAGTCCCGTAAAATCCGTTAGTGAGTACTCCTCTTTGTAGTCTTTAGAATTGTAACCTGTTACTTCCCTAATAAACCCCATACTCGTGAGTACGGTCTGAGTTCCGTGTGTCCATCACAATGAATTATTGAACCCAGCAGAGGAGTTGAGGGTGCCATAGGAGGGACCCCTGTTACCAGAATTGGTAAAAAGTTGGACAGAGGAGGTGTATCTGACCTCTGCTTCATGGGAATCAGCCTTGGTCTGATGCTGATAATGACTCTTTCTGCTTCGCCTCATGAAGTTGGACGAGGAGGTCCGATCCCCCTGCCTGGTAATTTTTACACTTGGTGTATGTGGCTGCTTGAAAAGAATGTGTATTCTTCTCTCCTTGGTGGAGTGTTCTATAATTGTAAATTAGATTTTCTTGGTTGATGGCATTGTTGAGTTCTATATCCTTACTGATGTCCTGTCTCCTGGTTCTGTAAACAGCCCATGGGTGGATAAGGCATGGCTGTTTGGTGGGTATTGATATAACGTGGACTTGGAAGCTGGAGTGTCCACATGCTCACACACGAAGCCCCTTCATGTGGTGGAATGTTGCTTGGGGGAGGAACAGTAGGAGAGTGGCAAAAGATTCTAAAGTCGAATGTGGCCTTCCGCTAGACCGTTATGAAGGTATATTTTTCAAAGTAGAGTAGAATGTAATACACCTAAGTTTTCTAGCATGATTTATAACTTCTCGTTTTTAGATATGTGGTATGTTGTCCTCCATTTGTATTCTTTCTTGTGGCCCCAAGGAACAGGCCTGCTTATATATTCATAGATCAGTCTCTAAATTTTCTGTTTTCTACAGTTGATGCTACAGTGCCCCAGCCGTGCTTTTTCATTTCTCCTGCTTCATAGTTTATACTCCTCCCTCATATTTGGGAGAAAACTTCCAGACAATTCATTCATACTTACTTTTTTATGAACTTCAGGATTTAAAAAAAAAAAAAAACTACCAAAAACCGCGGTGGGGCTTTGATTGGAATTGAATGGAAATAATAGATGTATTTAGTGAGAATTGATGTCATTACATTGTTGAGTCTTCATATACAGAAATAAAGTGTTCATCTCCGTTTATTCAAACCCCTCTTTTTTTTTTTTGTCCCTCATTTGAATTTTAAAGGCTTTGCTCATTTCTTGTAAGATTCATTTCTAGGGTTTTTTTTCTTTCCAGGTTGTTGTTGCTCTTGTTAATGGCATCTTTCTAGTCTATCACTGTTGACGGCTATTCCGTTCTTCCATTGCTCAGACTGTGAACTTTCAGGCCATGCTTGTCTCTTCTCTTTCTATCCCATTCCACGTCCAATGGCTCTTGGTTCTTCTATAAAATATATTTTAGAATCTGACCACCTCACTATACTCCTTTGATATCTCACTGGTCTGAATCACCATCATTTCTCCTCTGGATTAATATAATAAAGGGTTTCCTTGCTTCCTCCCAGTATATTCGTAAAACAGCAACCAGATATCACTCCTTTACTCAAAAGCATTTTAGTAAAACATTTCAGTGGCTTTCCATGTCACTCAGAGTAAAAGCTGGATTCTGTAGAAGGCATGCAAGGCGTAAATGACCTGGTTACCATTTACCTTCCTGAATTCATCTATTGCTCACTCCCCACTGGCCACTCTGTCCTCCTTGCTGTTCCTCAGACACACCAGACATGCATCTACTTCGTGGTCTTTAAACCAGCTCTTCTGTTTTCCCAGATATCTAAGTGACTGACTTCTTTACGTCCTTCAAATCTTTGCTTAAATGTTAACTTATTAATGATTTCTATCTTTGGCTTCCCTCACACTTCTGATCTCCTTTACCCTGGTTTTCTTTTCTTTTTGTAGCACTTAGTACCTTCTAACATGTAATAAAATTTACTTATCTATCATTTATTTTCTGTCTCCCCAAGAATGTAAGGTCCATAAAGGTAAGAATCTTTGTTTTGTTTACTGGGATATTAAAAGCTAGAACAGTTCCTGGCACAATGTAAGTATTTATTCAGTGAGTGTTCTTGAATGAAGCAGCTGTAAGAATAGAGATTACTTCAGTGCTTGTATTATTAATATAGGCATAAAATTTTAACCAAGTCCAGACCACCTCCGTAATTCCTTCTTGTCCTGAGATTTACCTTACAGTCTTATAATTCTATTAGTTTCTTCTCAAATTACTTTGTTTTCTTGTACATTTAAGAACTATGAAAGCAATGTTCTTGTGGATTTTATTTGCTACTAAATTCATATACTTCATTTTATGAGTGTACTTTCTTCTGGTACATAATAGAGGAGACTTTTCTTATGATTTTTCAGGATGGGAATCTATGTGTGAGACTGAAGAAATAACCCCAAAGCAGGCCATATATGAAGAAGAATCATCCCAGAAGATAATAGCAAAACTCACAAGCTATGGCCTTGAATTCTCCAGTTTGAGAGAAGAGTGGAAACGTGAGAGCCATTTTGAGAGGCCAGCAGGAAGTCCAAAGGCGTGTTTCAAGGAAGAGACAATCACTCATGAAAAAACCCTTGTCGATAAAAGAGGACAAGAATATAACAAATCTTGGGGAAGCTTCTATAAGAACACACAGTTTCATACACAACAGATAGTCCCCAAAGAGGAGAAAGTACATAAACCTGACACATATAAGAAAAGCTTCAAAAAAAATTTAATGGACATTAAGCCCAAGAGTGTCTATGTAGAGAAGAAACTTTTGAAATGTAATGACTGTGAAAAAGTCTTCACCCAGAGCTCATCCCTTACTCTTCATCAAAGAATTCATACTGGAGAGAAACCGTATAAATGTGTAGAATGTGGGAAAGCCTTCAGCCAGAGATCAAATCTTGTTCAACATCAGAGGATTCATACTGGAGAGAAACCCTATGAATGTAAGGAATGTAGGAAAGCCTTCAGTCAAAATGCACATCTAATTCAACATCTTAGAGTTCATACTGGAGAAAAACCTTATGAATGTAAGGTATGTAGGAAAGCCTTTAGCCAGTTTGCCTACCTTACTCAGCATCAGAGAGTTCACACTGGAGAGAAACCCTATGAATGTATTGAGTGTGGGAAGGCTTTTAGCAATAGATCATCCATTGCTCAACACCAAAGAGTTCATACTGGAGAGAAACCTTATAAGTGTAACGTCTGTGGGAAAGCATTTAGTCTCCGTGCCTACCTTACTGTACATCAGAGAATCCATACTGGAGAGAGACCCTATGCGTGTAGGGTATGTGGGAAGGCCTTCAGCCAGAATTCACACCTTGCTCAACATCAGAGAATTCATACAGGAGAAAAACCTTATAAATGCCAGGAATGTAGGAAAGCATTCAGCCAGATTGCATACCTTGCTCAGCATCAAAGAGTTCATACGGGAGAGAAACCCTATGAATGTATTAAATGTGGGAAGGCTTTTAGCAATGACTCATCCCTCACTCAACATCAGAGGGTGCATACCGGAGAGAAACCTTATGAATGTAATGTTTGCGGGAAGGCCTTCAGTTACTGTGGCTCTCTTGCCCAACATCA
The DNA here is from genome assembly GCF_030014295.1 of Loxodonta africana. NCBI lineage: Eukaryota > Metazoa > Chordata > Mammalia > Proboscidea > Elephantidae > Loxodonta > Loxodonta africana. Next base: position 315,255 of record NC_087352.1, on the reverse strand, counting down.
GAGAATTCATACTGGAGAAAGACCCTATGAGTGCAGGGAATGCAAAAAAACCTTCAGACAGCATGCACACCTTGCCCATCATCAAAAGGTTCATACAGGGGAGTCCCTCTCACTACCCAGTCCAGTTGGTCACCAAGTCCTATAGCTTCTATCTTCTAAATCTGGAATATATCCTGTTTTCTCTAACTCTGATGTCATCTCTCTCGTCTGAGATTCGTTTCATCTGGGCAACTGCTATAGCTTTCTAATAGGACTTCCTATATCTACTTTTGCTTCCCTTAAATCCATTTCCACAAGGCACCAAAACTGATGTTTTTAAAGTATAAGAGTATACACATCACTGGTGTTGCAGTGGTTGTAAGTGCTCAGCTCATAGCCAAAAGGTCGGTGGTTCAAACCCACTAGCCACTCTATGGGAGAAAGAGGTGGCAGCCTCCTTTCGTAAAGATTACAGCCTTGGGAACCCTACGGGGCAGTTCTGCTCTGTCCTATAGAGTCACTATGAGTTGAAATGGACTCAGCGACAGGTTTTTGTTCTTAGGCCAAATTCCATGTTAAGTTGTGTATGAGGCTGTCCATTGTCTGGTTGTTCCATAGATTTCAACCTTATTTGATTTCATTCTCCCTGTCTGGGCACTGGGTACTTCCCAGGACTAAGAACTTAGATTCTGAAAAATCACAGAGCTCTGCCACTACTGTGGCACTGTATGACTTTGAGCAATTTGCTTGGTTTAATAAAGCTCAGGGTTTTCTTTAATTCTTCAAATAGAGGTAATAAATGATGCTGTATTGTAGCAATGTGAGTATTAAATGAAATAAGCAGTTCTACTCTGTCCTATAGGATTGCTATGAGTCAGGATTGACTCGATGGCAACAGGTTTTTTTTTGTTTGTTTGTTTTGTTGTAGATTGATGCATATTAAATAAGTTTGCATGTCAAGTACTTCACAAAATGTTTCACATACAGCATATGCTCAATAAATAATAACTAACATGTATTGAGTGCCTACCACGCACCAGGCACCGTTTAAAGTACTCAGCATGTATTAGCTCATTTACTCCTCACAGCTACAACAAGATATCTTGGTAGACAAAGTAGAGCATCCCTGGGAAGCAGCAGGTCAGAACTGGGAAAACGTTAAGATTTTAGAACATAAGCGGGAGTCTTTGTGTTTTAGGTGGGTAACGAGTATAGGCACAGGTAGTAGAGCTGTAATGCTTACAACCAGCTTTAGGGAGCTTCTAATGAGAATAGATTGGATACATCAGTTGAAATAAGGAAAATTAGGATTCACTAAGAAGAAATGCAGAATTTACATTTAGGTCAGAGTATGTCACGATTAAAAACCCAATAAACATGGGAATTCATTCTGTCCCATAAAAAGCACCAGGCCCAGGTAATTGTATACTCATAAAGTCATTTAGGGGATTTCTAAACCATGTAAACTGTTCCAGAGCACAGAAAAAGTGAAAACTTTTTCCACTTGTTGCAAAACTGAAATCAAACGGGAGCCGAGGGAGGAAAACTACCAAAACCAAACCCGGTGCCGTCGAGTCGATTCCGACTCATAGCAACCGTATAGGACAGAGTAGAACTGCCCCATAGAGTTTCCAAGGAGCACCTGATGGATTCGAACTGCCAACCTTTTGGTTAGCAGCTGTAGCACTTAACCACTACGCCGCTAGGGTTTCCAGGAAAACTACAGATATATATAAATACAGGCTTTCATTCATTCAGTGAGTGTTGAGTGGCTACTGTTTGCCAAAGGTGTCCTGGTGGTGCAATGGTTAAGGGCCCAGCTGCTAACTTGGAAGGTCAGCGGTTTGAACCCATGAGCTGCTCAGCTGGCAGTCTGCTCCTGTAAAGACGACAGCCTAAGAAAGCCTGTAGGGCAGCTCTGCTATGTCATAGAGGGTCGCTGTGAATTGGAGTCAGCTCAGCGGCACACAGTAACCACACTTTCCCAGACACTGTTCTGGACATGAAGAGGCAATGAGCATGCAAAGACTATACGCTGAAGGGGTTAAATTGCAGAGGCTGAGACAGTATTAATACTTATTACTATTTAGAAATTAATATTTAGTATTAATACTTAGATATAATAAAATTCCTAACCCCAGAAAATAGAAATATAAATGTAGATCTAGGCAGAAGAAACTCAACATACAAAGTTGGCAACTCTTCCTAAATCACAGATTCACGCAGTTCCAGCCAAAATTCCTCAACGGGCATTTTTTTCCCTTAAATTTCACACGTTGGTTCTGAAATTAATCTGTGAAGTGTAAATTCTTAAGAATATCATTGAATATGATCTATTTGTAGAAATCTTGTATATGGTAAGGAGGCCATTTCATGGCAGCTGAGGAGGGATGGATTTGACGGTGTTAGTGTCACTAGTAGTAAGGGAAGTGCAAAATAAAACACTGAGCTGTTCAGAGGCATCACACTGGCGAAAATTAAAGCCATGCCAGTTACTGAGAGGATGTGGAACGGTGGGTACTTCACATAGTGCTGTTGAAAGTCATCGTATTTAGAACACTCTGGTAATATTTACTAAAGGTGAAGATGTCTTGTTTGACCCCCACCCCCCAGTTCCTCACTTAAAATCACCCCCTAGAGAGTCCTGTGTGTAGGGAGACAGGCACAAGGTCCACTGCAGCGTTGCGAGAATGAAGATTAGAAACCAATGTGAGTGACCGCTAAGGCTAGGTGTAAGTTAGAATACAAGGTAGAAGAATGAACTAGAGAGCATTGCGTCAACATGGATAAACCTCAAAAACAATTAATGAAATTGAGTGTTTTGCGTGATGTGGTATCACTCATTTTTATAAAGTTGGAAAACTTGCAAATGAATGCTTTCTGTATTCCATGGCTAAATACTGCATAGAAATAGCATTCACGAAAATAACAAATTTGAGACAGTGGTAACCCCTGGGGAGGGAGAAAAAAACGAAATTAGGGAAAGGATGCAAAGGAAGATATCTTTAACAGTTCCTTTAAAAAGAATAAGCAAATATGACCAATTCTTGTGGGAATATCATTTATAGGTGCTTCTCTGTTCCTTTCTGTATATTTAAACTTTCATAATAAAAACATTTAAAGGATTTTTACATTTGTCAGTCATTTCCTTACTGTACACCAGGCATGCCACCATTTTCTTCAGAAAGAAGCTGCAGTGCAATAGATTTATGTAGGGCCTTTCCCACCCTGGGTTTGTAATTCTGCCAAAAAGGATTGGGTGGGCCGCAGCCTGCCTTGTAACTGGTCTTTTATATGCACCTTGCAGGGATTGTTCAATTTGCTATTCAGGTAGTGCCTTGAAAATCCACTCAGTAGGATTGAGTGACTTGCAGTCCACAGAGGGGATTGGTTGGTTTGTGGTCCTGCTGGGAGGGACTTGTCTTGAAATTGACAAGGACTTGGCTTATGTAAGCTGCCAACCCCACAGAGGCGAGGGGAGGGAAGCTCCTAGAAGAGCTGTAGTACAGGTCAAGGGCTATAACACTGAAGATGGCAAGAGGCCCAGAAGGGGCCCAGTGGCAGAGAACGGCAGGAACCTCTAGACCAGCAGATGGCTGCCATGTGCAAGGCCTCCCATGTAGCAGAGCTGGGCACCTCCAGACAAGAGGTCGCCAGTGGAGCTGGTCACCCCATAAAGGGGAAGAGGCTGCAGCCTGGGCACGTGCAGGTGATGCCCAAATAGAGCAGGCAGCTCTGTGTGGCTGGGCTGGCATGCCTTTGGCAGTGGCAGATGCCCTGCCTGTGCTGAGAGCTGTAAACCTAAGGCCCAACGGAGGCCAGGCTTGAGGGCCAAGAGGAGGCCTGTCCTGAGGGGGGTGTGCATGGCCAGCTCGTATGGCCAAGAAGGGCCAACTTGCTTGCGCGGCTGAGAGCAGATGAGATCTGTCCTGGTTGGAAGCTCTCCTGCACTGAAGAAGGGTGGGATGTGCTCTCTATTTTGGGGGAGCCTTCCAAACTTGCCTATGTGCTTCCTGATACTGATCCCAAGTTGTTCCTGTTACTACCCCAATAAACCACATAATATGTGATTATGGTTTGTGAGTTTTGTGTGGTCATTGCAACGAATCACTGAACCCAGCAGAGAAATACAGTGTTGTCGGGGGAACAGCTGGAGTCAGAAATGGTGAAGAAGTTGGAGACGAGGTATGTCTGACCTCCACCTTATAGGAACCAGCTTTATGCTGATCCTGATTTTTATCCCTCAGGGATTTAGGCAATTTTGGATGCTAGATGCCAGAAGATCACTTATATTCAACTTCCAGAGTCAGCCACTGTTAATTTGATCACTATCATTCCATGTTTGAGTGTTTGAAAATGTATGTTTGTGCTGGGAGTTTTATAACCTGTTTGTGAAAAAAATAGGTTTTCCCATCATTATTATTTTTTTTTCTGCAAATGACCATATTCATAAATATTTATGAAAAATACCATCCCTTGAAATGTTTCCCATTTATCCTGGGAATGTGGATAGAAGCTTCTTTTTTCTGTAATCTCTTTTTTTTTTTTTAAACTTTTATTGTGCTTTAAATGAAAGTTTACAAATCAAGTCAGTCTCTCATACAAAAATTTATACACACCTTGCTATATACTCCTAGTTGCCCTCCCCCTAATGAGACAGCACAGTCCTTCCCTCCACTCTCTCTTTTCATGTCCATTAAGCCAGCTTTTGACCCCCTCCGCCCTCCCATCTCCCCTCCAGACAGGAGATGACCACATAGTCTCGTGTGTCTACTTGATCCAAAAGCTCACTCTTCACCAGTATCATTTTCTATCACATTGTCCAGTCCAATCCCTGTCTTAAGAGTTTGGGAATGGTTCCTGTCCTGGGCTCACAGAAGGTCTGGGGACCATGACCACTGGGGTCCTTCTAGGCTCAGACCATTAAGTCTGGTCTTTTTACAAGAATTTGGGGTCTGCATCCCACTGCTCTCCTGCTCCCTCAAGGGTTCTCTGCTGTGTTCGCTATCAGGGCAGTCATTGGCTGTAGCTGGGCACCATCTAGCTCTTCTGGTCTCATGCTGATGTAGTCTTTGGCTTATGTGGCCCTTTCTGTCTCTTGGGCTCATAATTACCTTGTGTCTTTGGTGTTCTTCATTCTCCTTTGATCCAGGTGGGTTGAGACCAATTGATGCATCTTAGATGGCCCCTTGCTAGCGTATAAGACCCCAGATGCCACTCTCCAAAGTGGGATGCAGAATGTTTTCTTAATACATTTTATTATGCCGATTGATCTACATGTTCCCTGAAACCATGATCCCCAAACGCCCGCCCCTGCTATGCTGGCCTTCAAAGCGTTCAGTTTATTCAGGAAACTTCTCTGCTTTTGGTTTAGTCCAGTTGTGCTGACCTCTCCTGTATTGTGTGTTGTCTTTCTCTTTGACTAAAATAGTTCTTATCTACTATCTAATTAGTGAAAACTCCTCTTCCTCCCTCCCTCCCCGCTCTCGTAACCATCAAAGAATATTTTCTTCTCTGTTTAAACTATTCCCATCATTATTCTTAATGTTTGCAGGACCCCATCCTGTATGCTCCATGACTTATTAATCAGTTCCCTTTTGTTTCCAAGAATTGACACAGTGGCTGCAACAATGGGCTCAAGAATAGCAAAAATCGTGAGGATGGCTCAGGACCAAGCAGTGTTTCATTCTGTTGTGCCTGGGGTTGCTATGAGTCGGAACCAACTTGACAGCACCTAACAACAGCAACTGTTTCCAAACTAAATGTCTTAAATTTTCATGGGCCAACTACTTTCTGAACTCAGTTTTCTCAGATGTTAAAGGGAGATCATTCTATCTTTGTCATAGAACTGTTACATGAATTTATAACAATACATACTAGCAGTACTTCACGGTAGCCATTAATATTATTTTATCAAATACACTGGGAGAAAAAAAGGAGATAGGAAAGGAAGTAGTGTGAGGTCGTTACAGTAAAAGCAGTGGAAGGAGACTGAAATTTACTTCAGATAGGTAGGTAGCATACAGGATGCACAGCAATTGGATTAAAAGATGCATGCCTAAATTAAGTCACCACAGCTATAATCAATATTCAGCAGAATTTTTTATTTTTGATAACTTAAATTTTTTAAAAGATACTTTCTTATTTACAAGTCACATAAAAAAACCCATTAAGAAATCAAAGAAATTGTCCACCACTCTCAGAACTTAAGAGAGCCCTCAGAAATATATACTCGAATGACTGAGGATATCAAAGGAGAACAGGATGGAAGAATGAAGAACACTTGTCTGCCACACTCCATGACACAAAAAGTTAATTAAAACAGTGAAAGCTAATGCCCTCTCGCCTTTTCTGTCAACCTCGTTCTCATCCTTCAGACTGAGATGTGTGCGCTGTCTGAGCTATACAGTTGATGCCTTAAGGTAGTTGAGGAAGTAAATGCTGAGCTTACGCCCTTGTGTTGTAGGCCCTGTGTCCTGAAGTACCTTTGTACTGCCGAAATCCTGTGCTCGGAAACAGCCCTGAGGTGGGCTTTGTTCATCAGGCTGCTGGTCATTGAACAGTAACGTGCTCCATGGATTTCAGACTTCCAAATGGGTGAAAAGGAGAGACTTTCCAAATTTAAGTTTCTCAGCACCTAAGGCAATTTCTCTATTCATCTACCTCTATTCCTACTCAAAAAAAAAAAAAAAAAAAAATCTTAGATCACTGAGTTGTCAGAGAATGTTTGAAATAACTCTAAGCTCATGTCTTTTTTGGTCTAGAGGCTTTCTCATCTCTGAATGGGTCCTTCTCAGCTATAATGAGCTAACCAGTGCCGCTCAGTAGAAATATAATACAAACCATATATGTAACTAAGTTTTCTAGTTGCCACATTAAAAAAGTAAAAAGAAACAGGTGAAATTAATTTAAAATATGTTATTTAACCAAATATAGCTAAAGTGTTATCATTTTAACATGTAATCGATATAAAATACACAGAGACATTTTACGTTCTGATTTCAGACTAACCACCTTTCAGGTGCTCAGTAACCGCACCTGGCCAGTAGCTACTGTATTGGACAACATAGAGCTAGACCTTTATGAAAAGTAAGGTAGACAGAGGAATATTGCTAGGCATATGAAAGCACTTCAGGAGTACAAGAGGAGACAAATCAGAACAAGTGACAACAAATGAAAACGATTATTGAAAGAAAAAAAAATTTAAAAGCTCTAAAATGTATTCTCAGTGCATGAGAAAAGGACACCTCTGCAAAAAAGAAAAAAATGAAGATATGACTCAAAGGAGAAAAAAATAAATAGAATGATGATCAGAGTGAACGATGCAGACATTTTAATATAGATTTGGAAAATTACCTAAAAATCAAAGGCTTGGGGTGTCAGTAGCCTCATCTTAAAAAGTAGAGTGTCAGAGACTGCAGGGAAGCGGAAAGGGAGGGGCCCTCACTATCTTACTACTAACGGACTTAATCCTGGGATCCTGCTGGTGGTCTCTGTCATGCTCTTGTTCTCACTCTCTCTCTGTCTCACTGTGCTTCTCCGGGTGTCTTGCAGTTGTGCAGGAAACCACTGAAAGAACTAAAACCAGGAACAAGAACAGGTGAAAGAGGCTGTCTTGTTGGTGGGACTGTAAATAGAACCTCTTTGGAGAGCAGTTTGGCAATATCTACAGAAAAATAGGAAATGGAAATGCTGCAATCCATGTGTATATGTTGTATATATAAGTAAACACCAGAAAAAAATTCACCCTTAGTGCTGAAAAAATGTAATATAAATTGATACAGAAGGCATGTGAAGAAAGAAAGTTGTGTAGAAAATCAAGTACAATATAATTAAACTAACATTTTTAAAATAAGGTTTCTTTTCCATTCTTCACTTCTCAAAGAGGAATCCAGTTATCCCTCTGCACTCTTCTGTTCTCGTCACTCTACTTTTGATATTATCTTTTTTTTAAAAAGCTACAACCATATATTCTCTTAGTTTCATTTTCCTAGGCATCTCTCACACTTTTCTCTCAGCATTCTCTCCGTAACTGATCTTATTACCTCCCAAGACAACAACCACTTTTATGCCGTTGATGCCACAATCATATCTCTAGTCCTGAGAATCAGAAATCCAGCCCCATTTATCTATTTCGATTTTCACTCATATCTCAAATCTTAAATGTTCCAAACCTTGGTATTTATCAAACCAGCTCTTTCTCCTGATTCCTCGTATATGTAAATACTACAGTTTCTCTCCAACTCAATCAAGCGTAACTGGACCAGTAAGCAAAATCATGAAAAACGGAGAAAAGATTGAAGTTGTCAGGGATTTCAATTTACATGGGTCTGCAGTCAGCACCCATGGAAGCAGCAGTTGAGAAATCAAACGACATATTGCATTCGGCAACTCTGCTGCAAAAGACCTCTTTGAAGTGTTAAAAAGCAAAGATATCATTTTGATGACTACGGTGTGCCTTACCCAAGCTATGGTATTTTCAATTGCCTCATATGCATGCGAAAGCTTGACGATAGATAAGGAAGACCAAAGAAGAATTGATGCCTTGAATTATGGTGTTGGTGAACAATATTGAATATGCCACCCACTGCTAGTAGAACGAACAAATATGTCTTGGAAAAAGTACAGCCAGAATTCTCAGCAGAAGCAAGGATGACGAGATTTCATCTCACGTACGTTGGACATGTTATCAGGAGGGACTAGTCCCTGGAGAAGGACATCATGCTGGGTAGAGGGTCCACGGAAAAGAGGAAGATCCTCAAAGAGAGGGATTGACACAGTGGCTGCAACAACGGGCTCAGACATAATGGTTGTGAGGATGGCGCCGGGCAGTGTTTAGTCCTCTTGTATATAGGGTCCCTGTGTGTCTGAACTGACTGGAGGGCAGCTAACAACAACAATCAAGCTTGAAACTAAAATTTCAGACATTCTCTAGCCCCTCACCCATATTATCCTCTTGAAAATTTATCTTGGAGCTTTACCTGTTGGCATGATATTTATTCTTCATTACATTGGGCCCTCTCTGATGTCTTCGATCAAGTTTAATGTTCTCCGTAACGGTCAAGCACGTTTTATTGGATTTATCCCTAGGCACCTTATATTATTTTGTTGTTGAGACTGTAAATGGCGTTTTTTTAAGTATATTTTCTTTTAAAATGCAATGGATTTTTGTTATTAATGCTATATCCTACAAGTCTCTTATTCTAATAATTTTTCTAGAGATTTAGATCCTCTTGGGTTTTCTATATCCTCTGTGAATAAAGACAAGCTTTGTCTTAGTGATCTTTATAACCTGCCTATTTTCCTCCCTTTCTACGTTCTTCTTTTTCTTCCTTCCCTGTATTCCTTCCATACATCTATCTTGTTGGTCTTGTTAGAACCTCAGTATAATGGTGAATAGAAGTAGTAATGCATCCTTGTCTAATTCCTGGTTTTTAAGGAAAAATAATTCTAATGTGTTGCCTTGAAGTGTGGTACTTTATGTTTTTTAAGTAGATACCCGTTATCAGATTAAGGAATTTACCTTCACTTTCTGGTTTGCTGAGTTCTGTTCATTCAAACCAAGAACTCTTTTGAATTGTAATGATAACTTTTTCTGAAACTCTTGAGACCATATGGCTTTCCTTCTTTAAGCTATTAATGTGGTGAATTTGTTAACAGATTTTCTAATGTTAAGCCATTCTTGCACTCTTGGGGTGAACCCAGCTTGGGCATGATGTGCGTGTTTGTGTATATAAAAGCTGTATTTATTTTCTAATCTTGGTTCATGGTCTTTGCATTTATATTGATACACAACAGCAATACCTAATTTTCCTTTCTCTTTCTATTCCTCTGTTGTTGCCACCTTGATGTTATCGGTTTTATATAATGAGGTGGTGGGCATTTGCTCTTTTTTATTCTCTGGAAGAATTTGTGCACAAATCTAATTATTTGTTTTTTGAATATTTGGATGAACTCATTGGTAAAACAGTTTGGCCTGATATTTCTTTTGGGAGTAAATTTTTTTTAAAGTAGTGACTCAAATTATTATTTATTTGGATTTTCTATTTTGTAGATTTGGTATTTTTCTAGAAAATTTTCCATAAAAAGCATGGTTCTAAATTTATTAGCATGGAGTTTTTCATAATTGTTATGGATTGAATTGTGTCCCCCCCGCCCCCCAAATTTGTGAATCCTGACCACTATACCTTTGCCTCATAATCCTGTTTGGGAGTGGACTTTCTTTGTTGTGTTAATGGGGGGGCAGTATTAGTGTAGAGTGTGTCTGAAGTCAGTCTCTTTAAAGATATAAAAAGAGCAGATGGAGCAAACCAGCAGAGATGGCACAAGAGAGATGCCATGCCACGTGAAGATTACCACGAGCACAAGAAATAGAAGCTGAAAGGACACAAGGACCTTCCCCCAGAGCTGGCAAAGAGAGACATTCTTCCCCTAGAGCTGGCTCCCTGAATTCAGACTTCTAGCCTCCTAAACTGTGAGAAAGTAACTTTTTGTTTGTTAAAGCTACCCATTTGTGGTATCTCTGTTATAGCAGCACTAGATAACTAAGACAATAATGTTTGTGCCTTCTTTCTCCTTCTTAAAATCAATAGTCAGTGGGTTTTGTATTTCATTAGTCTTTTTTTTTATAGTGCTTTAGCTAAAAATTTACAGCAGAAGTTAATTTCTCATACAAAAATGTATACACATATTGTTTTGTGACATTAGTTGCAATCCCCACAATATGACAACACACTCCTCCCCGCCCCCGCTCCCCCCCGCTGGGTTCCCTGTGTCCCTTCCGGCCCTCTGATTGTGCTTTCGGACAGGACCTGCCCATTTGGTCTTGTATATCTGATTGATCTAAGAAGCATATTCCTCACGTGTATTATTTTTTGTTTTATAGTCCTGCCTAACCTTTGTCTGAAGAGTGGGCTTCGAGAATGACTTCAGTTCTGGGTTAACGGTGTGTCTGGCGGCCATAGTTTTGGGGGTGCATTAGTCTTTTAAAGAAACAGCTTTTGCCTGTGTTGATCCATTTTTGTAGCTATGTTTTGTATGTCTTCAATTTCTACGCTTATCTTTTATTATTTCTGTTCTCCTATTTTGATTTTTGTTTTGCTCTTTGGGAATAGATACCTCTGTCAATTATGAATGGGCTGCTATGTGTAAGTGTGTTTGTGCTTACACACACACACACACACACACACACACTGAAGTCAGCAGGCATGGCTACTCCTGCTGTAATATCCGAACTGTCCTTCTCTTGATTCTGGTTTGAGCCATCTCCTGCCTAAGCTTCCTTCCACTCCTAGTTTTGGAACACTCTTGAGGTCTTGCCTTTTGTGGTAGTATTATACTGTTGTGATGGTGGACATTCTGAGCTGCCATTTCCCTTTTTCATATAACTTGAGATCTTTAAACCTCGCAAGGGTTCCTCAGCTTTATGGTTGGTGAGATTTGTGTCTTCTTGTCTTTGAGAATGGCTATATGTATTTCAGACACAGTTGCTTTCTAAAGCACATCAGTTTTTTTTTCTCACCAGTGATTTTCTGAACTAGTTGTTTTTCCTCTGTTAATTATGTATCACATCATCATATTTGTTTCCTTCACAGCACTTCAAAAGTTATAATTAAAAAAATTATTTATGCGTTTACTTGGAACTAAAGAAGAGGACCTGGCTTTCTCTGATAATGGAATTGAAGTAATTGGAGGTGAAACTCAAGGGTTCTTGGCAGCCATGTTTCATGTCATGAAAAGGAAGCTAGTCTGAATTGTAGTATCTGACTGTCTACCTACCTGTCTGTCTGTCTATCTACCTATCCTTCTCCACATCTTCATTGCCAGATTTGGCCAGATACTTGCCGTTGTATTTCAGACAATTCTTATAGTAAAGATTTGGCTCAGGCACTGATCCTTAGTCCAATAACTTAGGGTTAGGTTTATTCAGTGGATATACTTACTACCAACTGGGCTAATATTCTCAGAAAGGATCGATGTAACTGGTAGGTATCTGTGAGACATTTTATGGTTCCTCAAGGTAAAAGTAAACCCTTGTGGCATAGTGGTTAAGAGCTACGGCTGCTAACAAAAAGGCCAGGAGTTCAAATCCACCAGGTGCTCCTTAGAAAACCTATGGGGCAATTCTACTCTGTCCTGTAGGGTTGCTATGAGTCAGAATTGACGACAATGGATTTGGTTTTTGGTTTTTCAAGGTAAAAGTAGAGGATGAGGTAATGGGCATGAGTGTGAGAGAGGAGTGGAAGTCAATACTAAAATACATTACTAGACCATTTACTTCACAGGGTTCTATTAGAATCTCCATCAAGATAGAATAGGCCAATGGGGAACCCTCTTACCTAAGGGAGATCTACCTAGGTGTCCTAGAATAGATCAGTGGTATTCCAAATGTGGTCTTCCAACTTTCTCACCAGTCCATGAAGAGGTAAGGAGCATGCACCAGAATGTAAATCAATGGTATTGCTAAGCACACAGTTGATCTGACTTTTTTTCTGTAGTATTGCTTTCTCAATGAAGGAAGCACTGTGTCGATTTACATTCTGGCACAAGCTAGTTGTCTCCTTGTACACTGTATATGCCAGTATGTGTAGAATGTACGCCATATATGCCAGGGGGATAGGATTGAAGAGAAAGCCAAATGATTATTTTTCTTCATACATTTTTGTGTTGCTTTATTTCTTACATCAGAAATATTTGTCAGAATACACTAGATTATACTCTTGTAACAAATAATCTTCAAGTCTCAGGGGCTTAAAACAGCAAAGACTTATTTCTCGCTGATACATATCCAATGCAGGTTGACATGGAAGTGCTGCTCAGTGGAGGCCCTCAGGAATCCAGGCTAGCAGAGGTTCCATTTTAACGTGTGCTTCCATCAGGGCTGTGGCGGGGGAAGGGAAGAGCTAGAAAGTCTTCTTCTAGCAAGTAATAGCTCCTGAGCACAACAGGGTGCCAAGCACGGTCACGTGGCCAGGCTTAACTTCACACATATTATTTTTTTAGTTTGAAAAACAAATACAGAATTTAAACCCATGAAGTGATGAGTACCAGAAAAGGCCTTTCCATATTCATTAAGTTCATCGGCTTCTCTCTTGATGGTGAATTTTCTAGATGTTGCATAAGGGTTGGATAGGTAGATAGCTGCCATTTGGTCGGCTCTGACTCATGGAGACCCTATGAAAAACAGAAGAAAGTGTAGTCCAGTCCTGTGTCATCCTCATGACTGCCAGCATATTCAAGCCTGTTGTTGTGGTTGTTGTGCCAGTCCGTCTACTGAGGGTCCTCCTCGTCCTCACTGGCCCTCCAATTCACCAAGCATGATGTTCTTCTCCAGCGATTGATTTCTCCCAATGGATGACACGTCCAAAGCAGGCAAGTCAGACGATGTTCTACTGTGATCCGTTAGGTTATCGCTGGCGAAATTCTGGACGTAGATCACCAGCTCCTTCTTCCTAGCCTGTTTTAGTCTGGGATCTCCGCTGAAACCTGTCCGCCATGGGTGACCCTGCTGGTGTTTGAAAATCAGTGTCATAGCTTCAAGCGTCACAGCAACACACAGCTATGACAGTATGACAAACAGACAGATGGGTAATTGATTAAGGGTTGGCCATGTGCAAAAGCTTCCAGTAAGTAATTATCAATATCTATTGCATGCTCTGAGTGAATTCTCATAAATAACCTGTACCCTGAAAATTACCCAGGCTCTAATACATAGGCAATTGTATATGGGTTTTCACTGCCTGTATGAGAAGCCTGTGCAGAGCAGAAGTGGAGTTCCACAGCCAGTCTGATTCTTGAGCACCTTGATGCTGTGGAGAACAGACGAATTAACACATTTCTCCTTTAGTGTTTACAGTAATTCTTTCAGAAGGGGATTAACATTCCTACTGTACAGATGACCGTGTACTCCTTCCATCTTCTTTTGATGCTTCCTACGTCTTTTAATACTTTCCTTGTAGAATCCTTCAATATTGCAACTGGACACTTGAATTTTTTCTTCAATTCCTTCAGCTTGAGAAATTCCGAGTGTGTTCTTCCCTCTGGGTTTTCTATCTCCAGGTCTTTGCACATGTCGTTATAATACTTTACTTAGTCTTGTCAAGTGGACCTTTGAAATCTTCTGTTCCGCTCTTTTACTTCATCAATTCTTCCTTTTGCTTTAGCCACTCGACGTTCAAGAGCAAGTTTCAGGGTCTCTTCTGACATCCATTTTGGACTTTTCTTTCTTTCCTGTCTTTTTAATAACCTCTTGCTTTCTTCATGTATGATGCCTTTGATGTCATTCCACAACTCGTCTGGTCTTCGGTCATCAGTGTTCAACGTGTCAAATCTATTCTTGAGATGGTCTCTAAATTCAGGTGGAATATACTCAAGATCATACTTCAGCTCTCATGAAATTGTTGTAATTTTCTTCAGTTTCAACTTGAACTTGCTTATGAGCAATTGATGGTCTGTTCTGCAGTCGGCTCCTGGCCTTGTTCTGACCGATGATATTGAGCTTTTCTGTCATCTCTTTTCACAGATATAGTCGATTTGATTCCTGTGTATTCCATCTGGAAAGTCTGGAAAGGTCCATGTGTATATCTGCCATTTATGTTGTTGACAACAGGTATCTGAATGAAGAAGCCGTTGGTCTTGCAAAATTCGATCTCTGGCATCGCTTCTGTCACCAAGGCCATATTTTCCAACCGCCGATCCTTCTTTGTTTCCAACTTTCACACTCCAATCACCAGTAATTATCAATGCATCCTGATTGCATATTCGATCAGTTTCAGACTGCAGAAGTTGGCAAAAATCTTCTATTTCTTCATCTTTGCCCTTAGTGGATGGTGAGTAAATTTGAATAATAGTCATTATTAACTGGTCTTCCCTATAGGTGTATGGATATTATCCTATCACTGATAGCATTTGTACTTCAGGATAGATCTTGAAGTGTTCTTTTTGACGATGAATGCAACACCATTCCTCTTCCTGTTGTCATTCCGGGCATAGTAGACCATATGATTGTCCAATTCAGAACGCCCACTACCACAATAAATAAGTGGTAACTTTGGTGAAGGGTAAGACAGTACACAATACTGGGGAAGCCAGCACAACTTGTACAAGGCATAATCATGGAAGCTCCATAGACAGATCCTAACTCCCTGAGGGACCGAATTGCTGGACTGAGGCTGTGGGGACCATGGTTTCAGGGAACATCTAGCCCAACTGGCATAACATAGTTTATAAAGAAAATGTTCTACATTCTACTATGGTGAGTAGCATCTGGGGTCTTAAAAGCCTGTGAGCAGCCATCTAAAATACAACCCTGGTCTCACATCTTCAGGAGCAAGGGAGAATGAAGAAAACTAAAGATATAAGGGAAAGATTAGTCCAAAGGACTAATAGACCTCATCTACCACAGCCTCCACCAGACTGAGTCCAGTACAACTAGATGGTGCCCGGCTACCACCATCGACTGCTCTTACAGGGTTTACAATAGAGGGTCCCAGACAGAGCTGGAGGGAAATGTAAAACAAAATTCTAACGCCCCCAAAAAGACCAGACTTACTGGTCTGATAGACTGGAGAAACCCCAAGAGTATGGCCCCCAGACTCTTTTAGCTCAGTAATGATGTCACTCCTGAGGTTCACCCTTCAGCCAAAGATTAGACAGGCCCGTAAAACGAAACAAGACTAAATGGGCACACTAGCCCGGGGGCAAGGACTAGAAGACAGGTGAGGACAGGAAAGCTGGTAAAGGGAACCCCGAGGTCGAGAAGGGAGAGTGTTGACATGTTGTGGTGTTGTTAACCAATGTCATAAAACAGTATGTTTACTGTTTAATGAGAAACTAATTTGTTCTGTAAAACTTCATCTAAAGTACAATTAAAGAAAAAAAAAAAAGACACGAAATGGCTGCTACCAGTCCATTTCAGCTTGTTAATGCCTAGTATATCAATGTCTATATGTTCCATCTCATTTTTGATGATTTCCAATTCTCCTAGATTCGTACTTCGTATATTCCACATTCTGATTATTCATGTATGTTTGCAGCTGTTTCTTCTCATTTTGAGTCATGCCACATAAGCAAATGAAGGTCTCGAAAGCTTGACTCCATCCATGTCATTAAGGTCGACTGTACTTTGAGGAGGCAGCTCTTTCCCTGTTGTCTTTTGAGTGCCTACCAACCTGAGGGGCTCGTCTTTCGCCACTGTTATCAGACAGTGTTCCACTGCCATTCATAAGGTTTTCACTGGCTAATTTTTTTTAATTGTGCTTTAGGTAAAAGATTCCAGCTCAATTTCTCATACAAAAATTTATACACATATTGTTATGTGACATTAGTTGCAATCCCTACAATGTGACAGCACACTCCACCTTTCCACCCTGAGTTTCTTGTGCCCATTCATTCAGTTCCTGTCCCTTCCTGGCTTCTCATCCCACCTCCAGACAGGAGCTGCCCATTTGGTCTCATGTATTTGCTTGAACTAAGAAGCACACTCTTCATGAGTATTATTTTATGTTTAATAGTCCAGTCTAATTTTTGAAGAGTGGGCTTTGGGAATGATTTTAGTTCTGGGTTAACACAGCGTACGGGGGCCAAGGCTTTGGGGGTTCCTCCAGTCTCAGACCATTAGGTCTGGTATTTTTGTGTGAATTTCAGTTCTGCCCTGCACTTTTGTCCCACTCCATCAGAGACTCTGATGTGGTCTTTTTGTCTCTTGGGCTAATATTTTCCTTGTGTCTTTGGTTCTCTTCATTCTCCTTTGCTTCAAGTGGGTTGGGACCAACTGATGCATCTTAGATGACTACTTGCAAGCTTTTAAGACCGCAGATACCACTGACCAAAATGGGATGCAGAACATTTTCTCAATGAGCTTTTTTATGCCAATTGACCTAATTATACCCCGAATGGATGGTCCCCAGACCCCAGCCCCAGCTACTCTGTCCCTCAAAGTGTTTGGCTGTGTTTAGGGAAATTCTTACCTTTTGCTATAGTCCATTTATACTGACATCCCCTGTATTGTGTGTTGTCCTTCCCTTCACCTAAGATGATTCTTGTACCCTCGTAACCATGAAATAATGTCTTTTTCTGTGTTTAAACCTTTTCTTGAGTTCTTATAACAGTGGTCTCATACAACATTTGTCCTTTTGCGGCTGACTACTTTCACTCAGCATAATGCCATCCAGGTTCATCCATGTTGTGAGATATTTTGTGGATTCATCATGTTCTTTATTGTTACGTGGTATTCTGTTATGTGTATGTACCATGATTTGTTTATCCATTTGTCTGTTGATGGGCACCTAGGTTGTTTCCATCTTTTTGCTATTGTGAACAGTGCTGCAGTGAACATGGGTGCACATATATTTATTCGTTTGATGGCTCTTATTTCTATAGGATATATTCCAAGGAGTGGGATTGATTGATCATATGGAACTTCTAGCTTTTTAAGGAAATACCAAATCGATTTCCAAAGTGTTCGTACCATCTTACATTCCCACCGGCAATGCACAAGCGTTGCAGTCTCTCCACAACCTCTCCAGCATTTATTATTTTGTGTTTTTTGGATTACCGTTGTTGGGGTGAGATGTCGGGTATCTCATTGTAGTTTCAATTTGCATTTTTCTAATGGCTAATGATTGTGAGCATTTCCTCATGTATCTATTAGCCACCTGAATATCTTCTTTGGTGAAGTGTCTGTTCATATCCTTTGCCCATTTTTTAATTGGATTATTTGTCTTTTTGTTGTTGAGGTGTTGCAGTATCTTGTAGATTTTATAGATTATTGGATATGTAATAGCCAAAGTTTTTTCCCCAGTCTGTAGGTTGTCTTTTTACTCTTCGTGAAGTCTTTTGATGGGCATAAGCGTTTGGTTTTTAGGAGCTCCCAGTTATCTAGTTTCTCTTCTGGTGTTTGTGCTTTGATAACTATGGTTTGTATTCTGTTTATGCCATGTATTAGGGCTCCTAACATTGTCTGTATTTTTTCGTCCATGATTTTTATCATTTTACATTTAGGTCTTTGATCCATTTTGAGTTAGTTTTTGTACATGGTGTGGGATATGGGTCTTGTTCCATTTTTTTGCAGATCAATATCCAGTTATGCCAGCACCATTTGTTAAAAAGACCATCTTTTTCCCCTTTTAAAGGACTTTGGGCCAGTGTCAAATATTAGCTGCTGATAGGTGGATGAATTTACTTCTAGATTCTCAGTTCTGTTCCATTGGCCTATGTATCTGTTATTGTACCAGTACCAGGCTGTTTTGACTACTTTGGTGGTATAATAGGTTCTAAAATCAGATAGTTTGAGGCCTCCCACTTTGTTTTTCTTCTTCAGTAATGCTTTCCTTATCTGGGGCCTCTACCCTTTCCATAGGAAGTTGATTTGTTTCTCCATCTCATTAAAAAATGTTGTTGGAATTTGGATCGGAATTGCATTGTATCTGTAGGTTGCTTTGGGTAGAATTGACATTTTCACCGTGTTGAGTCTTCCTATCCATGAGCAAGGTGTTTTTCTACTTATGTGGGTCTTTCTTGGTTTCTTGCAGTAGTGTCTTGTAAGTTTTTTTTTTTTTTGTATAAGCCTATTACGTCTCTAGTTAGGTTTATTCCTAAGTACTTTATCTTCTTGGGGGCTATTGTAAATGGTATTAATGTGGTGAATTCTTTTTGAAGTTGTCTTTGTTCATGTAAAGAGATTCAATGGTTTTTGTATGTTTATCTTCTATCTCGAAATTTTGCTGAACTCTTCTATTAGTTCCAGTAGTTTTCTTGTGGATTCTTTGGGGTTTTCTGTGTATAAGATCATATCACCTGCAAACAGGGATACTTTTACTTCTTCCTTACCAATTTTGATGTCCTTTATTTCATTTTCTTGCCTTATTGCTCTGGCTAGGACCTCCAGCACAATGTTGAGTAAGAGTGGTGATAAAGGGCATCCTTGTCTGGTTCACCTTTTCAAGGGGAATGCCTTCAGTCTCCCTCTGTTTAGAATGATGTTGGGGGTTGGCTTTGTATAAATGCCCTTTATTATGTTGAGGAATTTCCTTTCTATTCCTATTTTGCTGATAGTTTTCATCATGAATAGGTGTTGGACTTTGTTAAGTGCCTTTTCTGCATCGATTGATAAGATCATGTGGTTCTCATCTTTTGTTTTATTTATGTGATGGATTCCATTGATTGTTTTTCTAATGTTTAACTATCTGTGCATCCAAAAAAAACCAAGCCCACTGCCATCGAGTCGATTCTGACTCATAGAGATCTTATAGGACAGAGTAGAACTGCCCCATAGAGTTTCCAAGGAGCACCTGGCAGATTCGAACTGCTGACTTTTTGGTTAGCAGCCGTAGCACTTAACCACTACGCCACCTGGGTTTCCTATCCGTACATACCTGGTATGAATCCCACTTGTTCATGATGAATTGTTTTTTTGAAATGTTGTTGAATTCTATTGACTAGAATTTTGTTGAGGATTTTTGCATCTATGTTCATGAGGGATATTGGTCTGTAATTTTCTTTTTTTTTGTGGTGTCTTTTTTTTTTTTTTTTTTTACCTGACTTTGGTATCAGGGTTATGCTGGCATTATAGAATGAATTCGGGAGTATGCCATCTTCTTCTACGCTCTGAAATACCTTTAGTAGTACTGATGTTAACTCTTCTCTGAAAGTTTGGTAGAATGCTCCAGTGAAGCCGTCAGGGGCAGGGATTTTTTTCCTTGGGAGTTTTTTGTTTTTGTTTTTTTACCTCTTCAATCTCTTCTTTTGTTATAGATTCATTTAGTTTTTCTACGTCAGTTTGTGTTAGTTTAGATAGGTAGTGTGTTTCTAGAAATTTGTCCATTTCCTCTAGGTTTTCAAATTTGTTGGAGTACAATTTTTCATAGTATAATGTTATGATCTTTTTAATTTCAGTTGAGTCTGTTGCATTATCACCCATCTCATTTCTTATTCAGGTTATTTGCTTCCTCTCCTATTTTTCTTTTGTCATTTTGGCCAATGGTTTATCGATTTTTTGATCTTTTCAAAGAACCAGCATTTGGTCTTGTTGACTCTTTCAATTGTATTTTTTTTTCTGTTTCACTTATTTTTGCACTAGTCTTTATTATTTCCTTTCCTCTGGTGCCTGAGGGCACCTTTGTTGCTCTCTTCCTATTTGTTCAAGTTGTACGGTTAAGGTTTTGACTTTGGCCTTTTCTTCTTTTTTGATGTGGGCATTTATTGCTATAAACTGATCTCTGAGCACTGTTTTTGCTGTGTGTCAAAGGTTCTGGTAAGGTGTGCTTTCATTCTCATTTGATTTTATGAATATCTTTACTCTGTCCTTGATTTCTTCTATAACCTGGTAGTTTTTGAGCAAGGTGCTGTTCAGTTTCCATGTATTCGATTTTTTTTTTTTCCCTTGCTTTTTCTGTTACTCATTTCTACTTTTATGGCTTTATGGTCAGAGAAGATGGTTTGTGATATTTTCAGTGTTTTGAATTCTCTTAAGGCTTGCTTTGCGGCCTAATATGCGATCTATTTTGGAGAATGTTCCATGTGCATTGGAAAAGAAAGTATAATTGGCTGCTGTTGGGTGGAGTGTTCTGTAGATGTCTATGAGGTCAAGTTGCTTGCTTGTGGCATTTAGATCTTCTGTCTTTGATCTTCTTCAGGAATGTTCTGTCCTTCACTGAAAGTGGTGTGTTGAAGTCTCCTGTTATTACTGTGGAGCTATATGTTTCTTTTTTCAATGCTATTAGAGTTTATGTATTTTGGAGCCCTGTTGTTGGGTGTGTAAATATTTGTTATGGTTATGTCTTCCTGGTATATTGACCTTTTAATCATTATATAGTGTCCTTCCTTATCCTTTGTGGTGGATTTTGCTTTAAAGTCTATTTTGTCAGAGATTAATATTGCCACTCCTGCTCTTTTTTGGTTGTTGATGCTTAATATCTTTTTTTTTCCATCCTTTGAGTTTTAGTTTGTCTTTTAGTCTAAGGTGTGTCTCTTGTGGGCAGCATATAGACAGATTGTGTTTTTATTCATTCTGGCACTCTCTGTCTCTTTATTGGTACAGTTAGTCCATTTAACATTCAGTGTAATTGTTAATAGGTATGAATTTAATGCTCTCATTTTCATGTATTCTTTTATTTTTTTGCATGTGTGGTATTGACAGTTTCTTTTTTCCACTTAAAATTCCGTGCTGAGTTGTTTTTCTTTAATGCATTTTCTTTTCATCTTTTTCATTATTGTTGATTTTGTGTTTGCTGAGTCTTTATGTTTTTTTTCTTATTTTGATGGGTAGATTTGTTAGTTTCCTTTGTGGTTACCTTAAAATTTACCCGTTTTTCTAAGTTTAAACCAGTCTTTTATTTCTTGGTATTGCCTAAACTTCCTTTCCATATGAAAGTTCTGTGACGACACTATTTAGTCCCTCTTTTTTGTTTTAATGTCATCATTTACATATTGACATCCCTGTTGCCCTATTTTCTGTGTTTTAGCTTTGACTTATTTTTGTGACTTCCCTATCTGGGTTGATATCTGGTTGTTCTGTCCTGTGTTCTAGTCTTAGGTCATTATCTGATATTGTTGGTTCTCTAGCTGGAGGACTCCCTTTAATATTTCTTGTAATTTTGGTTTGGTTTTTACAAATTTTCTTAACTTCTGTTTATCTGGAAATGCCCAAATTTTGCCTTCATATTTGAGAGGCAGTTTTCCTGGATATTTTATTCTTGGCTAGT
Organism: Loxodonta africana; assembly: GCF_030014295.1. Classification (NCBI taxonomy): domain Eukaryota; kingdom Metazoa; phylum Chordata; class Mammalia; order Proboscidea; family Elephantidae; genus Loxodonta; species Loxodonta africana. The sequence continues at coordinate 293,575 of NC_087352.1, read as the reverse complement.
GATGTTTTTCTTTCAAGGCTTTATGTGCGTCATTCCATTGTTTTCTTGCCTGCGTGGTTTCTGCTGAGTAGTCAGAGCTTAGTCTTATTGACTCTCCTTTGTAGGTGACTTTTCATTTATCCTTAGTGGCTCTTAAAGCTCTCTATCTTTGGTTTTGGCAAGTTTGATTGTAATATGCCTTGGTGACTTTCTTTTGGGATCTAACCTGTGTGGGGTTCAAATAACTTCTTGGATAGATATCTTCTTGTCTTCCACGATGTCAGGGAAGTTTTCTGCCAGCAAATCTTCAACAATTTTCTCTGTATTTTCTGTTACCCCGCACCCCTGTTCTGGTACTCCAGTCACTTGTAGGTTATTTCTCTTGATAGTGTCCCACGTAGTTCTTAGGGTTTCTTCATTTTTTAAAATTCCTTTATCTGATTTTTCCTCAAATAAGTTGGTGTCAAGTGCTTTATCTTCAATCTCACTAATTCTGACTTCCATTGCCTCAGTTCTGCTCCTTTGACTTTGTTGAATTGTCTAATTCTGAAATTTTATTGTTACTGTTTTGGATTTCTATTTGCTGTCTCCCTGTGGATTCTAGCAGCCTGTTCGCTTTCCTAAATTCTTCTATTGCTTTGTGTGTTCTTTGGCTTGGTCTGAGTTTTGCTTGATCTCCTTCCTTACCTCTTGAAGTGCTCTGTATATTAATCTTTTGAATTCTACCTCTGGTAATTCCAAGCCTTTCTCTTCCTATGGAAGGTTTCACGATACTTTGTTTTGGTCTCTTCTTGGAGCCATCGTGATCAGCCTCTTTATGTGATTTGATATTGACTGTTGTCTCTGAGCCATCAATAAGTTATTATATTTATTTATTGTATGTTTGCTGATTCTGTCCTAGCTTTTTTGTTTTAATATGCCCAAATAGGCCAGGTGTGTGAGCTGCTTTGATTATTGGTGTCTTTGAAGCTGTCACCAGGTATTTAGAGCTGGACTGTAAGCCCAGGAGTCTGTTTACTTTTCTTGTGTGGATTAAGCTCAGGTGTCCAGATAGTTGGTCACCAAGTGTGTGGTGCAGGCTTTGACCCACAGTCCTAGGTGTGCATGGCTACATAGGGGTGATTCAAACAGGCACAGGCATCTGGCTGCAGTAGGGGGCTATGTGCTTAGCAAGGTAGGGGCCTGATGGCTGCCCTTGAGTGCCTAGATAGAAGGCATGTCCCTGTCACCTCGAGCATGTAGGTGGGTAGGTTTTGCAGCCAGACTTTGGGCACAAATGCTGTTGGTCGTAAGGACTGGGAGGCTCCACTTATTCTTGGATCCCTATCGTAGGTGGCTAGGTGGAATGGGTGAATCTGCCAGTACTCAGGCCCCTAATGTGGGTGGGTGAGGACTACGTTTAATGGGCAGGATGCTGTCAAATGTCACGAATCTGCTACTCCCACTTGGTTGTTGCAGTTAAAAATAGGCTTCATGTATACTCCTTGTTGTACTATGCTAATGAGGGCCTACACTGTTGAATCGGCCCACACAGGTCTAGGCAGGGGTGACGGGCATTCCAAGTTCATGGACCCCTTATGCCTGTGCTTAGGCAAAAGAGCAGTGCCCGCCCTTAGTTCCCAGCTTAGGGGATGTGGCAATTTTTTTAAAGCCACGAGACCAGTTTGGGTGTGGTTAGTCCCGAGCACCTAACTTAGGGGAGTTGGTGGGGTTTTTTTTGTTGTTTGTTTTTTCCCTAAATCCCCGAGACTGGTTTTGGCATGATACGTCTTATTTCTGGATTAGGGAGCTTTGCAATTGTTGAATACTGCCAGACTGGTATCAGAGCAGAGCAGGGAAGGGTGTGGGGGAGGGAAAAAGAGGCACTTCTGTGCTACGAAAGCCCCAGAGGGGGGAGGGGTTGTTTTGTTCCTGTGAGGCAGGTTAGACGCCTGCACTTAACTTTCACAGATCCAGCACTGCTTCCCCCTGGCTCCAGAGGCCTTCCAGTTGCTCAAGACAAAAAACCGTTGAGACAGTCACTTTGGACTGTCTCTCTTACATCTGACATCTAACTCATAAGCAAATCTTGCTTGCTCCATAACATTTAACATGTCTTAGAATCTGAACACCTCTCACCATACTCATTGCTACCATCCTGATTCTGAGCCACCATCATCTTTCATGAATTACTACTTAGCCTCCTGCTGTTATCCCCTTATGGTTTTTGTTTCTACAACAGCCACAAAGCATAAGTCAGATCAAGTTCTCTGCTCAAAACTCTGCAATGGCTATCTATTCCCCTCACAATAAAATCCAAAGTACTTGCAAGGGCCTACAACGGCTTACAAGATATGGCCCCCTGTTAGCTCTCTGACCTCCTCTCCTTGCACAGAGCTCCAACTACGAGGGCAAGTCAATGTGTTGTCACAAAATCATAGAAACCTTTATTAAACAAAAATATCAAAATGTGAAGCTATTGTTTCTTGACATATCCTCCATCTAGGTCTATACGCTTCTGAAGGTCATGTTTCCATTTCTCTAGCCCTTCCCTGAAGAATTCTGCACTCCTTGATTTACAACACATCACAATGGCAGATTTGGCATCCTCGAGGGACTCAAATTGTGTTCCTTTTAAATGTTCTTTCAGTTTTGGGAACAAAAAGTTTGAAGTGGCAAGATGAAGGCTGTAGGGTGGTTGGGGTAAGGTCTCCCATTGAAATTCTCATAGGACACCCCTTGCTACCCTAGAAGAATGAGCAGATTCATGGTCGTGATAGAAAAAAATTTCTTGGTGCAACTTTCCTGGACTTTTTCTCAGCAATGCAGTTTTCAATTTTCTTGAAACTTCTTCATAAGCCTCACCATCATCCTGTGTCCTTCAAGAAAATCTATTAAGATTACCCCTTTGGGACCCCCAAAAACAGTCACCATAACCTTCTGAGTGGTCTTCCCTCACTTGGCTCATCTTTGAAGTCTTCCCTAAATTCTTTAAAATGTTTGATGCATCTAAAAACTGTTGTTTTATGTGGGGCAGCATTCAGATAAACTTGTTGCAAAGCTTCAGTGATTTGGGAAGATGTCCAATTGAGTTTTGTTAAAAATTTGGTATTAGCCCTGACCGCAAAATCATTTTTTTTCCATGTCACAAAAAGTATCCCTTTTTTTTGAAGGCACCGTAATGAAACTAAGACAAGTGTATTACTGAGAGCGCTTGTCTGCAGCCATCCACTGATCACAGAGACATCTTAAACACAGTTTGTTTGGAATAAACCCGTGCATATATGAATTGGAACCCTAGTAGTGGTATTTTTTGACTCACCCTCATAGCTTCACTAATGTTCCTCAGATATACCAGCATATTCCCATCTCAGAGCCTTTGATCATTTTCCCGACTGGAATGCTCTTCCCTTAGAAAATCACTAACTCTCTCACCCCTTCAAATCTATGATTAAGTTTTTCCTTCTCAGTGATGTCTGTTAGCAAGATAAACTGTCATGTCCCTCTCAATTCATCTTGAATGACTTTTTCCCTTAAAACTCTGTGTTCTAACATACTCTACAATTTATTTACTATTATTCTATCTCCTCCTGCTAGAATCGTTCATGGACATATTCAAACACCTAGGATAGTACCTGGAAGATATTAAGTACTCAATAGATTTGGCTAATTTGGGACCAATAGGCTTGAGTGGGGAAAGTATATTTAATAACCTCATCTTTGCTAGCAGTCACTGCCTTTGTGCAGATGAGCAATGGTCTCATTTCTTATTCAGGCTGCCACTTTAAATCACTATAAATAGCTTCAGTTAATGGAAAGAAAATCAGTTTGGCCGAACCCCACATGGTTCAAAATTATGAAATTCACAGTCAACCTGGATTGCACACCTACAGGCAGAGATAGCATCTGTTAACAAAGTGATAGCTTTCAATCTCTGCTAGTTGCCAGACTAGCTCTACACTGAATTTATCTATTTCATAGGACATTTCTGAAAGCAGCAAGACACATCCAATACACATCAACATTCTGAACCACCCTGTATCATTTCCCCTAACATTACACCCTCAGCTTGACACAAGGACTGACTTGTAAGACAGAATGGGAGGCAGCCTGACCAACTGTCCTGCCTCTAAAAACAAGTATCTTTAGTTTCCTAGCCTTATTCCCCATGATCTTAAGCCAAAGCCACATTTGAAATTTTCACCCACAGCACCCCACTTCAGTTACAAAAACTTTTCAACCAGCTACAAAATTTTACATCCTTAAAAATTTTGTTTTAGTGTCAATAAATGAGAACTATAACAGCATCAACAAATAAGTTTATTTTTAAAATTTTATATAAAGACATACAAGAGACAGGCAGATCAGAGTTGGAGTGTCTGTTCCACCAAATCAGCAGGGTTGCCAACTCCTGTATTTCTGCTCCACCATCCTTAACACCCAACATTCATTCTCAAAGTCCTCATAAGACTGCTAGATCTCCAGCTTAGATATCCACATTACAGAGATTTCCTAAATATCCTACTGACACAAGTACTTGTTCTATTTTGTTGACCTGCCAGGGAGGCTGGGATAATTTCTCAGCTCAGAATTCTGTTACTAAAGAAGGAAAAATAGATATGGGGTAGGGAAATAGTAGTCTAACACAGGCTTTCATTATTTTTCATTTCAAAACCATCTGCCATTTTAGTTTTTATTTTCATATTAATTCAAAAGATATACAGTCAAGTTTTTTAAATTTCCTAGTGGAAAGATTTATTTTGGCTTTCAGTTTTTTTTTTTTTTCATTTCTAAATAATATTCTTGAACTGTGGCTAGAGATGATGGAAAATATGAGTTTTTGGACTTTGTTATAAATCATTCCACGCCTCTCCCAAATTCTCTCACAGCTGTGTTAACAATTCGCTGATTAAATCCACAGGGTTCCTTCGTAGTATGAATTTCCTCTTATAAAATATTGGATGAGATCTGAATAAAAGCTTTCTCACACTTGTTACAGCATACAGTCCCCTCCCCTCCACAAATAATCTGGTACAAGTGTTAGTGAAAGATTTCTTAATATTCATTACACTCATAGTGTCCCCCTCTCATGCAAATTCTATAAAACAACATTAACGATAATGATACCTAACATTTGTGATATACTATGTTTAAGGCACTGTTCTAAGAGCTTTGCATGTAATAACTCATTTAATACTTCTAATAAACATAAGTAAGGTCTTAGGACTGCCTTACAAATGATTAAACCAAATCAGAGGTTAATTATCATGATGTCACAGAGGAAATCAACTAGTAGAACCAGGATGATGTTGAAAAAGACATACAGTATGGCTCAAAGCTTTCCTACATTTACTACGTTATCAGAATTATTCACTATTAGAATCCTCTAAAGTTTAGTAGGTCTTCTGTAATGATAGAAGGTTTTTCTACATGGATTACATTATCTTTCCTCCATATAAAATCTCTGACGCTGAGCTGTGTAAAGCAAATGCACTCCCGTACTCACATTTGTAAGAATTCTTTAATAATAATAGGTGAGTGACCAGAAAAGGTTCTCTACATTAACCACAAACATACAATTCATATATAAACTTGAGAGGCACGATTAAAGTTCATCTCACATTCCTTATACTCAAAAGATTTCTCACTGATATGAATTTTCCGATGTTGGGTTAGTTGTGAGCCACGAGTAAAGGCTTTCCCACATTCTTTGCATTGATATAGTTTCTCACCAGTATGAATTCTCTGATGTCGAGAAAGATGTGAGCTCTGAGTAAAGGCCTTTCTACATTCATTGCACTCGTAGGGCTTTTCACCAGTATGAATTCTCTGATGTAGAGTAAGTTGAGAGCCATGACTAAAGGCCTTTCCACACTCTTTGCATTCATAGGGTTTTTCTCCAGTGTGAATTCGCTGATGTTGAGTAAGTTGTGAGCCACGAATAAAGGCCTTCCCACATTCCTTACATTGATATGGTTTCTCACCAGTATGGATTCTCTGATGTTGTATAAGCAGTAAGCCACGAGCAAAGGCCTTCCCACATTCATTACATACATAAGGTTTCTCGCCAGTATGAAGTCTCTGATGTTGAGAGAGATGTGAACTCTGAGTAAAGGCCATTCTACATTCTTTACACTCATAGGGCTTCTCACCAGTATGAATTCTCTGATGTTGAGTAAGCTGTGAGCCACGAATAAAAGACTTCCCACATTCCTTGCATTCATACGGTTTCTCACCAGTATGGATTCTCTCATGTTGAGTAAGTTCTGAACCACGACTAAAGGTCTTTCCACATTCTTTACATTCATAGGGTTTTTCACCAGTATGAATCCTCTGATGTCGAGTAAGAAGTGAGCCACGATTAAAGGCCTTTCCACATTCCTTACATTGATAAGGTTTCTCACCCGTATGAATTCTTTGATGCTGAGTAAGCTGTGAGCCATGACTAAAGGTTTTTCCACATTCCTTACATTCATAGGGCTTCTCATTGGTATGAATTCTCAGGTGTTGAGTAAGTTGTGAACCACGGATAAAGGCCTTCCCACATTCTTCACATTTATAGGGTTTTTCACCAGTATGAATCCTCTGATGTTGCATAAGTAATGAACCCCGAATAAAGGCCTTTCCACATTCATTACATTCATATGGTTTTTCCCCATTATGAATTTTCTGATGTTGGGAAAGCTGTGAGCCACAAATAAAAGCTTTCCCACATTCCTTGCATTGATAGGGTTTCTCACCGGTATGAATTCTCTTATGTAGAATAAGTTGTGAAAGCTGAGTAAAGACCTTTCTACATTCTTTACATTCATAGAGTTTTTCACCAGTATGAAGTCTCTGGTGCAGAGTAAGTTGTGAGTTCTGAGTAAAGGCCTTCCCACATTCTTTACATTCATAAGGTTTCTCACCAGTATGGACTTTTTGATGTCGAGTGAGTTGTGAGCTACGAATAAAGGCTTTCCCACATTCTTCACATTTATATGGTTTCTCACCAGTATGAATTCTATGATGTAAAATAAGTTGTGAACTCTGAGTAAAGGCCCTCCCACATTCCTTGCATGCATAGGGTTTCTCACCAGTATGAAGTCTCTGATGAAGACTGAGCTGTGAATCACGACTAAAGGCCTTCCCACATTGCTTACATTCATAGGGTTTTTCACCAGTATGAATACTCTGATGTTGAGTAAGGTGTGAAGCTCGTCTAAAGGCCTTCCCACATTCCTTACATTTATAGGGTTTCTCAGTAGGATGACATCTTGGGTGTTGAGATAAATAAGTATGCTGGTTGAAAATGGACATTTTTTCATATGTGATCATCCCTTCCTTGAAATATTCCTCTTGGTTTTCTTGCTGTCCCTTCAATGTGCCTTTAACTTCCAAATAATCTCTGGAACTGGACACCTCAAGATCACAGCTTTCAAGCCTGGCAGTCATTTCCCATTGAGATAATTCTGTTTCATAGATATCTTTTTTTGGAGGTAAGTCCTTTCTTGCACACCTTGAAGGGAATTCTGAAAGATAAGAGAAAATCGAACACTTTTGTTGTCATTTCAGTTGAAACAGAACTTGTCGAATAGAAAATAGAGATAACAGGAAAATAATACCCATAATACGTAAATGCTTTACATCAGTGTTTTCAAATATTGTTTAATACGGCCCATATTTTTGCATTACAGCCCATGACATATAGTTTCATAAAATATCAACCCTGTTTTCAATTCTATACTTATTCTAGTCTATTTCTCTCTTTTACACACAAAGATGGTCAAACCCACACAACTGCTTTCATGGTCTGGTAATGCGTTGCTACCTAGAGTTTGAAAAATACTAGCTTAGAATGATCTCATATATTAACATGTAAAAAGGGCACATGAGACATCAGAGAATTGTGAAAGTGCATCTGAGACGTTAAGGGAAGCTTGTTAAGATTAAGGATGCCCATATACCACCCAGATTAACTGTACGTGAATCTAGTGATGAATTAGGAAAAGATCATGGAGATCTCTAGTTTTAATATATTCTACCAACTGATTCTGATTCAGATATAGAGCAAGATTTGCTATCTCTACTTAAAACTTTTAAAATAGTTTCCAAATTACACTTAGAATAAAAACCAAACTCTTTTCCATGACTTCGACAAAGTCCTCCATCATCTCTCTGCTCCCTGCTTATGTATCTGATTTCCCCCATGAGGCATTCTTGGCTTTGCTCACTATTTACAAAACATACAGCTTCCCTTCATCTCCGGAAAAGTCATAAGGCCTTTTCCAAATTAAGCCTAGACAGACACTGTTTCGTATCTTTGAACTGCACTGTACGAGACTATGCAAACTGGCTCTTTCTTATCCTTCAGGTCTCAATTTAAAAGTCAGTTCCTGGAATATGAAACATCCACTCCTGGTAACAGAAGACTATGTAATTAATACCAACTTTCCTGATAAGAACAATTACAAAAAATGGATAAAATCTAAAAAGCACATGACTAAAGGCACTGGAAGTTAATATTGCAAAAAAGAGTTGGTTGGTCACAAGTTGAAAAATATAAAAACTCAGGGAGATAAGCCCAGCATTTGGGGCCACGTTTACCCTTAGGAAAGTCTTTCAATTTTAGAAAAGGCAATTGAGAGGTGGAGAAACTAAGCAGCATTTATGGACTGTTTCATGGGGCTTGAGTAACAATAATTGGAGAACAAGGCCCATCATAAACTCTCCATACTTTGAGTTTAGAACCCTAAGTGCAACAGTGAGGAGTAAGGGAGAAAAAGTAGAGCAGCTTGGACAGGGCATGAAACTCATCTTTGAATCATCTCAAACCCATTAATTTCTATTAAGGCTATTCCAGACTGCTTGCCATAAGCAAATTTACATCTTCATTGGAGATGTGTAACATCATCCTAGGCTTGAGACTGTTTTTGTAAATTTTCTTTACAATGTCTAGCATTCAATAAAAAATAACCAGGTAAATGAAGGTACAAGACAACGTAAGTGAAAAACGAGAAAAAAAAAAAGACCTCTAAGGGCTCAAGCCATGTATCCACCACCACAGGAATGATGCAGAACAGTTCTGTCACTCCTAAAATACTCTTGTACTGCCCTTTGTATTCAATCTCTCCTTTCACACTAGGGGTAGACCCTTGGAATCTGTCATTTATCATCTGCTTACAGATGGAAACAAAAGGACATCCACACTAAATCTAAGATAAAAATGGGAAAAGTGATCATATATACCTCTTGTTATGGATGAAGCTGTGTTCCCCTCCCCCGCCAAAAAAAATGATACACTGAAGTCCTAACTCCTGTACCTATAAATGTGACCCTGTTTGGAAATAGGGTATTTGAAGATATGATCATTTAGGTTAAATGAGGCCATATTAGAGTAGGGTGGGTCCTAATCTATATGACTGCTGTCCTTATAAGAAAAGAGAAGATACACAGAGACAGGGAGGCAGAGGAAGGATGCCACATTACGCTGCAGCTGCCAGAGAGGGACTGTTGGAAGTCACCAGAAGCTAGGAGAGGCATGGAACAGTTTCTGTCTCAGAGCTCTCAGAAGGAATCAACACCGCCAATACTCTGATTTGGATTTCTATTCTCCAGAAATGTGAGACAATAAATGTCTGCTCTTTAAAGCCATCCACTTTGTGGTATTTTGTCACGGCAGCCCTAGGAAACTAATAAAAACAATCCAATTGCCTTGCCTCTTGCATAATGCTTCCTATGTACCAGCCATGGTCATCTTCTTTAGCTCTTCCTACCCTTTTTAACCAAGATATTAAGTTGTTTCTGTTTACTTATCTTACTTAATAGTCTGTTTTGTTCCTTCACATTCTGCCTCACATCCCTTCCCTGACCTTCTATTCAGGGCCAAATCTGTTTGTTCATTCCAGAAGGATATCTTTATCATCTCCCAGGCACTGCAACAGGTGTAAAACATGATGGAACATTTCTGTAATCCTACAGAATGTTGGGGACATTGGAGAAAAAAAGGTGATTATCTAATATAGGGGAAGGAGTCTGGAGTGACAAAGTGCCATGGATTCTACAAAAAACAAACAAAAAAAACACGCCCCCTAAGATACATCTGTTGGTCTCATCACATTCAGAGCAAAGGAGAATGAAGATAACCAAAGACACAAGGAAAATATTAGTCCAAAGGACTAATGAACCACAACCTCCACCAACCTTCGGTCAGAAGAACTAGACAGTGCCCAGCTACCACCACTGGCTGCTCTGACAGAGATCGCAATAGAGGGTCCCAGAAAGAGGAGGAGAAAAATGTAGAACAAAATTCAAATTCACAAAAAAGGACCAGACTTACTGATCTGGCAGAGGCTAGAGGAAGCCCTGAGACTACAGCCCCGGACATCCTGCTAATTCAGAACTGAAGCCACTCCTGAAGTCTACCTTTCAGCCAAAGATTAGACAGGCCTATAAAACAAACAATAACACGCATGAGGGACTTGTTTCTTAGTTCAAGCAAGTATATGAGACCAAATGGCCAACACTTGCCAAAAAAGCAAAGATGGGAAGGCAGGAAGGGACAGGAAAACTGGACAAATGGACATGGAGAGCCCAGGGTGCAAAGGGGGAGAGTGCTGACACATTGCACGGATTGCAACTAATATCACAAAACAATTTGTGTATAAAATTTTTGAATGAAAAACTAATTTGCACTGTAAACTCACCTAAAACACAACAAAATTTTTAAAAATTAAAAAAATATGCTAGGTATAGGCTTGTTTGATGTAAAGAATAAACTGATGTCAATGCAAGTCAAGAAACAGAACGTGAAAAGTCTCATACACTGCTGGGGGGAATGCAAAGTGACATAACCACTGTGAAAACAGTCTGGTAGTTAATTAAACTTGCACTTAGCACATGATCCAGCAACCATACTCCTAGGTATTTACACTTGCGTTCAGACAAAAATCTGCACAATAAAATTTACAGCAGCTTTATTCATAATTGCCCCAAACTGAAACTGAGATGCCCTTCAATGAGTGAATCAATCAGCAAGGCTCGGTACATCCATACAGTGGATTACTATTCAGAGTAAACAGGAACAGACTATTGATTTCTGCAACAAGATGGGTAAATATTAAATGTATTTTGCTAAATGAAAAAATCCAGACCCAAAAGATTACGTATCTTGATTCAATTCATTTGACATTCTGGAAAAGGCAAAATTATAGAAACGGACAATAGGTCGGTATTTTCTATAGAGAGAGAATGGGGGAGGGCCTGATAACAAAGGGACAGCATGAGGGAATGTGAAGGGCAAAAGAATTGTGTTGTATTATAACTTAGGTAGTGGATACACGTGTTACGTACATGGTGCATCAGATTTGCTGAAAAATACCAAGAAAAGCTGGACAACATGTGACAAACATCCTTTTAGAAGTATGGCCAAGCTTAAAAGAAAGGAAAGCATATCCAGAGGGACCACAATGAAGCGGGAACCAGAAACTAGGTAAGTAAACACTCTGAAGTCATAGCTATCCTTGGGACATTTACTGACTTCAATTGCCTAAACGGTCCAACAAAATTCAGGAGACAAGGCCTTGGGGCCACAAAGGTTAGGGATTGGAAATGGACCTCTTCTCAAAATTGGAACCATCATACGCTTACAGTTCAGAGAGAGGAAATAAAAATCCATCAAACCTCAATGGAAAATGACAAGCAATGCCTTGATCTTGGCATTTTAAGAAATCTGACTTATTCTGAAAAGAGAAGTCCTTGTATGGTTGTAATAAGCAACACGACAAGATCTGACTTTGTTTTAAAATGAATCATTCTGATTGTTTTATTAAAAAACAATAGCTAATAGGAGGGAAAGTACAGAATGGGGGTAACTACAGAAGTTAGGAAGTTATAGTGATAATCCACCTGGTTCGGACCAGATGACTGTGAAGACCGGTGGAAGAGGTGAGATGTCACTGCATTCTGGATACATTCTGAAGGTATGCTGAAAAGGATTTGCTGATGGACTGTACATACAGTATGAGAGAAAGAGAGAAAAAGGTATGAATCTATATGTTTTGCCTCAGCACCTGGAAGAACAGAAGTGCCACTTACTGAGAAGAATACTGTGGTAGGAGCAGGTTTGGAAGAAAATAGAAAGAGTTTGGTTTTGAACTTTTGGATGTCCTAGTGAAGATAATGAGTAGGCAGGTATATGTACAAATGTGGGGTTCGGGGGGACATCTGGATTAGAGAGAGAAATTTGAGAGTCATCACCAAATAGATGATATTTAAAGCTATAGGATTTGATGAGATTACCCCAGGAAATGTCTTGGATAGTGAAGAGAAGGAAAGGGAAAAGGGAAGTTTGAAGATTCAGCCCTGAGGCCCTTCTACATTTTAGAGGTAGGGTACACGAGAAGGAACCAGCAAAGGAAACTAAGAAAGAGCAACCTGTGAGAATGGAGAAAAAAATAGCAAAGTGTAGAATCCCAGAAGGCAAGTGAAGAAAATATTTTGAGGAATGACCAACTGTGTCAAGTGCTAATACATGACGTAAAATAAACTTAACAAAGGTTTTAATGATGCGAGGTCACTGGTGATCTTCCTAAGAATAGTTTTGGTGGAGTAATAGGGCCAAGTTCTGACTGAAGCAGATACAAGAGAACACGGGAGAAGAACTAGCTGGAGAGAGAGAACATGGAAAATTATTTTGATTAATTTTATTGTAAAAAGTACCAGAGAAGTGGAGCCGTATCTGCAGGAGAGTATGAGTATCAAGTGATTTTGTTTTTGTTTTTTCTTTTAAGATGGGAGAAATTACAGCATGTTTATATGCTCATGAGAATGATTATAACAGAAATGGACAAGTTGATGTTTCTGGAGATGAAGACACCAACTGACCCAACAGTGCCCTTAAACAGATGAGAAGAGATGGTGCTTAGAACACAAGTATAGGTACTAGCCTTACACTCAAGCACAGAAAGTTCACCCACCATAACAGGAAAAGATGAAGTCTATGTGGATAGGTGCAGATAGGCGGATTGAGGAGGAAGCCGGGACTTGTAGACGTTCTCAGTGAAATCAGCTTCGATTTTTCAGTGAAATCAGCTCAGAGCAATCAGCTGAGTCAGCTGAGAAGGATTATAATAGTCACACCAATATGCAACAGCTTTTATGCAAATAAACAAAAGCTGATAGATATACAAAGAGATACTTATAAATCCACAGTCACAGAAGACAGTAACATAGACAAGAAATAAAGACAAAGAAAACTAGAATATAATTATTAAGGTAGGCAGACAGATAAAACTGATATCATAACTTACTATCAATTGGCATGAAATTAGAAATTACAGACAAAAACATAGAAAAATACATATAATTCTATAGTAAAGTACTGCTACATAATGTTTGTTACAACAAGAAATAATAATGAAACTTAAGAACCATTTAGAACAACTTTGTGTGAAATCACACAAGATTCAGCTAAAGTTATAGCCAAAGAAAACTTACAGCTTGAAATGCATTTGTTAGAAAACAAGAAATATTTAAAGACAAAGTAAGATTTCAACTCAAGAAGAAGAAAAATAGAAGAGCAAAACAAACTAGATAAATATCAGAAAAAGTAATAAACTAGAATTCAGAAAAGAAAGAAATGGTTAGTAAAACTAAAAGCCATTTTTCCAAAAATACCAATAAATGATATAAAAGATTGGGAACAAATCCAAAACACTGAAAAGGAAAAGGAAGAAAAGAATATAAATACTAAAGAACTTAGAAGTATTTATGAGAAAAAAGGTATATACAACTCATAACAATCAATTGGACAAACTAGAGGAAATGGATAAAAATAACCAGAAATGACAAATGAAGATATAGAAGATCTGGATATACAAAAATAATCATATAAATATTCAAATTTTAGTTCAAAATCTATGTTCCCAAAAGGCACTATATCCTAATGACTGATAGTATTACTGCTAAGATATTCCAAACCATTAAAGAATACATAAAAATATAGAAAATTAAATAACAAAATTGGACAAAAAGAACTCAGGAAAAGTAAACCAATCTGATGAACAAGCATAGGTAAAATTTAAAGAGAAAATAATCTTGATGTTGTCAGGTGCCATCCAGTGGGTTCCGACTCATAGTGACCATATGTAAAAGAGAAGGAAACATTGCCCAGTCCTGCATCACCCTCACAATCGTTGTTATGCTCGAGCCCATTGTTGCAGCCACTTTGTCAGTACATCTCCTTGATGGTCTTCCTCTTTTTAGCTGACCCTCCACTTTACCAAGTATGACGTCCTTCTCCAGGGTCTGATCGCTCCTGATAATATGTCCAAAGTATGTGACACGTAGTCTCTCCATCCTTGCTTCTAAGGAACATTCTGGCTGTATTTCCTAGACAGATTTGTTCATTTGTATAGCAGTCCATGGTATATTCAATATTCTTCGCCAACATCGAAATTCAAAGGCCCCAGTTCTTCAGTCTTCCTTATTCATCGTCCAGCTTCCACGTGCATATGAGACGACTGAAAACACCATGGCTTAGGTCAGGCACAACTTAGTCTTCAAGGTGACATCTTTGCTTTTTAACACTTTCAAGTTGTCTTTTACAGCAGATTTGCCCGTTGCAATACGTGTTCTTCCCTTTGCACGTGTCATTATACCTTACTTTGACTTCTGGAACTGCCCTTTGAAATCTTCTGCACAGCCCCTGTATGTCATTTCTTCTGTTTGCTTTAGCTACTCTAAGTTCAAGTGCAACTTTCAGAGTCTTCTGACATCCATTTTGGTCTATTCTTTCTTTCCTGTCTTTGTAATGACCTCTTGCTTTCTTCATGTATGATGTTCTTGATGTCATTCAACAACTCATCTGGTCTTTGGTCATTAATGGTCAACACATCAAATCTATTCTTGAGATGGTCTCTAAATTCAGGTGGGATATACTCAAGATCGTATTTTGGCTCTCATGGACTTGTTCTAATTTTCTTCAGCTTCGCCTTGAACTTGCATATGAGGAATTGATGGTCTGTTCCACAGTTAGTCCCTAGTTTTGTTCTAATGATGATAGTGGGCTTTCCCACATCTCTTTCCACAGATGTAGTCAATCTGATTCCTGTGTATTCTGTCTGTCCAGGTCCACGTGTATAGTCGCTGTTTATGTTGTTGAAAAACGGTATTTGCAATTAAGAAGTCATCGGTCTTCCAAAATTCTATCATGTGAGCTCCAGTGTTGTTTCTATCACCAAGGCCATATCTTCCAATTACTGATCCTTCTTTGTTTCCAACTTTCATATTCTGATCAGCAGTAATTATCAATGCATCCTGATTGCATGTTCGATCAATTTCAGACTGCAGAAGTTGGTAAAAGTCTTCAATTACTGCACCTTTGGCCTTAGTGGTTCGTGTGTAAATTTGAATAACAGTCATATTAACTGGTCTTCCCTGTAGGTGGATGGACTTGTTGTACTTCAGGGACAGTGTTATACTTCAGGACAGTACTGTACTTCAGGATAGATCATGAAAAAGTTTTCTTTGGCAATGTCATGGATTGAATTATGTCCCCCCAAAATGTGTGTATCAACTTGGTTAGGCCATGATTCCCAATATTGTGTGGTTGTCCTCCATTTTGTTATTGTAATTTTATGTTGAGAGGATCAGGGTAGGAATGTAACATCACCCTTACTCAGGTCACCTCTGTGATCCAATGTAAAGGGAGCTTCCCTGGGGCGTGGCCTGCACCACCTTTTATCTCTCAAGAGAGAAAGCGGAAGCAAGCAGAGAGCGGAGGACCTCATGCCACCACGAAAGCAGTGCCGGCAACAGAGCGCATCTTTTGGACCTGAGGTTCCTGCACTGAGCTGCTCCCAGACCAAGGGAAGACTGATGCATCACAGGGACCTTCCTCCAGAACCGACAGAGAGAGAAAGCTTTCCCCTGGTGCTGATGCCCTGAATTTGGACTTTTAGCCTACTTTACTGTGAGAAAATAAATTTCTCTTTGTTAAAGCCATCCATCCATTTGTGGTATTTCTGTTACAGCAGCAGTAGATGACTAAAACAGATGATGAATGCAACGCCATTCCTCTTCAAATTGTCATTCCCAGCATAGTAGACCATAAGACTGTCCAATTCAAAATGGCCAATACCAGTCTATTTCAGCTCACTAACGCCTAGGATATCGATGTTTATGCGTTCCTGTTTATTTATTTGTTAATTTCTATTGTGCTTTAAGTGAAAGTTTACAAATCAAGTCAGTCTCTCATACAAAACCTTATATACACTTTGCTATATACTCCTAGTTGCTCTCCTCCTGAGACAGCACACTCCTTCTCTCCACCCTGTATTTCCATGTCCATTCAGCCAGCTTCTGTCCCCCTTGGCCTTTACATCTCCCCTCCAGACAGGAGCTGCACACACAGTCTCATGTGTCTACTTGATCCAAGAAGCTCACTCCTCACCAGTATCATTTTCTATCTTATACTCCAGTCCAATCCCTGTCTTAAGGTTTGGCTTTGGGAATGGTTCCTGTCTTGGGCTAACAAAAGGCCTGGGGACCATGACCTGTGGGGTC
Source organism: Loxodonta africana (assembly GCF_030014295.1). Taxonomy (NCBI): domain Eukaryota; kingdom Metazoa; phylum Chordata; class Mammalia; order Proboscidea; family Elephantidae; genus Loxodonta; species Loxodonta africana. The sequence goes on along the minus strand of NC_087352.1, from coordinate 277,072 downwards.
CTTCTAGCCTCTGTCAGACCATTAAGTCTGGTCTTTTTACGAGAATTTGAGGTCTGCATCCCACTGCTCTCCTGCTCCTTCAGGGATTCTCGGTTGTGTTCCATGTCATGGCAGTCATCGGTTGTAGCCAGGCACCATCTAGTTCTTCTGGTCTCAGGCCTATGTAGTCTATGATTTATGCCACCCATTCTTACTCTTGGGCTCATACTTATCTTGTGTCTTTGGTGTTCTTCATTCTCCTTTGCTCCACGTGGGTTGAGAACAATTGATGCATCTTAGATGGCCACTTGCATTTAAGACCCCAGACACCACTCTCCAAAATGGGATGCAGGATGTTTTCTTAATAGATTTTATTATGCCAATTGACCTAGATGTCCCCTGAAACCGTGGTCCCCAAGCCCCCACCCCTGCCATGCTGGCCTTCGAAGCATTCAGTTTATTCAGGAAACTTCTTTGTTTCTAGGTTAGTCCAGTTGTGCTGACCTCTCCTGTATTGTGTTGTCCTTCCCTTCACCTAAATTAGTTCTAGTCTACTATCTAATTAGTGAATCCCTCTCCCTCCCCCCTCCCCATTTTGGTTTTGATGATTTCCAATTTTCCTAGATTCATACTTCGTACATTCCATGTTCCGATTATTAATGGATGTCTGTAGCTGTTTCTTTTTGTTTTGAGTTGTGCCACATCAGCAAATAAAGGTCCTGAAAGCTTGACTCCATCCACATCATTAAGGCTGACTCTACTTTGAGGCGGCAGCTCTTCCTCAGTCATCTCTTGGGTGCCTTCCAACCTGAGGGGTTCATCTTCTGTCACTATATCAGTGTTCTGCTGCTATTCATAAGGTTTTCATTGGCTAATTCTTTTCAAAAGTAGACCACCAGGTCCTTCCTAGTCTAAGTATTTAAGGACTGACATGTCATGATCAAATAAAATTTATCCCACAAATGGTGGATTAGTTCAATATCAGAAAATATATTTACCACATAAAGAACTTAAATTATAAAAAATATAGGTTTTTTTTTTAAGAAATGCAAGAAAAATTTAATATATTTCAAAGTCCATTATCATAAACTAAAACCAGAATGTTTCTTCCTTTAGCCTAATTAAGGCTACCGACCAGAAACCTATAGAAACAATAGATTTAACAGTTAAACTTTAGAAGCACTCCCAGTGAAGTTCGAAAAAAAAAAAAAAAGGATACCACCTGTGAAATGGTGGTAGTAGTAGCAGCAGCATCAAAACCTGTCTAAGTTCAGGAAGGGTAATGTCCAGAATCAGTCCAAAGCTGATTTCCATGAGGTGTAGGTCAGACATATCTCCACTCTCCAACCTTTTTACCAATTTTGACATCAGCCATCTCCTTCCACAGTACTCTCTACTTCTCTGCTGGGTTCAATAATCCATTGCAACAGCCACACAGAACTCACAGGCCATACTTACATTTAAGTGCTTTATTAAGGAAATACCAGGGTACACCTAGGGATCAGGATGAACAGGCTACATCTCAGGATCAGAATCAGGAAGCATGTAGGCAAAGTCTCCCTTCTTCAGTGCAGAACAGCTCTCTTAGATCTTGGTCATGCAGGCTTCCTCTCAGCCCAAGGATAGGCTCCTCTTGGCCCTACTCTCTGTCACTACTGACTCTGCCACTGGGCCCCTTTGTCACTGTCTTACTGTTACAGCCCTTGAGGGGTATTACAGCTCTTTTAGGAGGTTTCTTGCCTCCTTTCTCTCTTCTCTCTTGACTTTTCTCCTTTGTGCTTCTTCCTGCTTCTTTCTGTCTCTAAAACCTCTGTGGGGCTGGCTGCATATATACACTACTCCTTGTGAATTTCAAGGCAGCCCTCCCAGCAGGGCCACAAACTGACCAATCCCTTCTCAGTAGGCCACGGACACTTCACTTAAATAGTAGGCTATAGTCGCCTCATTTTTATAGTCCATAGTCACTTTATTTGCATAGTATATTGACCAATCACTGCAAAGTGCATACCAATCCCAGGTCAGGCTGCAGCCCAGGACCAAAGGATGTCAAACCAAGTTGTTTACAGTTTACCCAGGAAATGTCAATCAACCTAGACAAAACTAACAAACCACCTGGGATAGAAAACTAGGGCAAAGATAACTCCTCAGGGTTTAGGTGAAAAATCTCTCAAGCTGTTTTTCCAAAGAATCAAGACAAAAGGCCACATGAAGGAACTTTCACAACACCAACTATTTGCTCTCAAATTGTGCTAGAGGTCCCACCAGTTATATAGTTTTAAAAAATGGTATAAATAGAAAAGGAAAAAACATTTTATGTAGAGAGCAAAATTGTCTACCTAGGAATCCAATATTATCCACTGAAAAGCTGCTAAGTATTTCTGTAAGGTTACCATCAATTTACAGAAGTCAATAATTTGTCATATATATATACGGGGGAAAAAGGAAAGGAGAAAAAACCCTGTGGGAAATTCATTGCATAAGAGACCCTATGTATGCAAGAAACAGCAGAGCTAGACCTGTTCCTCAGAAATGAAAATTGTTGAATGATGCATATAATATAAATGCTTGAAATATATGAAAATATAAAATCAAAAGTATGAGAAAGTATTAACCATTCAGAAAATGCCATAGAACAAAAGATTTTCATTCATAATGCCCAGAAAATTTATAAAGTGCTGAGGAAATTACTTAACAAGAAATGTGTAAGAACTTCAAAGAAAAACCAATGAAACTTTACATAAGGACATAAATCCAGATATAGCATGTTTAAGACAGAAGGATTCAATATTATAAATATGTAAATGGTACATCAGATTTCCTGAAAAACACCAAGAAATGCTGGATAAAATAAGACAAACATCCTTTTAAAAGCATGGCCAAGCTTAAAAGAAATTCGGAATATTCACGGGGGACACAATGAAGTGGCAGCCAGAAACTAGAGAGGTAAACATGCTCTCAAGCCACAGCTACCCTTGAGAGTTTGCTGACTTCAGCTTCCTAAAAGTTTGTATCTTAATGGTCTGACAAAATCCAGAAGACAAGGCCATGAGCCCTCAAAAAGTCAGGGATTAGAACTGACTCTCTTCACAAAATTGGAACTATCTAAGGCAAAAAAAAAAAAAAAAAAATTTTTTTTTTTTTTTAAGGCCTACAATTTAGGGAAAGGGAAAAAGTCCACCTGACTGCAAAAGAAAGTGACAAGGAATTTTTCAGACTTGGCCTAGACTCTCAATGAAAAGGAGAAAAAAATCCTATGGATAACTCATAATTACATATTGCATGCAAGTAACAGCCAGAAGTAGACTTGTTCCTCAGAAACAGATATTGTCAACGCATATAACATAAATGCTTGAACTATACGAAAATATAAAATAAAAAGCATGAGAAAGGGACCATGTAGAAGCAAAAAGAAAAGGAAACAGATCTGAGAGAGGGAGTAAATACCAATTTCTGTACAAGAAATAATATAATCAATTGTACTAAAATCCTAAAGAAAAAGTCTTAAAAGCAACCAAAGAGAAAATACAGATTACTTACAAAAAGAACAACAATGAGACAGATGGCAGACTTCTCAAGAGCAACAATAGAAGCCAGAAGACAGTGGAATAATATCTTCAAAGAGCTGAGAAAAAAATAGTTGTTAATATACAATTTTATACCCAGTTACATCATCAGACAAGAATGACAGTGAAATAAGATTATTTTACAACAGCAACAAAAATAAAAACTGAGGGCATTTACTAGCAATAGGCCTTCACTAATGTATTTCAGGATAAATAAAATGATTCTAAAAGACATGATGACAGAGGAATAAAAGACAAAACAAAATCCGTTGCCATCAAGTCAATTCAGATTCATGGCAACCCCATGTGTTACAGGGTAGAACTGTTTTCCGTAGGGTTTAGTTGGCTGTGATGTTAACAGAAGCAGATTTCCAAGTCTTTCTTCCTTTGGGCTGCTGGGTGGGTTCAAACTGCCAACCTCTTAGGTTAGTAGTTGAGCTCAAACTGTTTAAGGAATGGTGTGCAAATTAAAGGATAATCATGTGAACAAACTGAAGCAAATTTTATCATTATAAAATAAAAATACTCCTCATTTTGGGGGTTAAAAAAGGAAAGAGAACTAAAATACCAAACAACGATAATATGTTAGATGGGAGAGACTGACCAAAGTTAAAGCATTCTAAGATCCTTATATTGTCCTGGGGAAAGGCAGACAGTAACTTTAGACTTTATTAAATTAAGAATGTATTTGGATAGTGAGACCAACAGGATAATGATAATGATTACATGGCCAAAACAGGCAGAAATACCCCCAAAATATTTAAACTCACCAATAATCACAGGGATATGTCCATTTTTAATCTATGAATTGACAAAAATAGTTTTAAGTGATAATATTCAATGTTGGTAAAAGTGTGGAGAAAGAAACAGTCATACACTGCTTTTACCCTCTTGACAAGAATTTTGTGACAATGAACTACATATTTGACATAGAAATGTCAGTCTCTCCTCTCTCTATGGAACCTTGACTCACTGCCACAACAGTCACCCGTTTATTTCACATTGGACACTCTAGTTTATATATGTTATTTTTCAACTTGTTGACCATAAAACCCTTGGTGGTGATGGTGGTGCCGGGCAGAGTTTATTGCAAGATTTCTGCAAAGCGGTATGCAAATCAAATATTGTAGTGCACTGAATAAACGGCTTTGCATTAAATATGTACATGAGCCCAAACACTATTACAATGAATGAAATCTACAAAATTTCATTTGCATTAAAATGAATTATATGGACATCATAAAATTTTAAGGGTAACCATTAAAGTATACAAATAGTGTATATCTCCCAAATTAAACAAGGGGGGAAATGGAATTTTTACAAAATCGTTTTCAACTCATATAAGGAAAGAGATTTTAAAAAGGAAGCGTAGGGGAGGATAAAAAGAGTAAATGAAAAGCATAAAATAGGAGGGAAATAAACCCAAAGGTATTGGGAATAACGATTAAATGAGGTGAACACACAAATTTAAAAAACAGATTCTCAGATGATACCAAATCTCAGTGGTTACCAAACATGTCCGAATACTTGAACAACCTACAGAGATTGTGATTTAATTGGTCTTGGGTGTGGCCTGGGCTCTGAACTATTTTTTTTAAAGACCTCCAGCTATTTCTGAAGTGCACACAAGTACGTATAAGCTTGGAAATCACTCCCACATTCTTTGCCAAAGTGGTTATACCAATTGATACTTTCACCAGTAAGCTATAGAGCAGTTAAAAAAACAACTAGCTTCACTGTGATATTATTCTCATACCTACACTCCATCCATTAAAATGTTCAATGGTTTTTACTACATTCACAGTTATGCAACAATCCCCACAACGTAATTTTATAAGTTTTATCACCCCAAAAAGAAATCCTGTGCCTACTAGCTATCAGTCCCCATTCCCGCACTCTCCACCCACTCTTTTGCCTCCCCCAGACCTGCACAACCACTAATGTACTAGCTGTCTCTACAGATTTGCCTATTTGAGACATTTCACGTGAATGAGATCATACAACCTGCAGTCCTTTGTGACTGGCTTCTTTCACTTAGCTTAAGTAAAGGTACATTCGTGTGGTAGCACGAATCAGAGCGTCGCTCCTTCTTATTGCTGAGTAATACTGAACTGTAACAGTATACCACATTTTATTTATCTATTCATCAGTTAGACATTTGGGTTGTTTTCATTTTTTGCCTACTGTGAATAATGAATATAGACCGCTTCTACCTCCAAAGGTTGCCAACATTTGGTACTGTCAGACTTCTTAATTGTTGCCAGTCTAGACAAAGAGCTGACATTGAGTTGACTCTGACTCATGGTGACTTCATATACAACAGAATGAAACCTTGCCGGGTCCGGTGTCATCCTCGCAATCACTGGCATGTTTGAGTCCATCGTTTCAGCTGTTGTGCCAGTCCTTCTCGCCGAGGGTCTCCCTCGCCCTCCCTGGACCTGTACTTAACCAAACATGACGTTCTCTTCCAGTAACTAGTCCCTACTGATGATGCTCCCAAAGCACGCGAGTTAGGCAACGTTCTGTTGTGATCCGTAAGGTTTTCATGGGCTAATTTTCAGAAGCAGATTGCCAGGACTTTCTTCCTAATCTGCCTAAGTCTGAAAATGCTGCTGAAAGCGATACACCATGGGTGATCCTGCTGATATGTGACATACCAGTAGCACAGCTCCCAGCATCACAGCAACATGCAAGCCACCCAAGTATGACAAACTGACAGATGGGTGGGTGGTGGTTTGCCAATCTAGGGGGTGTGACGTAATTATCTCACTGTGGTTTTAATTTGCATTTCCTGACTGCTAATGAGGCTGAGTACCTTTTCATATGTGTAGTGGCTATTCGCGTTTCCTTCTCTTTGAACTATGTCTTTCACCATTTTCTTCAAATGGGTTATTTATCTTTTTTTTTAATCAATCTGTAGAAGCTTTTAATAGTCGGGACATAATTTCATTGTTGGCTATATGTACTGCAAATATCTTCACCCAATTCATGGCTTGTCTTTTTTACTTTCTTTTAATGATATCTTTTGATAAAAAGAATAATTTTCATATAGTCAAATTTACCAATATTTGATCCTTAAAACTTTTTTTAATGTAAGGTTTATTCTGAGCAGTTATTCTATATGCATTGTAGGGAGACTATTTTGATTCCAGAAAAAGCAAATGGCTTGAAGAAACTAGATACAAAGAGGAAGGAGAAATATAGAAGATCAACAACTGGCTAATTTTAATATGATTCATTGAACCCTGTCCTCCCTCCTTTACTGAGATCAAACTGATATCAGGTCACATGATGGCCTCTAGCCCTCTACCCAGCCATGTCTTCTGAAATTCAAATTTAGTAAACCTAGCTTCAAACAGGGAAGAAAAGACTAGCAGCAACATTGGGTGAAAGAAAAGCCCCTGGCAGGATCAGTCCCGGTCAGGGTCATCCACTGTTTTACGAAAATGTCTAACTGCTTGCCGTCTTTTTAAATTTAATTAGTTTATTTCTTTTAAGACTTCTCAGGCAAATAGTTTATATCTACATCTAATACTTCCAATGTCTGAAGTTTTTAGCCATGTAAATCTTTTTCTTTAGATTCTCACTCACTCCCCTGTGACCTGTTTCCTTGTGGGTTTGCTCACCTTCTACTGACCCTAATGTGTGAGAACTCTGAAGGCCTCCTGCTTTCCTCCAGAGAGGACTCGCATTTGCTTCGGCCAGGAGTCAGAGGGCATCACCTTAGAGAATAACATTTCAACTTGCTTTTTTTATTGCCTAACTCTGTCTTTACTTCTGGCTAGTTTATCGCACATTCTTCTTTCGACTGTGTTTTTACACCTGTTCCTCCTACCAGTTCATGCCGCCCCGAGGCCTTGATACCTACGACCCCATCTGCCTGGATGCTGACAGCAGAGGGTGGAAGACGTAACCCTAACTTACACATTCTACATCAGCACATCACGTTCAACTGTGAACAACCCACAGTATTGGTATGTGTCAGTTATGGGCTCCTGGGAAGACTCCCGATGACTCTGTTCCCAGCTCTAAAAAGCTCAGGAAATGTGAGCTCTGGCCACGTCCTAATCCTCAGCCCAGTCAAGACCAACTCCCGTCTTCTGACCAGGAAATGGAGATTAAAGAGGGGCTCAAAGTTTTCTTATGTGTGGTTTCATTTACCATCCTTTTCTATCTTATCAAATCAGAGAACTTGCTTTTGTTCCATTATGGGCTCCCTTCGTACAAAATAGGCCCTCAATAGATGTATTTTGAATGAATGAACACATTTTTAAGAATGGAGACAATTATATAAGTTTAAGTAAATAAAACTCTGGAAAGGAATTTACATAACAGTGTTGTCACTAGGGAAGAGCAAGAGCCCTTCCTTTCGCTATTATAATAAAAGGCTGGGAGGGAGAGGAAGTTATGATCTGGAGGGATCTCTTAGGGGATCATGCTAAAAAGCTCTTGCTTTTCTCTGGAAGTCTTTTTCCCACACAACTTGGATCCTTCAGGAAGTGTGCCAACCAATAAATTTAAGAAAGCCTTCAGAGGAAAGAAGGTTGAAGGGTCAAAAGACATTATATTCCAGTGACTTGAGGAGCACAGGGAATAAAGTGATCATCTAGGGGGGAAAATTAGTTACTGAGCTTTTAATTGACATAGGCTCTGTCCCGTATTATTTTGCTACAGGAAAAACGAGAGACTTCATTAGACAATCACAGGTTCTTCCTGAGCCATTTTTCGATAAAAGGTGATTCCGGCATATTCATCCAAGGTAAAGGGCAAACTTCCTAAAATGTAACATCCAACCACAAAGCACACGTAAGAGAACGTGTCTGTGGTTTGTAAAAGACTGTGCTCGATGAGTCGGGAGTGAAATGTAGCCATCCCCTCTATCACTATGTACATGCGATAAGCTCTTCCGATAGTCAGAAAAATCATAGATTTCTACACTTTTATTTTGTTGCTTTTGATTGGGCCTGTGGATTATTTTTGGTACCTCTAAGCAAATTTAAAGGAGCCCCTAGTGGCGCAGTTGTTAAAGCGCTCAGCTGCCAACCAAAAGGCTGGCAGTTCAAACCCGCCAGCCACTCTGCAGGAGAAAGATGTGGCAGTCAGCTTCCGGAAAGATTTACAGCCTTGGGAACCCTATGGGGCAGATTTACCCTGTCCTATGTCACACTGGGTTTTTTGTTTGTTTGTTTGTTTACAGGGTCGCAATGAGTTGGAATCGACTGAATGGCAGTGGTGGATTAAGCAGATTTAAGCCACGGCATTCTCAATTGCCTCCTACACATGAGAAAGCTAGACAATAAGTAAGGAAGACAGAAGAACTGATGCATTTGAATTATGGTGTTGGTGAAGAATATGGAATACACCACGGACTGCCGGAAGAATGAACAAATCTGTCTTGGAAAAAGTACAGCCAGAATGCTCCCTGGAAAGGAGGATGGTGAGACTTTCTCTTACATACTTCGGACATGTTATCAGGAGGGACCAGTCCCTGGAGAAGAATATCATGCTTGGTAAAGCAAAGGGTCTGCAAAAAAGAGGAAGACCCTCAATGAGATGGACAGACACAGTGGCTGCAACAATGGGCTCAAACACAGCAGTGACTGTGAGGATGGCACAGGACTGGACAGTGTTTCGTTCTGTTGTACACAGGGTTGCCATGAGTCAGAGCCACCTAGACGGCACCTAACAACAAGAAGATTTATACTGTAACAATGCATAGACTTGTTTTTCTGACAATATTGCAAGTGTCTAAGAATTCAAATCTAGCTCCTTGATCATCAAGGAAGACAGGTAATTATAAGGCAAAGCTAAGGCTTTTTGAAGGACAGAGAAGATAAAGGTGTTCTATGAAGCCATGATGTCAGATGGATCCTGGCTGAAAGCAGAGAATACCAGAAAGATGTTTACCTTTGTTTTATTGACTACGCAAAGGCATTCGACTTTGTGGATCATAACAAATTATGGATAACATTGCAAAGAATGGGAATTCCAGAACACTTAATTGTTCTCATGAGGAACCTTTACATAAACCAAGAGGCAGTTGTTCGGACAGAACAAGGGGATACTGATTGGTTTAAAGTCAGGAAAGGTGTGAGGCAGGGTTGTGTCTTTCAACATACCTATTCAATCTGTATGATGAGCAAATAATCCAAGAGGCTGGGCTATATGAAGAAGAAGTGGGCATCAGGATTGGAGGAAGACTCATTAACAACCTGCGTTATGCAGATGACACAGCCTTGCTTGCTGAAAGTGAAGAGGACTTGAAGCACTTACTAATGAAGATCAAAGACCACAGCCTTCAGTGTGGATTGCACCTCAACATAAAGAAAACAAAAATCCTCACAACTGGACCAATGAGCAACATCACGATAAATGGAGAAAAGACTGAAGTTGTCAAGGATTTCATTTGACTTGGATCCACAATCAACAGCCGTGGAAGCAGCAGTCAAGAAATCAAAAGACGCACTGCATTGGGCAAATCTGCTGCAAAGGACCTCTTCAAAGTGTTGAAAGAGCAAAGACATCACCCTGAAGACTAAGGTGCACCTGACCCAAGCCATGGTATTTTCAATTGCATCACATGCATGTGCAAGCTGGACAATGAATAAGGAAGATCAAAGAAGGACTGCCGCCTTTGAATTGCAGTGTTGGGGAAGAATATTGAATATACCATGGACTGCCAAAAGAATGAATAAATCTGTCTTGGAAGAAGTGCAACCAGAATGTTCCTTAGAAGCAAGGATGGCGAGACTGCGTCTTATATACTTTGGACATGTTGTCAGGAGGGATCAGGCCCTGGAGAAGGACATCATGCTTGGCAAAGTACAGGGTCGGTGGAAAAGAGGAAGACTCTCAAGGAGGTGGATTGACACAGCGGCTGCAACAATGAGCTCAAGCATAACACTGATTGTAAGGATGGCGCAGAACCACACAGTTTTTTGTTCTGTTGTGCATAGAGTCACTATAAATCGGAACCGAGTCGACAGCACCTAACAACAACAACATGAAGCTATTTGTTTCTACCTGCAGTTATTTCAAACCATTCCCTTGAGAACAAGAAATTCAGTTCATTACTTAAAATGCCACCTTGAAATGGAGTAAGAGAAAGCAACCATTCTAAGGGTAGATGCTGAAATGCTAGATAAGATATCCTTACCTAGTGACACCAAGTTGCTGTAGTTCTCCAGCATGACATCTCTATACAAGTCCCTTTGAGCAGAGTCCAGGCATTCCCACTCTTCCTGAGAGAAGTCGATGGCAACATCCTTGAACATCACTGATCTCTGGAACAACAAAGATAAAATTAGTTGTTGAAATCGAGAAAATGATTTTTCAATGGAAGGGGAAATGATAGAGAGCACTTCACAAAGAAACAACAAAGCAAAGAGGCTGGGAACCCTCTGAATGGGCAAGAGACAGTGAAGTGGTTAGTGCTTCTCAAGTGCCAACACGTTCCTGATTATTCCTGTTGCTGTAGATATTTCCTGCGTACAGAAGATCTCATTATGCACATAAGTCTTGGAATTAATAAAGTAAATGCGGTATCTCAATTTAAAAAAACAGCATACATAACCAGCCTGTATCTTGTATATCACACATTCTCAATAAATCTAAGTTTCTCTCTTCTTCTCTATTTAAGGAATAAGAAAAAAATAACTAGGGAAATCTTTCTATGAAATCTTATAAAATATGATTTTATATTATGAAGCCTCAGGTTCACCATTATATCAGAATTTTACACCATAAGCATTTTCCTTGTCACGAATAATTTAGTAAATATTTTTGTTCCTGGCTATAGATTGGCTCCATACAATGCATGTATCTGAATTTATAATTGCTCATATTTGAACATCTCAGGTTACATAAAAATATTTACGTATTTCTTAGTTCTGGGAGTTTTTAATTCTTAACAAGTTATGCATGTGAGTGACAATCTTTCTTGTTACTATTCATCACTCCTGAATGTACCTTTTCCTTGTTCTAAGCAATAGAAGGTAGAAAACAGAATCCGAAATTACATACTGTAGGTCAGCACATAATGTTCAACCATACAATTATCCATATTATTAGTAGTCATCAAATATGGGTCCCCTGAGGACAGAGAAGATTCCAGATCTCTCTGTCCTCAGCCCCTTATCACGTTATTACGTTCCCAATCTTAAAAAGCTCACACAGCGTGTGCTCTTCCCTTGTTTTGAGCCTGGTCAGGACCAACTCCTTTCTTGTCTAAACAGGAAACTTAGATCTAAAGAGAAGTTCGACGTTTTCTTATGTGTGGTTCCATTTAACATCTTTCTCTATCTTATCAAATCAGGGACTTTGCTTTTTTCTATTAGTCCTAGTCAAAATGCTGAGTGGACTGTTTAATAAAAAGGTTAGCTAAGACAGATGCATGTAGGGAAGCCACTATCACTTACAAGATGATAGTGAGGTGGGGTCAGAATGGGACAAATTGGGAGCACATTCCTGCGTAGGGGTCAGTTAGGAAGAAAGTTTGAGGAATAATGAATGCAAACATGCAGACTCTGAAAAACAAACTATTTAAAGAAGGCATGAGGAAACACCAATTCACCTGAGCCATGATTTTTAGAGCCAAAGGAACTCATCAGTCCTCTTCTGGGTTCCCATCTCAGAGAAACACAAAGCTGTGAAAAGGCAGAGCTGGGCAGGAGAAAACAAGAACTATGAGAGCAGGCTTTTTGCGAGACACCAAATGATCAAGAAACAATTATCTTTGTTGCTGCCCTCTTCCTGACTCTTGTTCTCACCTCTAACCCTAAAATATATGCTAAGCAGAGAGATTAGAGAGTCTAAAAAATACATAGGTGGTAGTCCTTACCCCAAACTCAATGCTCTCCATACACCAAAATAAATAAATAAATATAACAACTTCTCTATCATTTCTGAAGTGAAACTTACAGACCACATACTATGTCAAAAGTAAATTAAGATAATGAGCAACTGTTGTATTTCAATATATTCATCATATACACAACTACTTTAAAAAAAATAGAAAGCATAAATAAATGCTTACAACTTCTTATAATTAATAAATTTACACTTACAAAATAACAATATTCAACTAAATATTGCTTATACCTTTTCTATGTGTATAGATTCAATGGAAATACATTATCTCCAAATGGAGATTTGATATTGGCAAATCAGATATTACAAGCAGTGTTGGAGGATTCTAGAAACATGGAGGTATAAATAGACCATGGTTCTGACCCTCCCCCACAAATACAAAAAGAAATATAACGAGGAAATGGTGCTTGGTCTTGACGTACTCTTGAGTTGGGGAGCAGAGGACAGCAGCGGGGAATTGCAGACAGGCAAGAAGCAATGAATCGCATATGGCAGGAAGATCGCTTTACCCACCATCCCTGTCCCTCCCCTCAACCATGAGGCCTGCTGGCTACTGTGAACTGGGGAAGCAACCCTAGCAAAAGAGCCTACTTCCCTAACCACCGCAGCCCCTGTCTGTACAAAGAGACAGGACCCCTAAGCTTCTGCTCTAAAATCAACACCTCAGATCTCTCTGGGGATCTGTTCAGAAGGTGCTAGCACCTACCCCACCAGGACACTGTCGGCTGCAAGCCTGCTGCAAACTGCTAAGAAGGCCCCTGTAATGGAGTCTGTTCCCATACTCAATGCTCTACCTGCCTCCCTGCACACCCCATAACTGAGACCCCTTAACCAACAGGACAGGCTTTCTTGGGGGTCAGTTCAAGTCTATCTGTCCCTGCTTCTGGTTGGCATTGAAGACTACTGACTGAGGCTGCTATGTGCTAGGAAGCAGGTGTCTTGGGTGGAAGCAGCACTCACAGCCAACGATCTACTGGGGAGATACTGATAACAAGGCAGACCTTCCTAGGGGTCCAGTAAGAGCATAACCACCCCTCCTCAGCTGGGTCACGGGAGGCTGCCAGGCTGCTGCAAGTTGCTACAGAAGGTGCACTACACAGTGGAGTCTGCTCCCATAGTCAGAACTGTAGAGCACCTTCTGCAGCAATTTGCAGCAGAAAAAAAGATGCAAATAATGAAAATATGAAATGAAAGATGGGACATTACAACTGACCTGACAGGAATAAAGAGAACTATGACAGAATATTATGAACAATTGTACAGCAACAAACTGGATAACCTAGATGAAATGGACAAATTCTTAGACGCACACAACCTAACCAAACTGACTCTAGAGGAAATAGAAAATCTCAACAGACCCATAAGATGTGAAGAGATTGAATCGGTGGTCAAAAACCTTCCCTCCAAAAAAATTCTGGGCCAGATGGCTTCACTGGGAAATGCTACCAAACGTTTAGAGAAGAATTGACACCAATCCTGTTTAAACTCTTCCAAAAGATCAAGAAAGAAGGAACACTCCCTAATTCATTCTATGGAGTAAGTATAACGCTGATACCAAAACCAGATAAAGACATCACAAGAAAAACTACAGGCCAGGATCCCTTATGAACGAAAATCCTCAGTGAAATACTAATGAACAGAATCCAACAGCATAATAAAAGGGCCACACAGCAGGACCAAGTAGGATTTATCCTAGGAACGCAGAGGTGGTTCAACATTAGAAAATCAATCAATATAATATACCACTAGGATGGCTAAGATTAAGAAAAAACCAAAAACAGAAAATAACAAATGTTGGCAAGAATGTGGAGAAACTGGAACCCACATCCACTGCTGGTGGGAATGCAAAATGGTACAGCTGTTGTGGAAAACAGTCTGACGGTTCCTCAAAAACCTAAAAATAGAACTACCATATAACCCGGCAATTCCACTTCTAGGTATAAACTCAAAAGACTTGAAGCAGAGACTCAAACAGAGTCTTGTACACCAATGTTCACTGCAGTACTATTCACAATAGTTAAAAGGTGCAAACAACCTAAATCCCCATCAACAGATAAGGGGATACTATTCATCAAGTAGAAGAAGTGAAGTCTTGATATATGCTACAATATGGATGGAGCTGGAAGACATTACGGTGAGTGAAATAAGTCAATCACAAAAGGAGAAATATTGTATAACCTCGTTTATATAAAAAGACAAGAAAAGGCAAATGTGTAGAGAACAAAGTTTATTAGTGGTTACCAGGGACAGGATGGAGGGGGAAAAGAAGAATTATTGCTTACAGAATACTGACTTTCAGTTTATGGTGACAGAAAAACCGTGTTAAGGATAGGATCGCATAGCTAAATTAATGTAATTGCTGCCAATGAGACGTATACCTGTAAAAAGTTGTATTGTCAAAAGTTGTGTGACAGATACATTTACAACAACAACAAAAGAGTAGCTGATGAGGCTGTTTATGTACAACCAAACATCTCATGGGACTTGGTTCCTTGGTTTGGAGCTTTAGGGTCATGGTTTCCTGGGGCATCCCAGTCAAGTGGCTTAATATTGTGTTTAATGCATCTGTTCTACCTCCTAGTTCATTGTGTAGTGCCTGGGGTCTTCCAAGATTGCAAGTGGGCATTCAAGGTACAACAATTGGTATCTATTTGCCTGGAGCAACAGAGGAAAAAGGAGCCTCAGGAATAAGAGGAGGGTATGGAATGTGTGGCTAACTGCCTTCATGAACAAGTGCCTCCTTTACCATGAGATCAGAAAAAAAAAGAATTGGATAATGCCCAGCTACCATTACTGAGCCTTTGGATCAAAGATTCTATAGAAGAATCCTGATCAAAAGGATAAAACTATAGAACAGAATTGCAAATTCTCATGGAATTCAGACTTTCTGGAGTCATGAAGGCTGGATGAACCCCTGAAACTACTGTCCTGACATAATCTTTAAACCTTAAACCAAAACTATTCCCTGAAGTCTTCTTAAAACCAAACAGTGTCTAAACTAGTAAGAATGTCTGCCTTGAACACTGTGCTCTTTTAAGCTCTTTCTATATGGGATCGAGTTGACAAAAACAATTCTATAAATAGGAACCTTAGGGGGCAATGAGTTTATGTTAATGGGGGAGGACCAATTTGGAAGGGGGGCAGTGAGAATGTTTGTACAACTTGAAGAATGTAATCAATTATAAACGTAGAAATTGTTGAATTCATGTATGCTCTGCTGTGCATTTTCTCAACAATAACAAAAATATACACATACATATATACATATACACATATGTATGTATACATACATATGTATACATACATATGCATATACATATGCTATGGCTGCTAACCAAAGGGTCCGCAGTTCGAATCCGCCAGGCGCTCCATGGAAACTCTGTGGGGCAGTTCTACTCTGTCCTATAGGGTTGCCGCTATGAGTCGGAATCAACTCGGCAGCACTGGGTTTGGTTTTTTTATATATACATAAAGCAGTGTTGCCATCAGTCCTGTGACTTTTTTTAAAATGGTTAAAAAGTCTTAGTAAATTTCTGAATAAAACATGTTGTTGTCATTGTTAGGTGCCGTCGAGTTGGTTCCGACTCATAGTGACCCTGTGCACAACAGAACGAAACACTGCCTGGTCCTGAGCCATCCTTACAATCTTTGCTGTGCTTGAGCTCACTGTTGCAGCCACTGTGCCAATCCACCTCGTTGAGGGTCTTCCTCTTTTCCACTGACCCTGTACTCTGCCAAGCATGATGTCCTTCTCCACGGACTGATCCCTCCTGACAACATGTCCAAAGTATGTAAGATGCAGTCTCGCCATTTTTGTCTCTAAGAAGCATTCTGGCTGTACTTCTTCCAAGACAGATTTGTTCTTTCTTTTGGCAGTCCATGGTATATTCAATATTCTTCACCAACACCACAATTCAAAGGCATCAACTCTTCTTTGGTCTTCCTTATTCATTGTCCAGCTTTCACATGCATATGATGTGACTGAAAATACCATGGCTTGGGTCAGGCACACCTTAGCCTTCAAGGTGACATTTTTGCTCTTTAACACTTTAAAGAGGTCCTTTGCACCAGATTTACCCAGTGCAGTGCGTCTTTTGGTTTCTTGGCTGCTGCTTCCACGGCTGTTGATTGTAGATCTAAGTCAAATGAAATCCTTGACAACTTCAATCTTTTCTCCGTTTATCATGATGTTGCTCACTGGTCCAGTTGTGAGGATTTTTGTTTTCTTTATGTCGAGGTGCAATCCAAACTGAAGGCTGTGGTCTTTGATCTTCATTAGTGAGTGCTTCAAGTCCTCTTCACTTTCCGCAAGCAAGGTTGTGTCATCTGCATAACGCAGGTTGTGAATGAGTCTTCCTCCAATTCTGATGCCCCGTTCTTCCTCATATAGTCCAGCTTCTCGTATTATTTGTTCAGTGTACAGATTAAATAGGTATGGTGAAAGAATACAACCCTACCTCACACCTTTCCTGACTTTAAGCCAATCAGTATCCCCTTGTTCTGTCCAAACAACTGCCTCTTGATCTATGTAAAGGTTCCCCATGAGCACAATTAAGTGTTCTGGAATTGCCATTCTTCACAATGTTATCCATAGTTTGTTATGATCCACAGAGTCGAATGCCTTTGCATAGTCAGTAAAACACAGGTAAACATCCTTCTGGTATTCTCTGCTTTCAGCCAGGATCCATCTGACATCAGCAGTGATATCCCTGGTTCCACGTCCTGTTCTGAAACCAGCCTGAATTTCTGGCAGTTCCCTGTCGATATACTGCTGCAGCTGTTTTTGAGTGACCCGGCAATCTACTTCTGAAAAGCATTAGCCAGTGAAAACCTTATGAATAGCAGGGGAACACTGAATAAAACAGAGTACAGTCTTTTCTCAATCAAACCACAGGTACGTTTGTGGAAGACACAGCTAACAGTAAAACCATGCAATGAATAGTACAATAGATAAATTTAGTAATTTGAAAAAAATCGTGCAAAAATGCTTTTTTATGAGAGCTTCTACAGTCAGAGGTTCTACACTGTTTTTCAGCTATGTTCCTCATTTTGTAGACCAGAGAACAAGTCATTTTTGTGCACTGATGGACACCTAGATCAGCAGTTGGCAAACTAGCGCCCACCAAATATTTCTGTAAATAAAGTTTTACTGGAATGCATCTACGCTCATTCATTTACGTGCTGCCTGTGGCTGCTTTCATGCTATAATGGCAGAGCTGAACAGCTGTGACAGAGACGATATGGTTCACAAAGCATAAACTATTTACTGTCGATGCCTTTCTAGAAAAAGTTAGCTGACATCTGATGTAGATCCACGGCCTCAATCTTTCAAAATCCAGGAGCCCCCTTTCTTAACCCAGTCATTTGGGCATTCAAAAGTACTCAGATATATTTCCAAAACCTCTCCTAGGGAGAGTCACTGCTCTCATGAGAATCATTGATATAGGTGCTTGATATATATATTTAATTATAAATTCCATTTCTTCCAGATGTGGAAAGCTACAA
Organism: Loxodonta africana; assembly: GCF_030014295.1. Taxonomy (NCBI): domain Eukaryota; kingdom Metazoa; phylum Chordata; class Mammalia; order Proboscidea; family Elephantidae; genus Loxodonta; species Loxodonta africana. The sequence goes on along the minus strand of NC_087352.1, from coordinate 259,157 downwards.
CATCCTTACAAGCAAAAATAATTCATCACTATGAGTCGGAACCAACTCGATGGCACGTAACAACAGCAATAGTTATAAAACAAAATTAATTCAAAATGAAAAGAAATACCTAAGAACCAAAAGAAAAAGGAAACACACATATCTGCGTATGAGGCTGGCAGCTTAAATACAGAAATGAAGCAATTATTTCAAGAGACTTTCAAATAGAGTAATTTGGCATGGAGAGGCACTGATGGTTCAGCAGTGGCTATAATTTCTGGCCAGTACACCTCATATGCAGCCACCACCCATCTCTCAGCGGTAGATTGTGTGCTGCTATGATGCTGAACAAGTTTCAGCAGAGATTCCAGACTAAGAGGGGAGGGGGAAGAAAGAACTGGTGATCTTATTCCAAAAATCACCCAATGAAAACTCCGTGGATCACAACGTCCTGATCCGTAGCCAATCATGGGGATGGTGAAGTGCTTCATTCTGTTGTGCGTGGGGCTGCCATGGGTCAGGGGCCAACCCGATGATGGCAACTAAGAACAATTTGACAAGAGATACCTAGTGTGATATAATCTGAAACTATTACAAATATTATATACATACTAATGAGAATAAAGCAAGTAGGTAATTATTTTAATATAAGGAATAAAGATTTTCACAGAAAAAAGACAATACAAATATAAAATCAAAGACATTAAGAAAAAGTCTATAATCTTTCGATTCAGTTGTAAATATCGGTATAAATTCAGGATTTATTTTTCTCCTTCAAAAAAAAATAGTACTTAACCTGCTCTGTAAAGGCATATAAGCAATGAAAACCAGGAGTAACAAGAAGTCCTACAACTGTGACTACGGCTTCTCCAATGCACTTCCCACTGAAGGGGACCAGCTCCATGGAGAAGTGGCTGATTTCATATTTAAGAAAGAAAATGTGTAAGATGAGCCTAGAACATCTTGTTACACCAGAGTCAGGAATCCACCAATACTACTGGGATCACAACAGGACTCAAAAGCTAAAGTGGAAGAAGTGAAGAGGTTCCCCACGGCCACAGATGAGACAATCCAAGTATTAATAAAACCAGTAACTGCTATGGAATGAAACATATCAAATATGTTTAAATCCATGAGTTCATAGTGATAATTTCAAAAGAAAAAAAAAAAACAGGGTATGTGTTCGAAGATGCTCGAAAATGAAAGAAAAATCAAGCTTTTATCCTGCTTTTTTTGCATAAGCTATACTTCAGGGTCACTATGAGTCAGAATCAACTCGATGGCAACAGGTTTTTCTGGTTATACTTCAGGGTAATCAAGACATTGATGAGAGGTTGACTCCTTTTGTAGAAGCATACCAGTTAATAAACGCAGAAGAGATGAGAGAATTAGAATAGTATTTGGTAGCCCCCAATAAAATAATAAAATAGGCGCTCCTAGGGTGTTTTTAATAAAATAAAGGATTCAGGTAAAGATGATCAACAGGTGTTACCAAACCAAACCAAATCCACTGCCGCCAAGTCAATTCCGAGTCAGTGACTCTACAGGACAGAGTAGAACTGCCCCATAGGTTTCTGAGGCTTTAAATCTTTAGGGAAGCAGACTGCCACATCTTTTGCCCATCAATGGGTGCTAGTACCACATAAAAAGAAGCAACCAAACATTATGTCCTTTACAGAAATACAAACCACTATGTAGGAAGGATTAGTGCAAAACAAACAAGCAAGTAAAAAAAGAAAATCTGGAACCTGAACCAGCCTCCAGAATTAAATGGTTGAGCATTCGGCTGCTAACAGAAAGGCTGGCAGTTTGAGTTTACCCAGAAGCACCTTGGAAGAAAGGCGTGGTGAACTACTGCTGAAAAATCAGCCATTGAAAACCCTATGGTGCAAAGTCCTTCTCTGACACACATGGGGTCACCAGAGTAGGAGTCAACTCCGAGCAACTGTTTTTTTGTTTGTTTGTTTTACAAGAAACACAGGAAGAGAGGAGCCTGTTAAATGATACCACAGGTATGCAATCAACAAAATTCAGAATGTGAATAACTCTACAAAAAATTCTGTTTCTATAACAAATAAACTAAAAGAAAAGAAAAAGGGTGAGTGGAAAACCTGTAGATTAAAGACAGATTTAAGAAACATTGCCCGAATGTCAAGTCAATTCCAGTCCCACTCATAGTGACCCTATGGACAGAGTAGAGCTGCCCCATAGGGTTTCCAAGGAGTGGCTAGTGGATTCCAGCTACCTATCATCACTCTCTTAAAATAAACGGATAGTCTTTGGATGTTGATTATAACAAATCCTAAAAAAATATTTATGGACAATGGAGGCAATTTGAACACTGACTGGCTATTTCATGTTACTAAGAGAGTACTGAGTTTTTTGTCTGTTTGTTTTTTCCTTAGTAGTGATGACATTGTGGTTATATTTTCTTTTTTTTTAACAGAAAGTTCTTATGTTTTAGGGATACACATTAGAATACTTATGGGTGAAGTTGTTTATCTGGGATTTACTTCAAAATAATACAGAGTGCTACCTTTTAATTAAGAATGGATAGACCAAAAAAGGCATACATAAACACACACATACAAATACATAAACGTATGTATCATTTAAAAGGAAAATACAAGAATAAACCAGGAAGAAATACGTAGTTTTCTATAGAAGGAAGGAAGAAATGGGGCAGAGGAGATAGGAATTTATGCTCAACTTCTCTGAATGCACCTTGTTGTGTAGTTTTGATTTTGGAACCGTGTAAATGTTTTATGTAATTTTAGAACAAAATTAAATCAAACCAGGGGAAAAAGCAATCCCTAAAAGTGGAAAGCACAGTGAAACAAATGGGCCTGAGTCTGAAGTTGGTGGCTTAACTGCATGAGAGGTGTTATTTTGGACAACTATGTTGTTGTTGTTAGCTGCCATCGAGTCTACTTGGACTCCTGCGGTCCTGGGTCATCCTCACAACTGCCAGCATGTTGAGTCCATCGTTGCGGATATCATGCCAACCCATCTCACTAAGGGTCTCCCACACCCTCATTGGCCCTTTCACCAAACATGATGTCATCCTCCAGTGATTGATCCCTCCTGATAATGAGCCCAAAGCATATGAGTTGGACAATGTTCTGTTGTGATCTATAAGGTTTTCATTGGCTAATTTTCAGATGTAGATCCCCAGGCCTTTTTCTTCTAAGTCTCTGTTAGTCTAGAAGCTCCACTGATACCTGTCCACTATGGGTGACCTTGCTGTATTTGAAATGCTGATGGCATAGCTTCCTGCATCACAGCAACATGCAAGCCACTACAGTACAACTATCTGACGGATGAGTGGTAGTGATTTAAAACATAGTAATTTGATTATAGATCCCGAGTGAATTATATCTTGTTGATCAAAAGAACCTCAAGAAATAATGACTATTTTCTTTTTCCATATGGTTAATAAATAGATTGGTATTGTTGTCTCAAAACTCCTTTTCTTTCTCTCAGTTAATCAAAAAGAAGGCAGAAAAGGAAAGATGAACAAAGGACGGATGTGGCATATATAAAACAAATAGCAAAATGATGGATTTGAAACAAATCACATCAACAATCACACTAAATATAAATGGTCTAAATACTCAATTAAAATACAGGGACTGTCAAATTGGATAAAAACACAACATTCAACTATATGCTGCCTACAAGAAATACACTTTAAATATCAGAACACAAATAGGTTAAAAATAAAGGGACAGAAAAAGATATACCATGCTAACATTAATAAAAGTAAGCTGAAGTGGTTACATAAAATATTAGTCATAGTAGATGTGCAAAGGAAACACTATAACCAGGAATATAAAAGATCATTTCATAATAATAAAAGGATCACTTCACCATGAGGGCACATAATCTAAAACATTTATGCACCTGATAATGGAGCTTCAAAATAAATGAAGCAGAAGGTGATAGAAACTGCAAGAAGAAATAGATAAATCCACAATTATAGTTGGAGATTTCAATACCCTCTCTTAATAATCAATAAGACAAGTAGATAGAAAATTAGTAAGGACACAGAAATCTTAAACAACACTATCAAGGTTGCATCCTTTCACCATACTTATTCAATATGTATGCTGAGCAAATAATCTGAGAAACTGGACTATATAAAGAAGAATGTGGTATCAGGATTAATGGAAGATTCTTTAACAGCCTTTGATATGCAGATGACACAACCCTGTTTTGCTGAAAGGGAAGAGGACTTGAAGCACTTACTGATGAAGATCAAAGACCACAGTCTTCAGTATGGATTACATCTCAACACAAAGAAAACAAAAATCCTCATGACTGGACCAATAAGCAACATCATGATAAACAAGAGAAAAGACTGACATTGTCAAGGATTTCATCTTAGTTGGATCCACAATTAATGCCCATGGAAGTAAAAAACCAACCAAACCTGCTGCCGTTGAGTCGGTTCCGACTCATAGTGATCCTAGACCCATGGAAGTAGCAGTCAGAAAAGCAAATGATGTATATTGCATTAGGCAAATCTGCTGCAAAAGACCTCTTTAAAGTGTTAAAAAGCAAAGATGTCACTTTGAGGACTAAAGTGTACCTGATCCAAGCTATGGCGTTTTCAATCACCTCCTATGCATGTGAAAGCTAGATAATGAATAAGAAGACCAAAGAAGAATTGATGTCTTTGAGTTATGGTGTTGGCAAAGAATATGACTACACCATGGGCTGCTAGAAGAATGAACAGGTCTGTTTTGGAAGAAATACAGCCAGAATGCTCCTTGGAAGTGAGGATGATGACAATTTGGACATGCTATGAGGAGGGACCAGTCCCTGGAGAGGGACATCATGCTTGGTAGAGTGTCAGCACAAAAGAGGAAGACCCTCAACAAGATGGACTGACAAAGTGGCTGCAACAATGGCCTCAAACATAGCAACAATTATGAGGATGGCACAGGACCAGGCAGTGTTTCTGTCTTATGTGGGGTTGCTATAATTCGGAACCATCTTGATGGCACTTAACTACAACAACCTCTTGACCTAGTTGATATCTATGGAACGGTCCACCCAACAAGAGCAAAATGCATATTCATTTCAAATATACACATAATTTACTAAGAGCACATTCTGAGCCATAAAACAAATCCGAATAAATTTAAAAGGATTCGATTCATACAGGTATATTCTCTGAATACAATGAAATTAAATTAAAAATTAATAACAAAGAGATCTCTGGAAGATCCCCAAAATAACACACATTAACACCAGTCAAAAAAAGAAATCAAAAGGCAAATTAGGAAAGATTTTGAACTGAAGTCAGAATAAGTGAAATAAGACTAAAAGCCGAGCCGCTGCCTTCAAGTTGATTCCGACTCATGGCAACCGTATAGGACAGAGTAGAACTGCCCTATAGAGTTTCCAAGGAGCGCCTGGTGGATTTGAACTGCTGACCTTTTGATTAGCAGCCGTGGCACTTAACCACTATGCCACCAGGATTTCCTGCAACAAGACTAGCGAATGATAATTTTTGAAGCTGGGCATATGAAGATTTACATTTGAAATTCCAATAAAAAGCTAAAAAACAGAATGCTGTCAAGTCAGAAACAGCAGAATAGAACTCTCTTTTTTAAAGCCATGAATCTCAAATCCATTCTCCCTCAACTCAACTGCTATGTGAAAGGATACGTCACAATTAACTGTGTGTTTTTCTTGCTCCCAGTCTACAAAAATAAAATTTCCTTGCCTCTGTCTCATTTGGGAAAGCTTAGGTGGGAAATTTCAAAAGCAAAGCAAAGATTCCAGTGTCCTGAAAAGCAAAGGCATTTTAGAGAACAAAGAGGAAACACGTATTCACCTTGGACTTTGCTTTTGAATGTGCAACAGCCGTTCTTTCTTCCTCTGGGCTCTACTATCAGAGAAAGAAAATGAAATCATAAGATACTAGGCCTTTCTTGGCACATACCCTAAATTAGAACCCATCTTCTTTCTCCACGCCCACAACCTATGCCTCATTTAACAAAGAGGAAAATCAGAAGGCACAGTCCTGTACCTTCTGTATCAGAAAGAAAAGGCCAAGGTCACAGCTGTCTTAGGCTACTCTATTTCTGAATGCAAGCTGTCCACTGGAGACAGAGCCCTGAAGCGGAGTGGTTCTGAAGTGTGTGGCTGGCCCTACAGCACTCCCTCCAGAAGTAGTCCCACTCCTGGGACTACATTTTTGGGGACTACATTACATTTCCAACGGCCTGTCTTCAAGATGCTATCAATCCTAAAATTCTCATCTGAAGACAAGGTCTGTGTCTTGGAAATAACTCCTATTCTTCATTCAGGGGCTCAAATTGCTGACTTTTTTCCTTCTAGCCATTTTCTGCATCCAAGCCCCTAATTTTTTTTTTTTAAGCCCCTAAAGGCTATAAGGTGAGAGAGCAGGAGGAAACATTAGAGAAACTACGGCTACAGACACAGGGTGAATTCAGGATGGATACAAAAATGAAGCAACACAAGCCATTGGTAAACAGGTAGGGGGGATGGTGGGGGAGGGAATGGGGAGGGTTAGCCACCGTGGTCAAAACAGGAAGAATTCAAGTCCTCAGAGGAGCACGTAGCCATATGGGATCCAGAGACAGGGCAGCCCCAGAATGAGCTCTAAAAATACCAAATGGAAACTCTACCTCTGTACCCTAAGGTCACAGAATATAACAGGTTATATAAATGACCACAAAAAGTCACACACAATCGCATTTCCACAGTCACAGAGTCAGAGTCACAATCGCGAGTTAATGCTATATTGTCAGACCATCCCGTCATACTCAGGATATACACAGTCACACCAGTACTTCCAAGCCCCTGTCGGGGACACGTACGGCCACGAACGCCCTTTCACGGCGGTACTTCTACTCACTTCACAGAGTCACAAGGAAACTCCAGTCATGAAAACCACACACACGATCCCACAGTCACACAAAAACCCCAGCCATCTCATGGCACGCACAGAAAAACCAGCTAGGTACCGGCTCAAGGAAACAGTTACCAACACCCTGTCACAGCAGCACACACCTCAAAGTCACAGCAAAGCCCCAATCACACACACGACACCAGTCACACATATAACCTCGAGTGACACCAGCACTGCTTCACACCTCACAAACAAACCCCAGCCAAACAAACACGCGGTTCACAGGTCACAAACACCCTGTAACAGTCTCGCCCTCTCAGAGTCACGAGCACAGCACGCCGACACAAACGCTCGCACAGAAACCCACCGTCGCACGCGCCCCGTCGCCCCGCAGTCAGGGGGACCCGGCAGGCTAGCCCGCACCCGCAACCCCAGGCGTCCTTCCTCCGCGCATCCCCGCCCCGGCGCTCCAGGCACCCTCACCTCAACAGACGCTGCCGTTCAGGCTCCAGCAGCCGGCGCCCGGCATCCCCGCCCGACCCCGGGTCCGCGGGTCCGCGGGGGGCCGAGCCAAGCCGCTGCACACACGCGGCCCTCTCCACACGCGAGGTCCCCAAATCTCGCGAACAAACGGAAATGCAGCCGCGCTCCTGGTGCGGCGGCGCCGGGAAAAGGAACCCAACGCCTGGAAGGCCGTGGCGGACGCCGAGATGCTGGGATGCCGGCTCACTCACGCCCGCTCGGCCCGGCCCCTCCGCCGGCGGCTAGAGCCCTCGGGCCCCGGGCACCGCGCCCCGCGGACTTCTGGGAGGCCGGCCGCCGCTCAGTGCGCAGGCGTCGGGCGCCGGCGGTTCGGGCGGCGGGAGCGAGGCGGCGGCTGGTGAGTCGTCTCCGGCTCTCGCCGGGATCAGCGGGCGAGAGGCCCACCGGCTGGGAAGGCGTGGGAGGGGGGCGGGGTGAGGGACCACGCAGGATGGTGTCGGGGGGCTGGGAGTCTCAGCGCCCGGGCGTGTGCCCGTCTTTCTGTCTGTGTGTGTTCCTTCATGCTGTCGGGTGTAAGGTCACTTGTGTGGCGGAGTAAGGGGCCCCGCTGTTGTGGTTGGTTTGTGAAGGATCCTTGGCCCTATGTATATCTGGTTTTGCGTCCATAATTGAGTGTGCCTGCGTGACCCTGTGGTGATCTGTGCTTTTCCTGTGGCTGTATTTCTGGGTGTCGTGGGCGTTCCGACCCGTAAATGAGCCCGTGTTGCAGGACCGTGTGTGACTGTGGAAAAAGACGGTTAAGTTCTTTCTTCCTTGAACATTAATTTGATGATCTGGAGGGGGAGGGAAAGGTAGTGAAAAGAATTTAGACATGATTTTTGTGTTGGATCAAATGTATGTGTTATGGATAAGAATGCAAAAAAAAATTTTTTTTTTAAGTAAGACAATTTCAAAGCCAGTTCTAATTGCTTTTTCCTCTACTACAGTCCCTCAGAAGTAGGCATCCATTCTCTTCTCCTGTTACGGGGATGTTCGGGTAGGGTTGAGAGGCTGTGGATTACATAGATTTATAGGTGGAGAAAGGAGCCCTAGTGGCACAATGGCTAAGCGCCAGGCTGCTAACCAAAAGGTGGATTAGAAGCCACCAGTGCTCTGCTCAGCCGGGGAAAAGACCTGTCGATCCGTTCCCATAAAGATCACGGCCTAGGAAACCCTATGAGGCAGTTCTACTCTGTCATATAGGGCTGCCGTGAATCAGAATCCGCTGACGGCACACAACATGGGTGGAGAAGAAACGGTGCGTTATAGCAGAGTCCAGCGTTCCCTAAATTCTAGGTCTGACACTTGACCTCATTTTTTGTTGAGCAAACCTCAGCTCACAGAGAAAGGAACTTAAGGCTGGATTGCCCGGGATTGTCTTCACTTCCTTCAAGGCCGTGTGGCGTTTTATTTATTTATTTTAATATTCAGAAACTTGTGAACTTGCAGCACACAGGAGCTAGAGTTGTAATTTCATGAATCTTCCAAGAGAAAAAAGAAATAGTAAAACTTACTCTGACTTTCAGGACTATATACCAAGTAATTTTATCTCATCCCAGTAACGTGACTGAAGTAGCAACTTTGGTGACCAGGATCTTGAGTGAATGAAGCTGTGTACATGATTGGGTATTAAAAAAAAAAAAAAAAAAAAAACTCTTTGCCATCCAGTCCGTTTGGACTCTTAGTGACCGCATAGGACAGAGTAGAAATGCCCCATAGGGTTTCCACGGAGCAGCTGGTGGATTCAGATTCAAACTGCCGACCTTTGGGTTAGCAGCAGAGCTCTTAAGGACTGTATCACCAGGGTTCCATGACTGGGTGTGACTGTATGAAACAAAGATTGTCAAGTTTCACTGACTTAGGATGAGCCAAGTGGAGCAAGAATTTTGCTGTTGTTTCTTTTTATCTTATTGTTGTAAAATATATATAACAAAATGCCATTTTAACCATTTTTAAGTGTACAAATCAGTGACTAATTACATTCACCATGTAGTGCAACCATCACCACTGTTTCCAAAAATTTTGCATCACCCCAAACAGAAAGTCAATATTCCTTTGTCATGGATTGAATTGTGTCCCCCCCAAAATATGCGTCAGCTTGGTTAGGCCACGATTCTCAGTATTGTGCGGTTGTCCTCCATTTTGTGATTGATGTAATTTTCCTTTGTGTTGTAAATCCTAATCTCAGCCTGTGGTTAATGATGCAAGATTAGATTATGTTAAAGAGGATTAGGGTGGGATGTAACACCCTTACTCAGGTCATATCCTTGATCGAATGTAAAGGGAGATTGCCTGGGGTGTAGCCTGCATCACCTTTTATTTTACAAGAGATAGAAGGAAAGGGAAGCCAGCAGAGAGTGAGGGACCTCATACCACCAAGAAACAAGAGCCAGGAGAATAATATGCCCTTTGGATTTGTGCTCCCTGTGCTGAGAAGCTCCTTGACCAGGGAAAGACTGATGACAAGGACCTTCATCCAGACCCAAAAGAGAGAGAAAGCCTTCCCTGGAGCTGACGCCCTGAATTGGACTTGTAGCCTCCTAGACTGTGAGAAAATAAAGTTCTCTTTGTTAAAGCCATCCACTTGTGGTATTTCTGTTATAGCAGCACTAGACGACTAAGACACCCTTTAAGCAGTAACTCCCCACCTTATCCTTCTTCTAGCCCCTAGTAACCATGCATAAACTTGTGTCTATTCCTTTGCCTATTCTAGATATTTAGTATAAGTGGGATCATACACTATTTGACCTTTGGTATCTGACTTATTTTACATAACATAACATTTTCAAGGGTCATCCATGTCCTGGCGTGTATCAAAATTCCATTGCTGCTAGCAAGTGGCCATCTAAGATGTATCAATTGGTCTCAACCCACCTGGAACAAGGAAGAATGAAGAACACCAAAGACACAAAATAATTATGAGCCTAAGAGACAAAAAGGACCACATAAACCAGAGACTACATCAGCCTGAGACCAGATGAGCTAGATGATACCTGGCCACAACCGATGACTGCCCTGACAGGGAACTCAACAGAGAAACCCTGAGGGAGCAGGAGAGCAGTGGGATGCAGACCCCAAATTATCATAAAAAGACCAGACTTAATGGTCAGACTGGGACTGGAGGGACCCTGGAGGCCATGTACCCCAGACCTTCTGTTACCCCAGGGCAGGAGCCATTCCCAAAGCCAACTCTTCAGACAGGGATTAGACTGGAATAGGGGATGGAAAATGAGACTGGTGAAGAGCAAGCTTCTCGGATCAAGTCGACACGTGAGACTATGTTGGTATCTCCTGTCTGGAGGGGAGATGAGAGGGCAGAGGTGGCCAGAAGCTATCCGAATGGGCATAAGGAGAGAGAGTGGAGGGAAGTACTGTGCTATCCCATCAGAAGGAGGGCAATTAGGAGTGTATAGCAAGGCGTATATAAATTTTTGTATGAGAGACTGACCTGATTTGTAAACTTTCACTTAAAGCAAGATAAAAATTAATTTAAAAAGAAAACTCCATTGCTCTTTAGCATGTATCAGAACTCCAGTGCTCTTTATGGCTGAATAATATACCATTGTATATATATATCACATTTTGTTTATCTATTCATCTGTTGATGGACGTTTGGATTGTTTCTATGTTTTGTCTATTGTGAATAACCCTGCAATGAACACTGATATACAAGTATCAGTTTGAGTCCCTGCTTTCAATTATTTTGGTATATACCTACGAGTGGAATTGTTGGGTCATATAGTTATTCTATCTGCTGCAAAGGACCTCTTTAAAGTGTTGAAGAGCAAAGATGTCACCTTGAAGACTAAAGTGCGCCTGACCTAAGGCATCGTATTTTCAATCGCATCATATGCATGTGAAAGCTGGACAATGAATAAGGAAGACCAAAGAAGAATTGACGCTTTTGAATTGTGGTGTTGGCGAAGAATATTGAATATACCATGGACTGTCAAAAGAACGAACAAATCTGTCTTAGAAGTACAGCCAGAATGCTCCTTAGAGGCAAGGATGGCTGGACTGCGTCTTACATACTTTGGACATGTTGTCAGGAGGGATCAGTCCCTGGAGAAGGACATCATGCTTGGCAGAGTACAGGGTCAGCAGAAAAGAGGAAGACCCTCAAGGAGGTGGATTGACACAGTGGCTGCAACAGTGAGCTCAAGCATGACAACGATTGTACAGATGGCTCAGGACCAGGCAGTGTTTCGTTCTGTTGTGCATGGGGTTGCTGTGAGTCGGAACCAACTTGACAGCACCTAACAACAACAACAGTGAATGCTGCAAACATTTAACATGCTGAGCTGCTAACCAAAATTTTGGGGGTTCAAGTTCACCTAGAGGCACCTCAGAAGAAAGGCCTGGGAATCTACTTCGGGAAAAATTAGCCGTTGAAAACCCTGTGGAACACAGTTCTACTCTGACGCACATGGAGTCTCCATGGGTTGGTGTCAGCTCAGTGGCAATTGACTTAATGGGTGTAAAATGATATCTCATTGTGGTTTTGATTTGTAGAGTGGGTTTTATTTTTTAAAGATGACATGCTGATTTGAAGTTGGACAGCATACAGTGATGTCAAGTCACATCTGTTTGAGTCTGGGTTATCTCCTTTGGCTTTTAAACAGTTGCGATGAGTGCTTGCAAGAAAAAGTAGACTATTGTTTAAAAGTAAGAAACAGGAATTGTTAACCTGTGCAGTGTGATAGATCACTTGTACATGACCTTTCTTGCCATGTTCCTGTAACTCACACCAAGTGATTGGGTGGGGCTGTGCAAATAAGGTGCTTATGTAGCCTACCAAGGGGATTGGACACCTTGGTAATAATGCAAATAAGGTGCATGGCACCCTTGTGGGAGTGGGAGCATGCAAATAAGGTGTATGGAGCCCTAACAAGGGAGTTGGTCAGTTTTGCCATCCTGCTAGGCTTAAAATGAGCCATCCCAGAGGCAGACAGGGACCTCATTACCAAGAAGAAAAGACGGGGGCAGAGTGAATCCTTTGGATCTGGGGTCCCTGTACTGAGAACCTCTTAGACTCAGGAGAGAGAGAGAGCTGTAACCCCAAAGATGGCAAGAAGCACTGGCAGAGAAACTGTGGCAGCAGAACCAGGAGACTGGTGCTAGGTGGTATGGTGGGCTTCCTGGCACACGGAGCAAGGTGGTTACAGTGGGTGTGTACTAGAAGTGAAATGGATCTTTTGATCCTGCGTTGAGAACCTCCTAGACCCAGGAGACAGAGAGAGAGAGAGCTGTAACACTGGAGACAGTGAGAAGCAGTGGCAGAGAAACGGTGGCAGCAGAGACACCCGACTCCGCCAGTGAGCCTTGGCCTGAAGGTGCTCAGCTCTAGCTTCGTGGGTCAGCAAACCGAGCTCCACCAAGTGCCCAGGGGCACCCTACTCCACCAGCAAGCCTCCTGACCAAAGGTACTCAGGTTTCTTGCTCCATGGGTGGGAAGCCCATGGTGCCGTCTCCTGCCAGTCTCTCCTGCAGCCATTTTTCTGCCACCATGTCTCACCATCTTCAGTGTTACAGCTCTGTCTCTGTCTCAGTCTCCTTGTTCCAGGACCTTCTCAGTGCAGGAATCCCGGGTCCAAAGGACGTGCTCTACTGCTAGCTCTTCTTCCTTGATTGTGGTGAGATCCACTCCTTCCACCTCTGGGATGACTCATTTTAAGCCTAGCAGAATGGCAAAACTGACCAATCCCATCGTTAAAATTCCATATGCCTTATTTGCATAGTCCTATCCACTATTTGGTGGGAGTTACAAAACCTGTGGCTCCCACCCAGTAAGTTAGAAAGGCCATATTAAGTAATTCATTGCACTGTACATGGAGTTGATTCTGACTCACAGCAACCCTGTTTGTTACAGAGTAGAACTGCTCCATAGGGTTTTCTTGGCTGTAATCTTGAAGCAGATTGCCAGGTCTTTCTTTCACAGTGATGCTGGATAGATTTGAACTATCAACTTTAAGGTTAGTAGTTGAGTGCAAACCGTTTGCACCACCAAGAACCTTGTTATGATTAAGCTCAGCTTAAATATATTTGGGAACAATAGTATAGGTGGTAGTGCGTTCTTCCCATTGTAGCATATCAAGAAGCACATAATTTCAGTTTGATCCGTTATTAGTGATAACAAAATTTGATCACTTTGGTTCAAGTAATGTGTACTCCTGTGATATTTCTGTGGTAAAAGATACGTTTCTTATAGTTAAGAAATAATCTGATGGGGATACTTTAAGAACATTTTACATACAGTTTTTTACTTAATGGTTTTAATATCCATTGCCAATCATTTCCTAAATCAGTTATTAAATTAGGGGCTGCAAAATTGTGATTTAAAAAATTTTTAAAGCCTCTAGTACACCAACATTGTCATCTTTGTCTATTTTTCATAGAAACATTTAATGAGATATATACACAGTGTATTGTAGTTTCCAACTGCTACTGAGGTGTTGTCTGTTTTCCCCTTTAATCCTATCAGTATTTGCTTTATACACTTAAATGTTCTGATGTTGGGCGCATGTATATTTGTGATTGTTCAGTCTTCTTGATGTCTTGACCTTTCATCACTATGTAATATCCATGTTTATCTCTTCTAACAGATTTTGTCTTAAAGTCTACTTCGTCTGATATTAGGATTGGTACCCCAGTTCTCTTTTGGTTCTTATTTGCATGGGATATTTTTTCTGTCCTTTCACTTTTAACCTGTTTGTGTCCTTAGGTATAAAATGTATCTCTTGAAAACAGCGTATAGGTGGATAATGTTCTTTATCCATTCTATTACTCTCTGCCTTTTGATGGGGTCATTTAGTCCATTTACATTCACTATAAATACATAGGAAACCCTGCTGGCATAGTGGTTAAGTGCTACGGATGCTAACCAAAGGGTCGGCAGTTCGAATCCGCTAGGCGCTCCTTGGAAACTTTATGGGACAGTTCTACTCTGTCCTGTAGGGTCGCTATGAGTCGGAATCGACTCGACGACACTGGGTTTGGTTTAATAAATGCATATAAGAAAGGACTTACATGTGTCGTTTTTTAATTCATTTTTGTATTCCTTAAGACTTCTTTGTCTTCTTCCTTTATTACTGCCAGCTTTAGTGTTTTGTTGTTTATTGAAGTGAGCCATTTTGGTTCCCTTCTTCTTTCCTATTGTTTATGTTTTGTAGATATTTTATCAGTGGTTAACATTAAAATTACACTCAACATCTTACATTTGTAACATCCTACCCAAAAAAAACCCATTACTGTCTAGTCAATTCCGATTCATTGCAACCCTATAGGACAGAGTAGAACTGCCCCATATGGTTTCGAAGGAGTACCTGGTGGATTTGAACTGCAGACCTTTTGGTTAGCAGCCAAGCTCTTAACCACTATGCCACCAGGGTTTCCTGTAACAGTCTAGGGCAAGTTAATACCAACTTAACTTCAGTAACATACAGAAACTTTATACCTATACCATTTCTTCCTTTCCCCATTTTGTTGTTGCTATCACTGATTGCATCTGTATATTTTATGTGCCCTGTAACATAATTTTATTCTTGCTTTTTTATACACTTGTCGTTAAATAGCATGACGGACAAAACAATTAGGATTTTCAAGCATGAATACTTTATTACTAGTCCTTATGGTTGCCCTGAAAACCCTGGTGGCATAGTGGTTAAGAGCTACAGCTGCTAACCAAAAGGTTGGCACTTTGAATCCACCAGGCGCTCCCTGGAAACTCCATGGGGCAGTTCTACTCTCTCCTGTAGGGTCGCTATGAGTCGTAATCAACTCGGTGGCAGTGGGTTTGGTTTTGGTTTTGTACTTTTACTACAGATCTTTTTGTGTATGACTTTGAATTACTTTCTAGTGTCTTTCCCATCTGCAGGACTCCCATTAGCATTTTTCGTATGGCCGGTCTGGTGGATATAAACTCTCTCAGGTTCTGTTTGTCTGGGAATGTTTTAATTTCACCCTCATTCTTAAAGAAATGTTTCACTGGGTGTAATATTCTTGGTCGACAGGTTTTTTTTCTTTCAGCATTTTAAATATATCATTCTATTGCCTTCTGGCCTCCAGTGTTTCTGAGAAGAAATCGGCATTTATTCCTACTGGGGA
Source organism: Loxodonta africana (assembly GCF_030014295.1). Lineage (NCBI taxonomy): Eukaryota > Metazoa > Chordata > Mammalia > Proboscidea > Elephantidae > Loxodonta > Loxodonta africana. The sequence goes on along the minus strand of NC_087352.1, from coordinate 243,667 downwards.
TCCTTTACTTGTGACTATTCACTTCTCTGTTGCTGGTTTCAGGATTCTCTGTCTTCACTGTGTGAGAGCCTGATTATGATGTACCTCAGTGTAGATTTCTTTGGGTTTATCCTGTTTGGAGTTCTTTGAGCTTCTTGGATTTGTGGATTCATCTCTTTCATTGTATTTGGGAAATTTGCTGTCATTATTTCTTGAAATACTCTTTATGCCCTTTCTGTATTTCATCTTCTGGAATTCCCATGATACATATATCAGGTCTCTTGATGTTATCCCACAGTTACATTAAACTGTGCTCAGTAGTCTTGTGCCTCCATTCTTGGTGCTCATCAGGCTTCCTCATTTCGACTAATTTATCCTCTAATTTGCTGAGTCTTTCTTCTGTCTGATTAAATCTGTTGTTAAATCCTTCCATTGTGTTTCTCAGTTCAGTTATTGTCTATCATTTGCCATATTTGTTTGGTTTCTTTTTAGAGTGTCTGTTTCTTCATTTAAATCCTCATTTTGTTAATTCATTGTTTTCTTATTACTTTTAGACCTTTGTCTATTTTTTTTTTTTCCTTAGTTCTTTGATTATGGTTAACATCTTTGTGTTATATTCTTCTATTCTATTCATTATTTGGGCTTTGCAATCTTCATTTGGCTGGACCATCATCTCTCTTTTTGGTGTGTGTCTTTTGATTTTTTGTTGTTGTTGCAGCATTGGAATTTTACAGAGTGTTTACTCTCTCAGTTCTCCCCAGTATTTGGTGTTTTTGCCTGTACTACTTTCTACAAGAAACTCTTGGCAGGTAGAGCCTTGGCCTCTGCTTACCACTTCCTCTCCCTCTCTGTGATAGCTCCTTCTCCCTTCCTGATTTAATCAGGATTCATGAGTTCCAGATGTTAGTTTTCAACTTTCAGTGTCTCTAAAACACTCCAGAGAACAGACAGTGATCAATTTGTCCACCAAAGGCGAGATATCACACATTAATCAATCTGTCCAATAGTGGCCACAGTTGTCTGTCTCTGATTATTACTCCCTCCCCTCCTCTGTTTCTGCAATCACATTTTTAGTCTCCAGCAGTGCTGGGTGTTACCCTCTGGTTTTCCCTGAGGCTTCCTTCTCTACTGTGTGGGGGCCACTTGTACCTCAGCTGATATTCAGGGAAAGAACAGGCTGACTTTCCTCCTGTGGTGGATGAGGGAGAAGCCTCCACTTAAGTGACTCACTTCCTAGCTCCACTATAGGGTATAGTCTGTAGAAGTTCATATCAATCCATTAGCTGACAGTTACCAGGTAGAAAAGGGACTGGCATGCTCTGAATGGTCTGCCCAGCGAGGTCTGCCTTGTTGCTATCAGAGCCCCCCAATTAATATGTTGGCCATGTCTGTATGCTCCAATCAAGGTCTGCTTCCTAGCATACAGAAGCCTCAGTCAGCAGTCCTCAGCATCAGCTGGAGGTGGGGGGCAGACAGATGAGAAGTGACCCTGACGAAGATCTGTTCCATTGATTTCAGAGGCCTGAACTATGGAGTACAAAAGCAGGCAGGCACACAGAGTGCTGGCTATGAGAACAGGCTCCACTGCAAGGGGCCTTCTATAGTAATTTGTACCAGCCTGGCAGCGGACAGTCACTGGGTGGCAGGGGGAGCTATCACAATCTGAACAGACTCCAGGGAGGTCTGCATTGTTGCCATCAGACCCCCCAGACCCCATAGTATGTTGCCTGTGAGTGCAAACTTCACTCAAGGCACCTGCTTCCTAGCATACTACAGCCTCAGCCAGTAGTCCTCAGTCTGTCCCCTGGGTCTAGGAGGTTCTCAGCGCAGAGACACTGGCTCCAAATGATGCACTCCACTCCAGGCTTTTCTTCTTGATAGTAGTGAGGTCTCCACTCAGCCTTTGTGGGATGGCTGCTTATATAGGCAAGTGGCTCAATCCTACTGGGCAGATTTTATGCATGCTATTTGCATAGTAACTGACCAATCCCCTCACCGGACTTAACTGGCCAATCCCCTAGCAAGTGGCTCCATTTATTTGCATAATAACTGACATTTTTTGCTGGCAAGGACTCCTTGAAGCCCAGGGGAAAAAATCTCCCAAGCTGTTTTCTTTTTCTCTCTTTTTCACAGAACCAAGGCAAAAGGCCGTATTAAAGAAGCCCGCGCAGTAGGCATACATATGTATTGTTGTTAGGCGACATTGAGTCAGTTCTGACTCGTAGCAATCTTGTGTACAACAGAACAAAACACTGCCTGGTCCTGCTCCATCCACACAGTAATTGCTAAGTTTGAGCCCACTGTTGTAGCCACTGTGTCATCCATCTCATTAAGAGTCTTCCTCTTTGTTGCAGACACACTATTTTACCAGGTCCTTCTTCCTACTCTGTCTCAGACTGGAATCTCAACTGAAACCTGTCCACCAAGGGTGACCCTGATAGTATTTGAAATCATGGTGGCAAAGCTTCCAGTATCATGGCAACAGGCAAACCACCACAGAATGACAGACTGACAGACAGTGGTAGCTAGGAAGAAGGACCTGGCTGTCTACTTCTGAAAAAAATGACCAGTGAAAACCTTAGGAATAGCAGCGGAACACTGTCTGATATAGTGCCGGAAGACGGGCCCCTCAGGTTGGAAGGCACTCAAAATATGACCAAGGAAGAGCTGCCTTCTCAAAGTAGGGTCAGCCTTAATGATGTGGTGGAGTCAACCTTTCAGGACCTTCATTTGCTGATGTGGCACAACTCAAAATGAGAAGAAACAGATGCAAACATCCATCAGTAATAGGAATGTGGAATTACAATGTATGAGTCTAGAAAAACTGGAAGTCATCACAAATGAAATGGAATGCATAAACATCAATATCCTAGGCATTAGTGAGCTGAAATGGACTAGTATTGGCCATTTTGAATCAGCCAATCACATGGTCTACTATACTGGGAATGTCAAATCGAAGAGGAATGGTGTTACATTCATTGTCAAAAAGAACATTTCAAGATCTATCCTGAAGTGCAGTGCTGTCAGTGATAGGATAATATTCATACGCCTATAAGAAAGACCAGTTAGTATGATTATTATTCAAATTTATGCACCAGCCACCAAAGATGAAGAAATTGAAGATTTTTACCAACTTCTGCAGTCTGAAATTGATCGAACATGCAATCGAGATGCATTGATAATTACTGGCAATTGGAATGCCAAAATTGCAAACAAAGAAGGATTGGTAGTTTGAAAATATGGCCTTGGTGATAGACATGACACCAGAGATCGCATGATAGAATTTTTCAAGACTAACGACTTTGTTGCAAGTACCTTTTTTCAACAACGTAAACAGCAACTATACACCCAGACCTCACCAGATGGAATACACAGGAATCAAATCAACTACATCTGTGGAAAGAGACGATGGACAAGCTCACTATCATCAGTGAGAAAAAAGGCGAGGGGCCAACTGCAGAATAGTCTATCAGTTACTTATATGCAAGTTCGAGTTGAAATTGAAAAAAAATTACAAGTTGATGAAAGCCAGAGTAGGACCTTGAGTATATCCCACCTGAATTTAGACACCATCTCGAGAACAGAGTTGACCCATTGAACATTAATGACTGAAGACTAGACGAGTTGTGGAATGACATCAAGGACATCATACATGAAGAAAGGAAGAGGTCATTAAAAACACAGGAAAGGAAAGACCAAAATGAATGTCAGAGGAGACTCTGAAAGTTGCTTTTGAATGTAGAGCAGCTAAAGCGAAAGGAAGAAATTATGAAGTAAAAAACCTGAACAGAAGATTTCAGAGGGCGGCTTGAGAAGACAAAGTAAAGTATTATAATGACAAGTGCAGAGACCTGGAGTTGGAAAACCAAAAGGGAAGAACACGCTCAGCATTTCTCAAGCTGAAAAAATTGAATAAAATTTCAAGCCTCGAGTGGCAATATTGAAGAATTCTACGGGGAAAATATTAAACGACGTAGGAAACATCAAAAGAAGTTGGAAGGAATACAGAGTCACTGTACCAAAACGAACTGGTCAGTGTTCAACCATTTCAGGAGGTAGCATATGATCAAGAACTGATGGTACTAAAGGAAGAAGTCCAAGCTGCACTGAAGCCATTGGCGAGAAACATTTCTCCAGGAATTGACAGAACACCATTTGAGGTTTTTCAACAAATGGATGCAGCACTGGAAGCATCACTCATCTATGTCAAGAAATTTGGAAGACAGCTACCTGGCCAACTGACTGGAAGAGGTCCATATTTACCCATTCCAAAGAGAGGCAATCCGACAGAATGCGGAAATTATGGAACAATATCATAAATATCACACACAAGTAAAATTTTCCTGAAGATCATTCAAAAGTGGTTGCAGCAGTACATTAACAGGGAACTGCCAGAAATTCAAGCCAAATTAAGAAGAGGATGTGGAACCAGGGATATCATTGCTGATGTCAGATGGATCATGGTTGAAAGCAGAGAATACCAGAAAGATGTTTACCTTTGCTTTATTGATTATGCAAAAGCATTTGACTGGATCATAACAAATTATGGATAACATTGCAAAGAACGGGAATCCCAGAACACTTTAATCTTATTGTGCATAAGGAATTTAGACTAAGGCAGTCATTCAAACAAGGAAATACTGTGTGGTTTAAAATCAGGAAAAGTGTGTCAGTGTTGTATCCTTTCACCATACTTATTCAATCTGTATGCCAAGCAAATAATCCGAGAAGCTGGACTATATTAAGAAGAACATGGCATCAGGGTTGGAGGAAGGCTCATTAACAACCTGTGATATGCAGATGACACAACCTTACTTGCTGAAAGTGAAGAGGACTTGAAGCACTTACTGATGAAGATCAAAGACCACAGCCTTCAGTGTGGGTTACACCTCAACAGAAAGAAAACAAAAATTCTCACAACTGGACCAATAAGCAACATCATGATAAGTGGAGAACATACTGAAGTTGCAAAGATCTCATTTTACATGGATCCACAATCAACACTCATGGAAGAACTAGGCGAGAAATCAAACGATGCATTGCATTAGGAAAATCTGCTGTAAAAGACCTCTTTAAAGTTTTAAAAAGCAATGAGGTCACTTTGAGGACTAAAGTGTGCCTGAACCCAAGCCTTGGTGTCTTCAGTTGCCTCATATGCATATGAGTGCTGGACAATGAATAAGGAAGACCAAAGAAGAATTGTGGCCTTCAAATTATGGCGTTGGCAAGGAATATTAAATACACCATTGACTGCCAGATGAATGAACAAATATGTCTTGGAAGTATAGCCAGAATGCTTTTTAGAAGTGAGGATGGTGAGACTTTGTCTCACATACTTTGGACATGTTATCAAGAGGGACCAGTCCCTGGAGAAGGACATCATGCTTGGTAAGGTAGAGGGTCAGCGAAAAAGGTAGACCCTCAACGAGATGGATTGAAACGGTGGCTAAAACAATGGACTCAAGCAACACGACTGTGAGGACGGTGCGGGAGCAGACAGTGCTTTGTTCTGTTGTGCATAGGGTTGCTATGAGTCAGAATTGACTCAATGGTACCTAACAACATTCATCTATTGATGGACACTTGAGTTGTTTCACTCTTTTGGCTATTGTGAATACTGTGGCAATGAACGTAGTTGCAGAAGTATCTGTGCTTTCAATTCTTTGGGTGTATACCTGGGACTGAAATTGCTGGGTCATATAGTAGTTCTGTGTTTAACTTTTTGAGGAACTGGAAAATTGTTTTCCACAATGACTTCACCATTTTACATTTCTACTAGTTCCCATGAGGCTTCCAGTTTCTCCACATCCTTAACAACACTTGTTATTTTCCAATTTTTAGATCTTAGTCATTTTAGTGAGTGTGAAATGGTATCTCATTTTTGCAAATCAACTCAACAGCAATGGGAACAACTAACGAAAGGAGCCCTAGTCAAGTTCTTGGTTGGTGGTTCAAACTCACCCAGTCGCTGTACAGGAGAGAGACCTGGTGATGTACTCCCGTAAAGATTACAGCCTAGAAAACTCTACGGGGGCAGTTCTGCTCTGTCACATGGGGTTGCTATGAGTAAAAAGCAACTCAGTGGCACACAGCAACAGTGACTAATAATGCTGAGCGTCTTTTCATGTGCTTTTTGGCCATTTTTATATCTTTGTTGGAGAAAAATCTGTTCAGATATTTGGCCCATTCTTTGAGTTCTCTTTTTGTTATTGAGTTGTAGATGTTCTTTAGATATTAAACACTTATTTTATTAGACATATCGTTTCCAAATATTTTCACCCATTCTGTAGGTCGTTTTTTTGCTTTCTCGATAATCTCCTTTATGCATAAAAGTTTTTAATTTTTATGAAGTCCACTTTATTTTTTCTTTTGTTGCTTATGCTTTTGGTGTCATATTTAGGAATTTATGGCCAAACTACAGGTCATGAAGATTTACCCCTATGGTTTCTTCTGAGGGTTGTATGGTTTTAGCTTTTATATTTAGTTCGTTGATCCATTTTGAGTTCATTTTTGTATATGGTATGAGGTAGGGCTCCAACTTCAGTTCTTCAGCATGTGGTCATCCAGTCATCCAGCACCATTTATTGAAAGGACTATTTTTCTACTGAATGGCTTGGCACACTTGTGGGAAATCAATTTATCATAAATGAGAGGTTTTATTTCTGGACTCTCAATTCTAATTCCTTGGTCTGTGTGTCCTTAAGTTTTGGTTATGTGGTTTTGTAGTAAGTACTGAAATCAGGAACTGTGAGTTCTCCAAGTCTCTCCATCTATGTAGATCTCATTTAATTTCATTCAGCAATGTTTTGTAATTTTCAGTGAGCAATTCTTTCACCTACTTAAGTTTATTACTATTTTATTCTTTTAGATGCTGTTATAAATGGAATTGTTTTAATTTCTTTCCAGCTTGTTCATTATTGGTGTATATAGAAACACAACTTTTTTTGTGTTTTTATTTGTATGCTGCAACTTTGTTTATTAGCTCTAATAGCTTCCTTTGGAATTTTTTAAACATAGGATTGTAATGGTTAAGGTTGTGTGTCAACTCTGCTGGGCCATGATTCTCAGGGTTTGGCAGTTACATAGTTTGGAAGTTATATAATGATGTAAACACCTCCATGATGAGATCTGCTATGAGCAGCCAATCAGCTGAAAGGGAATTTCCTTGCAGATGTGACCTGCACCCAAAATATATGGACTTTTGGGTGCAGCTCGCTGGCTTTTGCTCCGCTCTGGATCTTGCATTTGCCTCATCATCATCTGACCTCCAGTTCTTGAGGCTTAAGCCAGCAGCCTGTTACCTTATCTGTTGATCTTGGATTCATCAGCCTCTGCAGACTGTGAACCAGCAGCCTGCTCTCTGACCTGCTGATCTTGGGTTCGGCAGCCCCTGCAGCTATGTGAGTCAGAAGCCTCCAGCCTGATGCCTGACCCATGGACTTGGGACTTTCCAGCCTCTACAACTGCATGAGCCATTTCCTTGACACACACACACACACGGAAACCCTGGTCTACAGCTTCTAACCAAAAGATCGGCAGTTTGAATCCACCAGGCTCTCCTTGGAAACCCTATGGGGCAGTTCTACGCTGTCCTATAGGGTCAGTGAGCTGGAATGGACTCTACAGCAACAGGTTAGTATGTGTGTTTATATATGCTTCACTGGTTTTGCTTCTCTAGAGATCCCAGCCGAAAACAAGGATCAGGTCATCTATGAATATATGTAGTTTTACTTTTTCCTTTCTAATTTTGAGGCTTAATTGCTCTAAAACTTCCAGTACAATGTTGTATAGCAGTGGCAAGAGTGGGAATCCTTGTCTTTTTCCTGATTTTAAGGGGAAAGCTTTCAGTCTTTCAACATTGACTGTGATGTTAATTGTGGGTTTTTAATAAATGCTCTTTATCATGTGGGGGAAGTTCCTTCTATTCCTAATTTGCTGAGTGTTTTATCATGAAACAGTGTTGAGTTTTCTCAAATGCCTTTTATCAATTGAGATGACCATGTGTTCCCCCCGCTTCATTTTGTTAATGTGGTGTATCACATTGATTGATTTTCGAATGTTGAAATTCCCTTGCATTCCTTAGATAAATCCCACTCAGTCATGGTGTATAATCCTTTTAATATGCTGTTGGATTTGGTTTGCAGGTATCTTGGTTGAGGATTTTTGCACCTATATAATGGATATTGGTCTTTAATTTTTTTTTCATAGTCATCTTTTTATCTGGCTGTAGTATCAGGGTAGTGCTGGCCTCACAGAATGAATTACAAAATATTCTCTCCTATTTTTTGGAAGAGTTTGGGAAGGATTAGTGTTAATTCTTCATTAAATGTGTGGTAGACTTAAGCACTGAAGTCATGAAATTTCCAACTATTATTGTAAAACTATTTTTGCCTTCAATTTTATTACTGTTTCCTTCATATATTTCTTAGTTTCCTTGGGCTACCATAAGCAAATAGCACAAAGTGGGTGGCTTCAAAGAAATTTGTTGTCTTATAGTTCTGGAGGTATTGGCCATTGGCCTCTGAGACAAAAACCGTTCCATGCATCTCTCTTAGCTTCTGGTGGCTCCTGGAAATCCTTGGCATTCCTTGGCTTGCATCTGCCTCTGTAGTCACATGGCCATCTTTCTTCTGTCTGGCCCTGTGTCTGTGTCTGATCTTGTCTTTTATTATAAGATACCACTCAGATGGGATTAGGATCCACCATACTCCAGTATGCCTTCATGTTAAGTAATAACATTTTCATAGACCCTATTTCCAAACAAGATCATGTTCACAGGTCCCAAGGATTAGGACTTCAACATATCCTTTTGGGGAACACAATTCAATTGATAACACTCTACCGTCTGATCCCATAAAATTATGTCCTTCCACATGCAAAATACATTTACCACACCCCAGCGCCCCCAATTATCTTAACCCATTCCAGCACCAACTTTAAGTCCAAAATCTCATTTAGTAAATAATTTAAATCACGTGTAGATGAGACTGTGGGTATGGTCCATCCTAGAGCAAAATTATTCTCTGTGGACCTGGGAAACCTAAAATAGAAACCTGGTAGACCAGGCATAAGAGGGAAACCATCTCCTGGCTCTTGGCCATTGTCGTATTTTCCATTCACCCACCAGTCCTCATGAAGTCCCAGGGGCTGCAAACTGTGCCTAAGGAGGGTATGCCTTCTGTGCAGGGAGTGCTACTTGGTCCAGGTGCACTACAGGCCCCAAATTAGACTTGTTTTCACTCAGTGAAGAATGACTTATGGTGTTGCTGAGAACAAAAACATTGAGATGAGGTCCTCCAAGAATGAGATTTGAAAACCAAAGGATAGATATGAACAAAAGTCCAAAGAATGTCACACAACTTGGCTGGTGCACCTCTTTGATGAGGGGGCCTTAAAAACTCAGATGTCCCACATTGAGTGGTACAGTTTGGGGAAACTGACCACTGTCCCCCTGCTGCAGTATTTGCCCACACTGAGCAGGACAACTCATACTTCTGCTGGAAGCATGAGACTAGTACTCCTTACCTCTGGGGACTTCCCTAAAAGTAAAACCCCTGGAGAACTGTTCATGAGGCTATAGCTATTCTTCAGACAAAAGTAGAAGATACCTAGTTGTATGAACCTGCACCTGCAGAGGACATAGATAACACTGTTCTATCCTTTAATGAATGATTAGGAGTGGGGTCATGGTCTTCAGATCCTTTCCAGGGACTGGTAGCCCTGTGCATCCATAAAAGTGGATATGGAGAAGGGGAGGACACAGACCTTCATGGGGCTCCTTGACACTGCAGCCTAAGTGGCAGTAATCAAAGGGGTAGTTGCGAGCTCATGCTTTTGGCAGGTTTTAGAATGGAGACAGTGACCAACAGTAGGAAAGTGATCATTTCAAGCATTATGTTGTTGTGTTAGGTGCTGTCAATTCTGACTCACCAAGACCCCATGTGACACATTAGAACTTTCTCATATGGTCTTCATGGCTGTGATCCTTATGGAAGCAGACTGATGGGTCTTTCTCCTGCGGAGTTGTTGGGTAGGTTCACCTTTCAGTTAGCAGTCAAGCTCTTAACTTGCACCACCAGGGCTGTGTGCAGCATGCAATACCATCACTACCTGAGGAGCTACACCCCCTCACAGCAAAGAATTCAAGCTATAACAATGGGACTGATTCACACCTGCCAATTGAATTGCTCAAACCCTGTCAGGTTATTTAACAAAGGCAGTAATGCCTCCCAGGTGGAGAACATTATGGTTTCAGCTCTTCCTACAGGCCAGAATGTTAAGAACCACCCTGTTGCAGTTCGATAGCCCAGTTTAGCTCATAAAAAAGATCTCAGGAGTGTAGAGGCTAACGATAGACTACAGCAGATTGAATACTGAGGTGTCACGCTTGGCCTCTGCAGTACCAGATATAATTACCATTACCGATACAATGGCCGCTCACATGGGAAACTGGTATACTGTTATTGACCGATGCCTTGTTCTTGATTCTTTTGCAGGACCGATTTGCACTTACCTGAAGCAGTCTACAATACACTCTCACTGTGCTTCTGCAGGTATACTTAAACCCCCTGCAAGGCCACCAATGGGTGGGGCTAGACCTGCAACAAGCCAGATTATTCCCAGGAGTTTGATGACATCCTCATTGCTGGCCCTACTAAAGCGAAACTTAAACATACCCTGCACGAGGTTACAGCTGTCATGACATGGGCTAGTTGAGCCATAAACAACCCAAACCAAAACAAACAAACAAACAAAAAAACAGCCCAGCAAGTAAAATTCTTGGGGGCTGCTTGGGCCTGCTAACAAAGCATTCCTAAAGAAGTTAAACAAAAATTGTTGTCTGTGGGGGCACTTGCTAACAAAAAGGAAGCCCAACAGCTGGTCAGCTTGTTTGGGTATTGGAGGCTATAAAGCAGCCACCTTTCAGTAGGGCCCCTAAAAGAAATAGGCCTTGGAAGCTGTGCAACATGCAATTACACAAAGATTGCCATAAAAAGAAAAAAAAGATAGACTGAGAAATTATTTTTGTAAACCATATGATTAAGGGTTATAGCCATAACATAGTTTCCACAAATTTATAAGAGAAAAACGATACAACAGAAATAAGACAAAGACTACAAATAGGTAATTTACAGAAAATTCAGATGGCCAGTATACAAATGAAAACATGCTCCATCTACCTAATATTTACAAAAATTCAAATTAAAGCAGTGATTTGGTTTTTCATCAGAAAGACTAACAAAGAATGCTGTTAGGTTGTAAGAAAATGTGCATCTCAGCACAATGCTGATGAGACTAAATGTGTGATATCTGGAAAATAATGTTATTAGCTATTACAATTAAAAATATAAACACTGATTCATGAATCTCATGTAAAAGAATATCTTACAGAAATAAAACACAAATATGCAAGTATTTGTGTTTAAGGATGTTTATCGACTTTTGACTGAAAATTCAAAGAACTGAAACAATCTGAATGTTAATAGAGAAACAACTTGGACATGTAATGCTTCTACATATGTAGTTTTCTGCAGCTACCAACATTAAAATGAGTACATAAAATCTTTGTACCTGGAGGGATGTATGTGAAAAGTATTACACTCGTGGGGTTTCTCAAGAGAAGAAATAAGCCAACGTCAATTAAAAGAGTAGTGATTAAATCCCTTCAAACATTTTTTTATAGTAATACGACTTTACAAGAGTGAAATAAAGTGAGAGCTCTGAGAAAATGCCTTCTCAAAATCTTTATATTCATAGGATTTCTCAAAAGTATAAATATTATGGTGTTGAGCAATGTCTGAGTCCTGATTAAAGGTGTTCCTACAGTCTTTCCATTCATAGAGATGCTCTCCACTGTGAATTTTCTGTTCAATACAATATGAATGATGACGAAAGATCTGCCCACTTTCCTTACATTCATAGGGTTCTGTAGCAATGTGAGTTTTCCTGTGTCGTGTAAGCTGTGAGCCCCATAGAAAAGATTTTCCGCATTTTTTACATACATAAGGTTCTTCACCAGTATGAATTCTCTGATGTCGGGTAAGTTGTGAACCCCAGAGAAAGGCTTTTCCACATTCTTCACATTTATATGGTCTCTTGCCAGTGTGAATTTTCTGATGCCGATTGAGTTCTGAACCACGAAAAAAGGTCTTTCCACACTCCTTACATTCATAGGTTCTCTCACCAGTATGAATTTTCTGATGTCGATTCAACTGTGAGCCATGAAGAAAGGTCTTTCTGCATTCCCTACATTCAAAGAGTTTCCTCTCACTATGAATTTTCTCATGTTGAACAAGATATGAAGCCCAAATAAAAGTCTTCCCACAATCCTTACATTCATAAGGTTTCCTACTGGTATGAATTCGCTGATGTCGAGCAAGGTGTGAACTCCAGATATAGGCTTTCCCACATTTCTCACATTTATAGGGTTTCCTGCCAAAATGAATATTTTGATGCTGAGCAAGATTTGAACCACGAATAAAAGCTTTTCCACATTCCTTACATACATGAGATTTTTCACCAGCATGAATTCTCTGATGTTGAGTTAGGTGTGAGCCACGAGTAAAAGCTTTCCCACACTCTTTACATTCATAAGGTTTTTCACCAGTGTGAATTCGCTGATGTTTAGTAAGATGTGATCGCTGACTAAAGGCCTTCCCACATTCCTTACATTCATAGGGTTTCTCACCAGTATGAATTCTCTGATGTCGAGTAAGATCTGAGCCACAACTAAAGGCCTTCCAACATTCCTTACATTCATAAGATTTTTCACCAGTATGAATTCGCTTATGAACACTAAGTTGTGAATGAAACCTAAAGGCCTTTCCACATTCCTTACATTTAAAAGGTTTCTCACCAGTATGAATTCTGTGATGACCAGTAAGACTTGAACGCAAACTAAAGGTCTTCCCACATTCTTTACATTCATATGTTTTCTTAGAAGTGAGAACAGTCTGACATTGAGTAAGTTCTGAATCGGGAAGAACGGTCTTCCCACATTCCTTTTCTTCACAGAGTTTCTCACCAGTATGAATTAACTGATGTTGAGTAAGGTCTAAGCCACAGCTAAAGGCATTCTCACATGCTTTAAATTCATTCAGTTTCTCTCCTGTATTAAGTCTCTGACGTAGATTAAATGCTGTGTTCTGGGTAAAAGTGGGTACTTTTTCATAGGTGAGTATCAGCTGATTAAAATATTCCTCCTGATTTTCCTGTTGTGCCTCAAACTGATCTCTGCCTTCCCGGTCACCTCCAAAACACAAACTTTCAAGGCTGTGGTTGTTATAAATATCCATAATTGCCCACTGGGGTAATTCTCTTTCAAAAATGCCATTTTTTGGTGATAACTTCTTGGTCTGACATCTGGACTGCATGTCTGAAAGATAAGAAGGTAAATGCATACTGTATTACTGTTCAAAAAGAAATAAACCTTCCATTACACATATAGGAAGTAAATTCTAAAATAATATACACGGAAAGTGAACAGTTTAAATAATTCTGGACAATATGAAAAAAGGGCAGGAAATGGAAATTTAAAAACGCACAGAAGTAGAGTCAGGTGATAAGTATTGTTTTGATTAAATTCATCTGAGGAGTTCAGTAAAAAAATGATTGCCCAGGTACTACTACAACCATGGAATAACAATTTAAAGGCTAAAGGATATTGCACTCACTATGGTATAATTAACACTGGCACATGTTAGGCATTTAAAGGTAATTGCTGAATAAATACACTATACAACAACAATAAAAAGGGATTTAGAAAGAAGTAAAAGAAAGTATTACAAAGATCAAGGCTCAAGAAAGACAAGTACGATAATCTAATTATATAACAATACAATGTGTCTTACTGCCTAATCCCTTCCCCATCTGTACTGAAATGATTGTATATACTGCTTCCATGTCGCTTTCTTTAAAGATGAAGGAAACAAACGTACATCCTGTGTCTTAGTCTGAGTTCTCTACAGGAGCAAAACCAGTGAAGTATATATAGATATATAAATATACATGAGGGTAAGTCAAAAAGTATTGCTACAAAATCATAGAAACCCTGATTAAACAAAAATATCCAAATATGAAGCTACTGTTTCTTGACATATCCTCCATCTTGACATACCTCCTGAAGGCCATGTTTCCATCCCTCTAACCCTTCCCTGAAGAATTCTGTGCTCTTCGATCTACAACACGTCACAATAACCATTCTGGCATCCTCATGTTCCTTTTAAAAGTTCTTTGAGTTTTGGGAACAAAACGAAGTCTGAAGGGGGAAGATCCAGGCTGTAGGGTAGATGGGGTGAGATTTTCCAACAAAATTCTTGTAGGGCAGCCCTTGCTACCCTTGAAGAATGAGCAGGTGCATTGTTGTGATGGAAAAACAATTCCTTGGCACAATTTTCCTGGCCTTTTTCTCACCAATGCAGTTTTCAATTTTCTTAAAACTTCTTCCTAATAAGCCCCTGTGTCCTTTGAGAATATCCATGAAGATTACCCCTTTGGAATCCCAGAAAACAGTTCTCATAACCTTCTGAGCAGTCTTTCCTCTCCTGGCTCATCTTTGAGGTCTTCCTGACCTTCCTTAAAACGCTTGAACAATCTAAACACTGTTGTATTATGTGGGGCAGCAAAGACCAATGATTTGGGAAGATGTCTACTTGAGTTTTGTTAAAAATCTGACCTCAAAATAGTTTTCTTCCATGGCACAAAAAGTACCCCTTTTTTTTTTTCTTTGAAGGCACCCTAAGGAGACTAAGACAAGTGTATCACTGAGAGCACTTGTCTGCAGCCATCCACTGATTGCAGAAACATGTTTATACACGTTTTGTTTAGAATAAACCTGTACATGTAGGAACTGGAACCCTAGTAGCAATACTTTTTTTACTTACCCTCGTATATAGAGACAGAAATTTACCTCAAGGAAATAGCTCATGCAATTGTGAGGAAATGGCTCATGCAATTGTGGGGAGCTGGTAATTCCAAATCCGTGGGTCAGGCGACAGGCTGAAGACCTCTGCTGGCTCAGGTGGTTGCAGGGGTAATGAACCCCAAACTGCAGGTCAGGCAGCTGTCCAGAGACTTCTGCAGGGCTATGCCCCAAAAACCGAGGTCAGGCAATGAGAAGAGTGCAGGATCAAGAAACAGCAAGCTTTGCGAGAACATCCATTTATATACTGGAGGCTAGCTATATACTAGAAAACTCCTCTTTCAACTGATTGGCTGCTCACATCAGATCACAAAATGGAAGGTGATTACATAGTATCTGCCAAACTACTGACAATGATAGCCTAGCCAAGTTGACGCAACATAAGCCATCACAGTGGAAGGTTTGCTCTCTCTGTGGCTCTAGGGGAAGGTCCTTGTCTCTTTTCATCTTCTTCTTGGTTTCTTGGAGATCTCATGTGTCATAAGATCTGTCTTTCCCCATCTCTGCTTGTTTCTCTGAGTCTAATCTACTCATCTTGTATCTCAAAACGTGATTGGTTCAAAACACATCCTACACTGACATAGCCACATAAACACAACAAAAAAACAGTATTCCCAAACAGGATTACATCAACAGGTATAGGTGTTAGGATTTACAACACATACTTCTGAGGGAAACAATTCAATCCATAACATTCACCCTCTGGCCACCCAAAATTCATGCCCTTCCCACATAAAAAAAAAATCCATTTACCTTATCACATCATCCCAAAAGCCTTATATCAACTCCAAGTCCAAAATCTCATCTGCTAAATCATCTAAATCAAATACGGGGGAGACTTTAGGTGCATTCTATCCTGGGGCACCTGTGAAATCTAGAATACAAGTTATCCATTTCCAAACAACAACGGTGGAACAGGCAAAAGGTAGACATTTCCATTACAAGTGGAAGAAATTGGAGGGAAAGAAGGGATAATGGACACCAAGCAAGTCCAGCCCCCATGTGTCTGTCAGTTTGTTGTAGTGTGGGGGCTTGCATGTTGCTGTGATGCTGGAAGTTATGCACTGGTATTCAAGCAGGGTCACCCATGGCAGATAGGTTTCAGCTAAGCTTCCAGACTAAGACATACTAGGAAGAAGGACCCAGCAGTCTACTTCTGAAAAGAATTAGCCAGTGAAAACGTTGTGAATAGCAGGAGAACATTGTCTGATACAGTGCCAGAAGATAAGCCCCCCAGGTTGGAAGGCACTCAAAAGACAACTAGGGAAGAGCTGCTTCTCAAAGTAAAGTTGATCTTAATGATGTGGATGGAGTCAAGCTTTCGGGACCTTCATTTGCTGATGTGGCATGACTCAAAATGAGAAGAAACAGCTGCAAACATCCATTAATAATCAGAACGTGGAATATACGAAGTGTGAAATCTAGGAAAACTGGAAATCATCAAAAATGAAATGTAACGCATAAACATCAATATCCTAGGCATTAGTGAGCTGAAACACACTGGTATTGGCCATTTTGAATCGGAAAATCATATGGTCTACTATGCTGGGAATGACAACCTGAAGAGGAATGGCGTTGCATTCATTCTCAAAAACAACATTTCAAGATCAATTCTAAAGTACAGTGCTGTCAGTGATAGGATAATATCCATATGCCTACAAGAAAGACCAGTTAATACAACTGTCATTCAAATTTACACACCAACCCCTAAGGCCAAAGATGAAGAAACAGAAGATTTTTACCAACTTCTGGAGTCTGAAATTGATCAATGTGCAATCAGGACGCATTGATAATTACTGGTGATTGGAATGCAAAAACTGGAAACAAAAAGGCTCCATAGTTGGAAAGTATGGCCTTGGTGATAGAAACAATGCTGGAGATTGCATGGTAGAATTTTTAAAAAGACCAACGACTTCTTCATTGCAAATACCTTTTTTAACCAACATAAACAGCAACCATACACGTGGACTTTACCAGATGGAATACACAGAAGTCAAACTGACTACATCTGTGGAGAGACATGGATGGAAAGGCTCAATATCATCAGTCAGGACAAGGCCAGGGGCCAACTGTGGAACAGACCATCAATTCCTCATACGCAAATTTAGGTTGAAACTGATCAAAATCAGAACAAGTCCACAGGACCCAAAGTATGACCTTGAGTATATCCCCCCTGAATTTAGAGACCATCTCAAGAATAGCTTTGACATGTTGAACACTAATGACTGAAGACCAGACAAGTTGTGGACATCAAGGACATCATACATGAAGAAAGCAAGAGGTCATTAAAAAGACAGGAAAGAAAGAAAAGACCAAAATAGATGTCTGAAGATACTCTGAGACTTGCTCTTGAATGTCGAGCAGCTAAAGCAAAAGGAAGAAATGATGAAGTAAAAGAACTGAACAGAAGATCAAACGGTGGCTCGAGAAGACAAAGTAAAGTATTATACTGACATGTACACAGAGCTGGAGATAGAAAACCAAAAGGGAAGAACATGCTCAGCATTTCTCAAGCTGAAAGAACTGAAGAAAAAATTCAAGACTCGAGCTGCAATAGTGAAGGATTCTATGGGAAAATATTAAATGACACAGAAAGCATCAAAAGAAGACGGAAGGAATACACAGAGTCATTATTCCAAAAAGAACTGGTCAATGCCCAACCATTTCAAGAGGTAGCATATGATCAGGAACTGATGGTACTGAAGGAAGAAGTCCAAGCTGCACTGAAGGCCATGGTGAAAAACAAGGCTCCGGGAATTGACAGAATATCAACTGAGATGTTTCAACAAATGGATGCAGTGCTGGAAGTGCTCACTTGTCTGTGCCAAGAAATTTGGAAGACAGCTACCTGGCCAACAGACTGGAAGAGATCCCTATTTTTGTCTATTCTCAAGAAAGGTGACCCAACCGAATGTGGAAATTATTGAACAATTATCATTAATATCATGTGCAAGTAAAATTTTGCTGAAGATCATTCAAATGGCTGTAGCAGTATATGGACAGGGAGCTGCCAGAAATTCAAGCCGGATTCAGAAGAGGATGTGGAACCAGGGCTATCATTGTTGATGACAAATGGATCCTGGCTGAAAGCAGAGAATACCAGAAAAATGATTACCTGTGTTTTATTGACTATGCAAAGGCATTTGACTGTGTGGATCATAACAAATTATGAATAACATTCTGAAGAATAGGAATTCCAGGACACTTAATTGTGTTCATGAGGAACCTGTACATAGATGAAAAGGCAGTTGTTCGGACAGAACAAGGAGATGCTGCGTGGTTTAAAGTCAGGAAAGGTGTGTGTCAGAGTTGTATCCTTTCACCATATCAATTCAATCTGTACGCTGATCAAATAATCTGAGAAGCTGGAGTACACAAAGTACAAGGCATGAGGGTTGGAGGAAGACTCATTAACAACCTGCGTTATGCAGATGACACAACCTTGCTTGCTGAAAGTGAAGAGGACTTGAACCACTTACTGATGAAGATCAAAGACCACAGCCTTCAGTCTGGATTACACCTCAACATAAAGAAAACAAAAATCCTCACAACTGGACCAATAAGCAACAGCAGTGATAAATGGGGAAAAGACTGAAGTTGTCAAGGATTTCATTTTACTTGGATCCACAATCAACACCCATGGAAACAGCAGTCAAGAAATCAAAAGACGTACTGCACTGGGTAAATCTGCTGCAAAAGACTTCTTTAAAGTGTTGAAAAGCAAAGACGTCACCTTAAAGACTAAGGTGTGCCTGACGCAAGCCATGGTATTTGCAGTTGCATCATATGCATGTGAAAGCTGGACAATGAATAAGGAAGGCTGAAGAACGGACGCCTTTGAATTGTGATGTTGGAGAAGAATAGTGAATATACCATGGACTGCCAAAAAGACGATCAAATCTGTCTTGGAAGAAGTACAACCAGAATGCTCCTTAGAGGCAAGGGTGGAAAGGCTGCGTTTTACATACTCTGGACATGTCGTCAGGAAGGATCAGTTCCTGAAGAAGGACATCATGCTTGGTAAAGCAGAGGATCAGCAAAAAATAGGAAGACCCTCAACGGGATTGACTGACACAGTGGCTGCAACAGTGGGCTGAAGCATAACAACGATGTGAGCATGGCACAGGACTGGGCAGTATTTCACTCTGTGGTACACAGGGTGGCTATGAGTTGGAAACGACTCAATGGCACCTAACAACATAACAAGTCCAAAACACAGCAGAACAAATTACATTAGCTATTATTCCAAAGGAAAAAAAAAAACAAACAAACCCAATGCTGTTGAGTTGATTCTGACTCATAGCAACCCTATAGGACAGAGTAGAATTGCCCCATCAGGTTTCCAAGAAGCAGCTGGTGGATTCAAATTGCCAACCTTTTGGTTAGCAGCCTAGCTCTTAACTACTTGCCACCAGAGCTCCACATTAGCTCTTAAGGCTTAAAGATAATCGTCTGTTCTCTGGGACCATCTAGGCCATGGCCCTGTCCTCCATACTCTGGGTGCTGGCCATGTTCTCTCACCTTTCAGACCCAGTGGGATGGCAACTCTGCTCCCTCGCCTTTGGGCGGCCCCAATCCCCTAATCCATCTGAGTGGTGACTCTACTCCCTGGTCCCCAGTAGACTCCATTCTCCTACTCCTTGGGCATGGCAGCCCCATTCCCTCAACTTTGGGTGGCTGCCCCATTCTCTTGGGCAACATGAAAGCAGCCCCACACTCCTGAACTGAGTTGGTGGAGCTCTGATTCTGAAACCTAGGAGGGTGTGGCCCCACCCTTTGAGACCCATATGGCTGTTGCTCCACCCTTTGAAACCTAGAAGGCTGTGAGTCCACCCTTTGAGACCTAGGAGACCTTGGCTCCACCCTTTCAAATCCAGTCAGCCCTGCTTCCTGTGTTCCGTCTAACAGTTCTGCTGATCTCCAAGCTGTTCTAGGGATGGTCCTTTTCTTGGAGGACAACGGACGTAGCTCTTTTGGCCTGTTTCCTACCTTTAGAATTCCAAGAGGCAGACAGCATTCCTTGCCTTCATCCTGTCTGCTCCCTTCAGTCTAAGCTGGTGGGTGTTCTGCTGTGGTAGCTGGTTAGATCCATCAGTCACAGGCTTAACCTCTTTAACAAAAGATTACATAACCACATCCTTGGTGAAAATTCTAGGACATGTGTCCCAAGTTAGTACAACAGAATTTTCCAGACCTTTAAGCTCTGTTTTCATTTTGCACAGTTCATTGTTAAGTCCATCTCTTTCCTCTTGCACTTTATTATAAATGGCAAGGAAAACCCATGGGGCCCCTTTAAGATCTTGCCTAGAAATCTTCTCAGCCAAATATCCAAATTCATCATTTACAAGTTCTACCTTCTACCAAACATTTGAAAATAATTCAGACAAGTTCTTTGCCACTGAATAAAAAGCATCATCCGTCCATCACTGTCCCATCAAATGTTCATCATTTTCTTTTAAAGCCTCACCAGAAGCACATTTAATATCCACAGGCCTAACAACATTCAGCTGATGGCTCCACATGTATTCTCTAAAATGACAGAGACTTTCTCTATGGCTCTCATTTCCTTCTAAGCCCTCATTGGAACTGCCTTTAACATCCATAATTCTATCCAACAGTCTCTTCAAGGCAATCTAGGCTTTTACTATTAGGCACTTTAAAACTTTTCCAGCCTCCACTCATTGCCCAATTCCAAAGCCACTTCCACATTTTAGGTATTTGTTAGAGCAGGACCCCACCTCTGGTACCAAATGTTTTAGTCTGGGTTCCAGGCTATCTTAGTCAAAGCAAATATGGAGAAATGTGATCATACATACTTCTTCATCCTTCCATTTGTCTTTGCACACTACTATTTCCTCCACTGCGTACAGCCACATCATTGTTGTCACATGATCCCAACTAAGAGATTTGATAAGAGCTTACCAAGTTTACTAAGAGTTTAAACTAATAGTTTACTTATTTATGCTTGAATTTATAGTATTGCTCATTCATTCTTCAGAAGCACAATATGTTTGGGGCTTTTATGCCCTCTCCCAGGTCTTAGCTTCCTTTCCCTTATATCCAAGGCTACTGAAAATATCTCAGAAAAGATCTACAGTTTTCCAAGTATTGTATAAGATGTGTACTATGATATTGTATCTAATTCTGACTTAAAAACAGGAATGTTAGAAATAACAGAGCATCAGTCTAATATATGAGGAATGGTCTGGTCTAAAGTTACCAGGGTCTAGGAACCTAATAACACAGAACATGTCACATTCAAGTTAAAGGAAATAATTATGAATAACGGTTCAGAAAGAAAAATAGTCAAAGAAAACTATCAAGGGAGAATTCAATTATTAGATGTTGTTAATTAAAAATAACCCATTTGGAGCAAAGGATATGAACAGGCACTTCACTAAAGAAGACATTCAGGAGCTAACAGATTCATGAGGAAATGCTCACGATCATTAGCCATTAGAGAAATGCAAATCAAAACTACAATGAGATTCCATCTTACTCCACCAAGGCTGGCATTAATCCAAAAAACACAAAATAATTCTGGAGAGGTTGTGGAGAGACTGGAACACTTATACACTGCTGGTGGGAATGTAAAATGGTACAACCACTTTGGAAATCAATTTGGCACTTCCTTAAAAAGCTAGAAATAGAACTACTATACAATCCAGCAATCCCATTCCTTGGAATACATTCTAGAGAAATAAGAGCCTTTACAGAAACAGATATATGCACACCCATGTTTATTGCGGCACTGTTTACAATAGCAAAAAGATGGAAGCAACCAAGGTGCCCATCAGCAGATGAATGGATAAATTATGGTATATCCACACAATGGAATACTACACATCAATAAAGAACAATGATGAATCCGTGAAACATTTCATAACATGGAGGAATCTGGAAGGCATTATGCCGAGTGAAATTAGTCAGTTGCAAAAGGACAAATATTGTATGAGACCACTATTATAAGAACTCAAGAAATAGTTTAAACAGAGAAGAAAATATTCTTTGATGGTTATGAGAGTGAGGAGGGGAGGAAAGGAGGGGGTATTCACTAATTAGATACTAATTAGACACTAGACAAGAACTATTTTAGGTGAAGGGAAAGACAACACACAATACGGGAGAGGTCAGCACAACTGGACTAAACTAAAAGCAGTTTCCTGAAATAAACCAAATGCTTCGAAGGCTGCGTAGCAGGGGCAGGGGTTTTGGGACCATGATTTCAGGGGACATCTAGGTCAAATGGCATAATAAAATCTATTAAGAAAACACTCTGCATCCCATTTTGGAGAGTGGCATCTGGGGTCTTAAAACGCTAGCAAGCAGCCATCTAAAAGATGCATCAATTGGTCTCAACCCACATGGAGCAAAGTAGAATGAAGAACACCAAAGGCACAAGGTAAGTATGAGCCCAAGAGACAGAATGGGCCACATAAATCAGAGACTACATCAGCCTGAGACCAGAAGAACTAGATGGTGCGTGGCTACAACTGATGACATCCATGAGAGGGAACACAACAGAGAATCCCTGAAGGAACAGGAGAGCAGTGAGATGCAGACCTCAAATTCTCATAAAAAACCAGACTTAATGGTCTGGCTGAGACTAGAAGGACACCAGAGGTCATGGTCCAAGACAGGAACTGTTACCAAAGCCAGCTCTTCAGACAGGGATTGGACTGGACTGTAGGATAGAAAATGATACTGGTGAGGAGTGAGCTTCTTGGATCAAGTAGACACATGAGACTATGTGGGCAGCTCCTGTCTGGTGGGGAGATGAGAAAGCAGACAGGGACAGAAGCCGGCTGAATGGACAGGGAAATAGAGGGTGGAGAGGAGTGTGCTGTCTCATTAGGGGAAGAGCAACTAGGAGTATATAGCAAGGTGTATATAAGGTTTTATATGAGAGACTGACTTGATTTGTAAACTTTCACTGACAGCACAATAAAATTTGAAAAGTAAATAAATAACCCATTTGCGGTGAGGTTATAATGAAACTGATATGGTATCTGACCTCCACGTGAACCAATGCCCTCTAGTCCTCCAGAGAACTTAGGTATTAATGCCCACATTAACTGCACTCAAGTAGTAGCTACCTCTATCATCCCCCTTGTGCTCGCTATGAATCAGTTGTTTGGTCCCAAATTTGTTTATGAAAATTGTTGATATATTAATTAAATATTATATAATAAAATATCAGAGAACAGCTGTTTTTATGAAAACTAAGTTGATGAGTCTAGAAAGACTCAATGAGAAGGCTAGCCAAATTTATCTTAGTAGTTTTGAGTGAGCCAGTCATAGTGAGAACAGCTAAATTCTGACTCCCCTTTAATGAAATAGACCAAGGAAATTAGGAGAATGAGTTACACATGTGGTTAATACAAGAAAGAAGCAGAATTCCAATCAGGGCAAATATAACCTGGACCTACACTGAAACAGGGGTGGATGAACAGTTACAGGTTGTAAATAGATATTTACAAGTTGTTCAAGGTACTCATGTAATTTTGTATGATTTTGAGTAACTTTTTCAACAACTAGTCAATTAGCTATCAAATTAGTTGGGCAAGTGGTCTTCTAACTTTAAACCCTTCTGCCTTGAAATCTTGTATCAGAGACCTGACTATCATGCAGTGTGGAAAATTCCCCATGACTAATGATGTGTACCAGCAGTGACAACTTTAGTAACAAGAAACGCAGAGCAACCTTGATAAACAATAATATGTTTATAATATTTGAAAATAAACAAACTTAAAAAAAAAAGGCATATGGTATTATTTAGGGAATAAATAATACAAAATTGTATATACCTTATAGAACAATAATTTTTAAAAGCTTTTTATTTTGAGATAATTATAAATTTACAGGAATTTACAAAGATAGTCCAGAGTATCGCTATGTATTCTTCACTCAGTTTGCCCCAATGGCCACATCTTCCATAATTATAGTACAATATTAAAACTAGGAGACTGACATTGATACGATGTGTGTGCATATTTTTATGTCATTTTATCACAGGTATGGATTCGTGTGACCGCCACCATAGTCAAGATAAAGAACTACTCCTATCTCCCCAAAGCTCACCCTCGTGCTAACCTCTCTATAGTCATAACCCCACCACCACCACCATCCCTGAGATCTATTCAAGTTGTTTCATGAATAAATAGTTCAGGAACAGAACAATTTTAAAAAATGAGTATCATTTCTGGAATTTAAAAACATTTCCAAAAAAGAAACGAAAATGTTATTTTCTTTCTCTCATATTGCATATTAAAAAGAGGCTCCAAGAGTATGCTATTTCAATCTGAGGCCTGCCCATAATATGAAACTCACCAATTACCCATCTACTTGCCAAATATAATAATCCTTGCTTCTTGTTGACAGCCAGGATTTATCTCTCTGGTTGTTCTTCATTAGCCCTAACCTCTCTTCTGCCACCCTTCACACTGTGGCTAGAAACTACTGTCACGTATTATACTAGTTTTCAGCTAAGCACCCTAATATACTACTGTGTATTATGTATGAAATAACATATACCTGGAGCCTCCTTTTAATTTCTGTTTTGCAGAAATTTATGGACATGTTTCAGAAGATGGTACAAACTTTCTTAGTAAATAATGTACCCTTTGTTAACTCTCCTAAATCTAAAATAAGTTAGAAAATCAGTAACTGTTAATTAAAATGATGAATTAATGAATGAACTGCAGAAGCAAGGAGAAACCAGGGAAAATTTTTTAAAAGTTACGAGGTAGTAGTTAAAATGAAAAGTAGCGTCAGTAACTTTTTTTTTTTTTTTTAAGGGAGTGAAGTAATTTACAAAAGTCTAAATTTAAAAAAAGAGAGAGAAGGGAGGAACTGAATCCAAAGCATGGATAAAATAATAACTACTGGAGAAAATAAAATGCCATTGAACTTTTTGAAACATGAGGGAAAAATGAAAGCACAAAACTGGAGTGTTATTTGGAGGTGAAGGGAAGGGTCTTTTGGACATTCATGTTAAAAAGGTTACTTTCCTGTCTCGGTCTCAGGTCTTTATCCACAAGCTTATGGTCTTTGAAGGGAGATCCCAGACCAGTACCTGAAGGTGTTGTTGCCTCACTAAGCAGCTGACCTGGAGACAGCCTCCCCTTGCTTGCTAAGGCCTCACTCACCTAAACAAGGTCCTCTTGTCTGGTCCCTCAAAACCATCCAGGGCTCTTTCCCTTTCCCCAATACGGAGAACACATCTGGCCGATGAATGCAAAGTCCTGCTCAGAAGATAAGAAATAGGAAATAGCCATGTAGTAAGGGTTTCAAAACTTTGCACCTAGTCCTTTGGTCATTAAGGAAGAGAGACAATTACAGGAAAGGGGGGAAAAAAGGCAAAAAGGACTTCTAAAGGTAAAGGAAGATGGGGGTTTCCAATGATGATGACTACTGCCAACTTTTCAAAGTATAAACCATTTCCCCAGAAACAGGCCAGAAATTTCACTAGCCATTTGCAAGACAATCCAGAAATTCACAATGTAGAAAGCAGGAATTTCTGTGGTTAAATTCGAAACCACTCAGGGGATATACTCTTACCCAGTGAGACCATGTTGCTGTAGTTTTCCAACATTACGTCTCTATACAAATCCCTCTGTTCCAAGTCCAGGCACTCCCACTCCTCCTTAGAGAAGTCTATGGTCACATCCCTGAACATCACCAACTCCTAAAATGACAAATCCAACTATTAATGATGAAATTAAAAGAAACCTTTTAAATGGAAGGAGTAAGATGGAAAATGGCGCTGCATGAAATGGGATATACAGTGAGCAAACGATCTGGAGCTGGCTGCCTGTGACGCTGGGGGAAATGTCACGGATATTAGTGCAACTGAAACCCAGTGCCTCCATATTCTTAAAAATTCCTGTTGCTCCAATAACAGCATCTTTGTGACCTGCTGGTGACAATCATGAAGACACCAGGATGGTGGCCCAGAATGACAGACATCCTGTGAGTTCTCTGTTGACGACACTGAGAGGCTACAGCAGCCTGGAATGACCAACTCCAGATTTCTTATTATGTGAGGAAGAATGTTTCCTATGTGAAAAAAACAGACTTAATGGTCTGACTGAGACTAGAAGGACCCCAGTGGTCATGGCTCCCAGACCTTCTGTTGGCCCAGGACAGGAACCATTCCCAAAGCCAACTCTTCAGACAGGGATGCTGGTGAGGAGTGAGCTTCTTGGATCAGGTGGACACTTAAGACTATGTAGGCATCACCTGTCTGGAGGGGAGATGAGAGGGTAGAGGGGATTAGAAGCTGGCGAAATGGACACGAAAAGAGAGAGTAGAGGGAGGGAGCGGGCTGTCTCATTAGGGGGAGAGTAATTGGGAGTGTGTAGCAAGGTATATATAAGTTTTTGTGTGAGAGACTGACTTGATTTGTAAACTTCCACTTAAAGCACAATAAAAATTGTTAAAAAAAAAGAATGTTTCCTATGTGAGAAAAGTAGTATTTGTTTTTTGTTTATTTGCTTAAGTTTCTTTTAGTTGAGTTTTCTGTTAGGTGAAGTTAAAAGGAGTCTTAAGAGATAAACTCCCAAAATAAATACCCTACCAGTTTCTGTGAAGAATGTGTAGGATCTCTAGGTTCTTGGCTAAGTAGCTGACAATCAGCACATGACTCATTAATGATATTAATCTCCCAGTGATTCCCTAACAAGATTCCAGGTCTCTCTTGTAAAAATCCGTTTAATTCTGTTCTGACATTAACTGCAATGTAGTTCTTCTTCTGATTCCAGTCCCCGGAGAGTTAAGTCAGATCTCACAGATTTAAACACACAGCCCTCCAGACTGCCAAGTCTGCCCAAGACTTCAGATACCAGCGGCAAGATCAGGGGTTCCCAGGAGACTGCACTTCTGATCAACTGGCTTCAAATTTTGCGGTTCCCACTAGCCCCTCAGGATACCAGCCACAACTTTGGGGGTCCTCAGGACAACTACACTTCTGACCTGGTGACTATAAATTTGGGGGTCCCTACTACCCCCTCAAGCTTGATAATACAGTGGAATGATTCAAAGAACTCAGGAAAGTGCCATACTTAATAACTGCAGTTTTATTAAAAAGGATACAAATCAAGACCAGCATAAAGAACAGATGTATCGGGTCAGGTCTGGGAGGGTCCCCAACGCACAGCTTCTGTGTACCCAGAGGTGCATCACCTTCCTATGGCACCAATGTCTATTGCCAGTCATGAAGCTCCCCCAAACTTCACTGTCCAGAGTTTTTACTAGGGTTTTATTACCTAAGTAAGACTGACTGAATCATGGCTGAACTCAATCTTCAGCCCCCTTCCATCCCTTGGAGGATGGTCTCTCTGACATAGCCAGCCCCAGCCAACAGGAATCACATTATCATACACTCTCAGGCTGTGGTCTGGAGCCCTCATGAATAACTAGACACTCTAATAATTCCAGAAATTCCAAGGGTTTAGAGGTTACCTTAAAGGTACCAGGGACAAAGGCCAAATTCTTCAACGCCCACCCTGAACTCAGCCTCACATGTCCCTTAACTAAAAGCCTCACAAAGTGTCACATCCTGAAATGAATATCAAACGACACCAAACCCCATCTTGATTAACTGGAAAACTCCATTGCACAGAGTACTAAATAAAAGCTTTCTCGTGTGTGAGTCCTTTAACCACTCAGTTCCACCTTGTTAAGGCCACAATTTTGAAAAGGAAGTCTCTACTATTTCCCTGTTGTTAGGGGCCATCAAGTCCATTTCTACTCATAGTGACCCTTATGTACAACATAACGAAACACTGGTCCTGCACCTTTTCACAATGGTTGCTATGTTTCAGCCCATTGTTGCAACCATTGTGTCAATCCATTTCATTGAGGGTCTTCCTCTTTCTTGCTGATGCCCTACCGAGAACGATGGCAGAAGACAGAGGACACAGAAGATACTGAATGCCCTAGAAGACAGATTTGGAAACTTTGGCTGGAAAGAAGGGGGACACCTAAGGAAGTGATTTAGGAGATAATATTGGAGCCATTATTCTCTGTCCTAGAATGTGACCCAGCTGGAGCTGGACCCCCAAGGACTCACAAGGACACATCGAATGGACCCTGAGGTATAAAACACAATAGCTAGGACAATCTTGGAAAACATCTTTTAGGGAACCTTTCACATAAACGGAAACCCTGATGGCATAGTGGTTAAGAGCTACAACTGCTAACCAAAAGGTCGGCAGTTCAAATCCACCAGATGCTCCCTGGAAACCCTATGGGGTAGTTCTACTTTGTCCTATAGGGTCACTATGAGTCGGAATTGACTCGAGGGCAACAGGTGTGTTTTTTTGTTTTTTTTTTTCCACATAAAACACAGCACTAATGACCCACATACTTTCCACTCTTATCTTTTTTTATTAGCCTTTAGTGAACAGGGAAACCCTGGTGGCGTAGTGGTCAAGTGCTACGGCTGCTAACCAAGAGGTCGGCAGTTCAAATCTGCCAGGCTCTCCCTGGAAACTCTATGGGGCAGTTCTACTCTGTCCTACAGGGTCGCTATGAGTCAGAATCAACTCCACGACAGTGGGTTTGGTTTTTGGTTTTTTAGTGAATAGTAAGATTTATTGGACCAATGAAGGCGCTCCTGACAGTCCTTACTGAAACCTATACCAATGATTATTAAGAAACATGATTCAAAATGCAGACTTATGTTGATCTAGCAGTTTTCAGCCAATCGGCGAAAGGTGAAGCTTCCAGTGATTTTTCCCATTTGTGATGTTAACATATTCTGATGATTCTATAACGTTCCCCGGCTTCGGGCAGACATTAGCTCTGACGACATGCTTGTTCACTTCCCACTTTTGCCTTTTTGAATATATGCTGAATAAAACTTTCTTTTTGCTGTACTAAACTTTATCACAATCATCACTTAACACATTGAATACTAAGGTAAACAGTATAAGGATAAAGAATACAAATATCCACATGATATGAATGGTCATATTTTTGAAGAGAGGCAATTGCAACTCACATGGGCCATGACTTCAAATTCCAAGAACTGATCAGTCTTCCTCTGGATTCCTCTCCTTGAGAAGCAGAGTACCGAACACGCAGAGCTACAGGGAAGAAATGATGAGAGGACAGGCTTTGAGAGTTTTCAAGTGGACTATATTTTTATATGAAAATAGCATTTTCTTTCCTGGAAAGTCTGAAGAAATCCTGGCCCTGTCCAAAACCGAAGTGATCCAACTATAGCAGAACAGAGTTTCAATCCAATAAGTTGTCCCAAACTCATGACATGGATCAGGATATGATAAGGCCACTCTGACTTTCCATGAGCAGAATATCCCCTAAAACCATACACAGGATTATCCCAAGGGCAACCGGACCCTCCATTCTGGTATTAACCCAGTGTACCTGCCCAGGGCCTTCATGTGTACTTCCTATGACATTAAAAAAAAAAAAACACCTTGTTGTTGTTGAGTTGATTCCAACTCATAAGGACCCGTAGGACAGAGCAGAACTGCCCCATAGGGTTTCCATGACTGCATTCTTTACGCCATCTTTCTCCTGTGGAGTGGCTGCTGGGTTGGAAATGCTGACCTTTTGGTTAGCAGCAGAGCACTTTAACCACTGCTCCATCAGTACACCTACTTCCTATGGCTGTGGCCTTTTATTTCCTCCACTGAGAATATGTTGGCTATTAGTTGTGCATATATGCACTTAATTATGTTTAGAAATTTCCCTTCTATTCCTATTTTGCTGAGAGTTTTTATCAGGACAGGGTGCTGGATTTTATTAAATGCATTTTCTGCATCAATTAATATGATCAGACAGTTCTTTTCCTTTATATTATTTATGTGGTGTATTACGTTGATTGATTTTCTAATGTTGGACCACCCTTGAAATCCTGGTGTGAATCCTACTAACTCGTTGTTGTTAGGTGCCAACTCATAGCTACCCTACATACAACAAAACACTGCCTGATCCTGTACCGTCCTCACAATCATTGTTATGCCTAAGCCCACTGCTGCAGCCACTGTCAATCCATCTCCTTGAGGGTCTTCCTCTTTTTTGCTGACCCTCTATTCTACCAAGCATGATGTCCTTTTCCAGAGACTGACCCTTTCTGATAACAGGTACAAGGTACGTGAGACAAAGTCTCGCCATCCTTGCTTCTAAGGAGCATTCTGGCTGTACTTCTTACAAGACAGACTTGTTGGTTCATCGGACACTCCATGGCATATTCAATACTCTTCACCAGTACCATAATTCAAAAGCATTGGTCCTTCTTCAGTCTTCTGTATTCACTGTCCACCTTTTGCAAGCATATGAGGCTACTGAAAACACCACAGCCTGGTCAGGCGCACCTTAGTCTTCGTGGCGACATCTTTGCTTTTCAACACCTTAAGGAGGTCCTTTGCAGCAGATTTGCCCAATGCAATGTGTCATGTGATTTCCTGACTGCTGCTTCTGTGAGCGCTGATTGTGGACCCAAGTAAAATGAAATCCTTGACAACTTCAATCTTTTCTCCGTTTATCATAATGTTGCTTACTGGTTCAGTTGTGAGCATTTTTGTTTTATGTTGAGGTGTAATGTATACTGAAGACTAGTCTTTCATCTTCATTAGTAAGTGCTTCAAGTCCTCTTCACTTTCAGCAAGCAAGGCTGTGTCATCTGCGTAACACAGGTTGTTAATGAGTCTTCCTCCAGTCCTGATGCCCAGTTCTTCATATAGTCCAGCTTCTGAGGTTATCTGCTCAGCATACAGATTGAATAAGTATGGTCAAAGGATACAACCCTGACACACACCTTTCCTGACTTTAAACCACAAAGTATCCCCTTGTTCTTTTCTAACAACTTCCTCTTAATGTATGTTCAGGTTCCTCATGAGCACAACTAAGTGTTCTAAAATTCCCGTTCTTCATAGTGTTATCCATAATTTGTTATGATCTACACAGTCGAATGCCTTTGCATAATCAATAAAACAAAGGTAAACATCTTTCTGGTATTCTCTGCTTTCAGCCAGGATCCACCTGACATCGGCAATGATATCCCCAGTTCCACGTCCTCTTCTGAATCCAGCTTGAATTTCTGGCAGTTCCCTGTTGATGTTCTTCTGCAAATACTTCTGAATGATCTTCAGCAAAGTTTTACTTGAGTGTGATATTAATGATATTGTTTGATAATTTCCGCATTCTGTTGGGTTGCCTTTCTTTGGAATGGGCACAAATGTGGATCTTTTCCAGTTGGTTCACCAGGAAGCTGTCTTCCAAATTTCTTGGCACAGATGTGTGAGCATCTCCCAGAGCAGCATCCATTGGTTGAAACATCTCAACTGGTATTCCATTAATTCCTGAAGCTTGTTTTTTGCCAGTATCTTTAGTGCAGCTTAGACTTCTTCCTTCAATACCATCAGTTCTTGATTATATGCTTCTCCTGAAATGGTTGAACGTTGACCAATTCTTTTTGGTACAGTGACTCTGTATATTGCTTCCATCTTCTTTTGATGCTTCCTGCATCATTCAATATTTTGCCTATAGAGTCCTTCAATATTGTGACCCAAGGCTTGAATTTTTTCTTCAGTTCTTTCAGCCTGAGAAATGCCAAGTAGATTCTTGCCTTTTGGTTTTCTAACTCCAGGTCTTTGCACATGTCATTGTAATTCTTTACTTTGTCTTCTCAAGCTGCCCTTTGAAATTTTCTGTTCAGTTTTTTTACTGCATCATTTATTCCTTTGCTTTAGCTGCTCTACAGTCAAGAGAAAGTTTCAGAGTCTCTTCTGACATCCACTTTGGTCTTCTCTTATTTTTTTCCCCCTCTCCTTTTAATGGTCTTTTTCTTTTTCTCGTATGATATCCTTCATGTCATTCCATAACTTGTCTTCAGTCATTAGTGTTCAATGCATCAAATTGGTTCTTGAGATGGTCTCTAAATTCAGGTGGGCTATATTCAAGGTCGTATTTTGGCTTTCATGGACTTGTTTTCTTTTTCTTCAGCCTCAATTTGAACTTCCTTTCAATGCTCTGTTCCACAGTCAGCCCCTGGCGTTGTTTCGACTGGTGATATTGAGCTTCTCCATCATCTCTTTCAATAGATACAGTCTACTTGATTGCTGTGTATTCCATCCAGTGAGGTCCACATGTATAGTCACCATTTATGTTGTTGAAAGAAGATATTTACAATGAATAAGTCGTTGGTCATACAAAATTCCATCATGCAATCTCTGGCATCACATCTATCATATTTTCCAACTACCAATCCTTCTTTGTTTCTAACTTTTGCATTCTAATCACCAGTAATTATCAATGCATCTTGATTACATGTTTGATCACTTTCAGACTGCAGAAGGTGGTAAAAATCTTCAGTTTCTTCATGTTTTGCATTAGTGGTTGGTGTGTAGATTTGAATTAATAGTCATATTAACTAGTCTTCCTTGTACGCATATGAATATTACTGAAGACAGATTTTGAAATGTCCTTTCTTACGATGAATGCGATGCCATTCCTCTTCAGTTTGTCATTCCCAGCATAGTAGACCATGTGAGTGTCTGATTAAAAATGACCAATACCAGTCCATTTCAGCTCACTAACGCCTAAAATACCAATGTTTATGTGTTCCATTTCATTTCTGACGACTTTTCTAAATTCCTATTTCATAAATTCCATGTTCTGGTTATTAATGGATGTTTGCACCTGTTTCTTCTCATTCTGAGTCGTGCCATATGAGCAAATGAAGGTCCCTAAAGCTTTACTCCACCCATGTCGTTAAGGTCAGCTCTACTTCCCCGGTTGTATTTTGAATGCCTTCCAATCTGAGGGACTCATCTTCTGGCACTATGTCAGACAATGTTCTGCAGTTATTCACAAGGTTTTCACTGGCCAATTTTTTCAGAAGTGGACTACCAGTTTCTTCTTCCTACTCTGTCTTAGTCTGGAATTTCCCGTGAAACCTGTCCACCATGGGTCACGCAGCTAGTATTTGAAATACTGGTTGTATAGCTTCCAGCATCACAGCAACATGCAAGCCCCCATAGTCTGACAAAATGACAGACAATTGGTGGTATCACTCATTAGGGAATTGCAAAATAAAACCATAACGAGATACCATGAGACACCTGACAGATGGCTAAACTAAAAAATACCGATAATACCATGTATTGGTGAGGATGTGGAGCAACTGAAATTTGCACACCCTGCTAGTAAGGATACAAAATGTTACAGCTACTTTGGAAAACAGTATGGCAGTTTTTTAAAAAGTGAAATGTATACCTACTATGTTACCAAACAATCTCACTCCTGGGTAAGTATTCTACTCCTGGATAAGTATTCTACTCCTGGGTAAGTTTTAGAAAAATAAAGAACTTATTTTTACCCAAATGACCTTAACAGGTGAGTGGATAAACAAACTGTGGTACATGCATACAACTGAATAGTATTGAGTGTATTAGTTTCCTATGGTTGCCGTAACAAAGTACCACAAGCTTGGTGGCTTAATACTGCGTAAGTGTATATTATCTCACTGTTCTGGAGGCAGGATGACAAGGTGACAGCAGGGCCATGCTCTCTCCGAAGACTCTGAAGGGAGATCCTTCCTTGCCTTTGCTGGTGGTTGCTGACAGTCCTTGGTATTCCTTGGCTTACAGATGTATCACTCTGATCTCTGTCCCCTGCATCACATGGTGTTCTCCCTGTGTGTCTCTATGGTCAAATTTCCTCTTCTTATAAGGACACCAGTCATTGGATTAGGAGTCACCCTAATCCAATATGACTTTGTTTTAACTTGATTACAGCTGCAAAAACCCTGTTATAGATTGTATTGTGTCCCCCCAAAATATGTGACAATTTGGCTAGGCCATGATTCCCAGTATGGTGTGGCTGTCCATCTGAAGTAATTATCCTATGTGCTGTAAATCCTAACCTCTATGATGTTAATAAGGCAGTACTGCAGGCAGTTGTATTAATGAGGTAGGACTCAATCTACAGGATTAGCTCGTATCTTGACTCAATCTCTTTTGAGATATGAAAGAGAAAAGTGAGCAGAGAAGAGTGGGACCTCATACTATCAAGAAAGAAGCACTGGGAGCAGGGCATGTCATTTGGAACTGGGATCCCTGCATTGAGAAGCTCCTAGACCAGGGGAAGATTGATGACAAAGACCTTCCCCCAGAACCAACAGAGAGAGAAAAAACCTTCCCCTGGAGCTAGTGCCCTAAATTCGGACTTCTAGCCCCCTAAACTGTAAGAGAATACATTTCTCTTCGTTAAAGCCATCGACTTGTGGTATTTCTGACATAGCAGCACTAGATAACTAAGACAGAATTTGGTACCAGGAGAGTGGGGTGCTGCTCTAACAGATACCTACAATGTGCAAGCAGTTTTGGAATTGACTTATGGGTAGAAGCTGGATGGGTTTTAAAGTGCCTTACAGTAAAAGCCTAGATTGCCTTGAAGAGACTACTGGTAGAATTATGAACATCAAAGACAATTCTGGTGAGGACTCAGAAGGAAGTGAGGAGAGCTTTTACCACCGTATCACCAGGGCTCCTTCAAATGCATTATGCTGAGTGAAAAAGGTTACATACTGAATGATTCTATTTTTATGACATTCTCAAAAAAACAAAACTACAGTGATGGAGTACAAATCAGTAGTTGCCACAGGTTACATGTTGGGAAAAGTGTGATGCCAAAGGAATGAAATGAGGTAGTTTTTGGAGTGAAGGAGCTGTTCTGTATCCTGATCATCGTTGTAGTTACAGGAATCTACACGTATACTGGGCAGTGTTTCGTTCCGTTGTGCGCAGGGTCGCTATGAGTCAGGACTGACCCCACGGCACCTAGCAACAACAGTACCTATGTTAAAAGTCATATAACTAGCTTTTTAAGGAAGCGACAATTCCAAACTTTGGAAATCGATTTGGCGCTTCCTTAAAAAACTAGAAATAGAACTACCATACAATCCAGCAATCCCACTCCTTGAAATATATCCTAGAGAAATAAGAGCCTTCACACGAACAGATATATGCACACCCATGTTTACTGCAGCACTGTTTACAACAGCAAAAACATGGAAGCAACCAAGGTGCCCATCAACGGATGAATGGATAAATAAATTATGATATATTCACACAATGGAATACTACGCATCGATAAAGAACAGTGAGGAATCCGTGAAACATTTCATAACATGGAGGAATCTGGAAGGCATTATGCTGAGCGAAATTAGTTAGTTGCAAAAGGACAAATATTATATGAGACCACTATTATAGGAACTCAAGAAATAGTTTAAACAGAGTGAGGAGGGAGGAAGGGATAGGAGTATTCACTATTTAGATACTACAAAAGAACTATTTTAGGTGAAGGGAAAGATGACACACAATATGGGAGAGGTTAGCACAACTGGACTAAACCAAAAGCAAAGAAGTTTCCTGAGTAAACCAAATGATTCGAAGGCCAGCATAGCGGGGGCGGGGGTTTGGGGACCATGGTTTCAGGGGACATCTAAGTCAATTGGCATAATAAAATCTATTAAGAAAACATTCTGCGTCCCACTTTAGAGAGCGGTGTCTGGGGTCTTAAACACTAGCAAGTGGCCATCTAAGATGTATCAATTGGTCTCAACCCACCTGGAGCAAAGGAAAATGAAGAACATCAAAGACACAAGGTAATTATGAGCCCAAAAGACAGAAAGGGCCACATAAATCAGAGACTACGTCAGCCTGAGACCAGAAGAACTAGATGGTGCCTGGCTACAATCGATGACTGCCCTGACAGGGAACACAACAGAGAACCCCTCAGGGAGCAAGAGAGCAGTGGGATGCAGACCTCAAATTCTCGTAAAAAGACCAGACTTAGACTAGAAGGACCCCGGAGGTCCTAGTCCCCAGGCCTTCTGTTAGCCCAAGACAGGAACCATTCCCAAAGCCAACTCTTCAGACAGGGATTGGACTGGACTATAGGATAGAAAATGATACTGGTGAGGAGTGAGCTTCTTGGCTCAAGTAGACACATGAGACCGTGTGGGAAGCTCCTGTCTGGAGGGGAGATGAGAAGGCAAAGGGGGACAGAAGCTGGCTGAAAGAACACAGAAGTACAGGGTAGAGAGAAGCAGTGTGCTGTCTCATTAGGGGGAGAACAACTAGGAGTATATAATAAGGTGCATATAAATTTCTGTATGAGAGACTGACTTGATTTGTAAACTTTCACTTAAAAAAAATTTTTTTATGACTTTCTTTTTCTTAATTTTTACTGTGCTTCACTTAAAGCACAGTAAAAATTAAGAAAAAGAAAGTCATAATTGCCCACCAAAAAATTCAATTTTACTGTATATTTTTATTCAGAAGCTAAAATTTAAATACATGCAAAAAAAAGTAAGTTGGACAGTACAGTTTTGAAAGAGGACTTCTTCATTACATGAGAAATACATTCGTTGTAGAAAAATCATTGTTTTTGTGGTGTGCTGTCGAGTCAATTTCGACTCATGGTGATCCTACAGAACAGAGTAGAAGTGCCCCATAGGGTTTCCAAGACTGTAATCTTTACAGAAGCAGACTGCCAGATCTTTCTCTTGTGTAGTAGCCGGTGGGTTTGGACCTCAGACCTTCCTGTTAGCAGCCATACACTTAACCACTGCATGACGAGGGCTCTTTGTAGAAAAATTAGAAAGTATAAATATGCAAAATGAAGAAAATGAACCCTCGTCTCAACAAAAGAATATGGAATAGTTGCAAGGATAGTCTAATAGACCAAGGGGGAAAGAATAAAAAATCCAGAAATATACCCGTGCATAGAAGGGCACTTGATTTATGACAAAGATGACAGTGGCAAAAGGATGGTCTTTTCAACAAGTGGTGCTAGGTCAACTGGATGTCTACATTGGTGAACAAGTAATTTCTTTAATAAGAATCAGCACAAAGCTGGTTCCTGTGAGGCAGAGGTTAAAGACCAGCTTCTACATGCTGCTGTACCATTCCATCATCTCTAACACCAACCACCTCCCCTCCCCTCAGCACTCTTCCTTCCCCTCCCTCAGCACTCTTCCTTCCCCTCCCCTCAGCACTCTTCCTTCCCCTCCCTCAGCACTCTTCCTTCCCCTCCCTCAGCACTCTTCCTTCCCCTCCCCTCAGCACTCTTCCTTCCCCTCCCTCAGCACTCTTCCTTCCCCTCCCCTCAGCACTCTTCCTTCCCCTCCCCTCAGCACTCTTCCTTCCCCTCCCTCAGCACTCTTCCTTCCCCTCCCCTCAGCACTCTTCCTTCCCCTCCCCTCAGCACTCTTCCTTCCCCTCCCTCAGCACTCTTCCTTCCCCTCCCTCAGCACTCTTCCTTCCCCTCCCCTCAGCACTCTTCCTTCCCCTCCCTCAGCACTCTTCCTTCCCCTCCCTCAGCACTCTTCCTTCCCCTCCCTCAGCACTCTTCCTTCCCCTCCCTCAGCACTCTTCCTTCCCCTCCCTCAGCACTCTTCCTTCCCCTCCCTCAGCACTCTTCCTTCCCCTCCCTCAGCACTCTTCCTTCCCCTCCCTCAGCACTCTTCCCTCCCCTCCCCTCAGCACTCTTCCCTCCCCTCCCTCAGCACTCTTCCCTCCCCTCCCTCAGCACTCTTCCCTCCCCTCCCTCAGCACTCTTCCTTCCCCTCCCCTCAGCACTCTTCCTTCCCCTCCCCTCAGCACTCTTCCTTCCCCTCCCTCAGCACTCTTCCTTCCCCTCCCTCAGCACTCTTCCTTCCCCTCCCCTCAGCACTCTTCCTTCCCCTCCCTCAGCACTCTTCCCTCCCCTCCCCTCAGCACTCTTCCCTCCCCTCCCTCAGCACTCTTCCCTCCCCTCCCTCAGCACTCTTCCTTCCCCTCCCCTCAGCACTCTTCCTTCCCCTCCCTCAGCACTCTTCCTTCCCCTCCCTCAGCACTCTTCCTTCCCCTCCCTCAGCACTCTTCCTTCCCCTCCCTCAGCACTCTTCCTTCCCCTCCCTCAGCACTCTTCCTTCCCCTCCCTCAGCACTCTTCCTTCCCCTCCCTCAGCACTCTTCCTTCCCCTCCCTCAGCACTCTTCCTTCCCCTCCCTCAGCACTCTTCCCTCCCCTCCCCTCAGCACTCTTCCCTCCCCTCCCTCAGCACTCTTCCCTCCCCTCCCTCAGCACTCTTCCTTCCTCTCCCTCAGCACTCTTCCTTCCCCTCCCCTCAGCACTCTTCCTTCCCCTCCCCTCAGCACTCTTCCTTCCCCTCCCTCAGCACTCTTCCTTCCCCTCCCTCAGCACTCTTCCTTCCCCTCCCCTCAGCACTCTTCCTTCCCCTCCCTCAGTACTCTTCCTTCCCCTCCCCTCAGCACTCTTCCTTCCCCTCCCCTCAGCACTCTTCCTTCCCCTCCCTCAGCACTCTTCCTTCCCCTCCCCTCAGCACTCTTCCTTCCCCTCCCCTCAGCACTCTTCCTTCCCCTCCCCTCAGCACTCTTCCTTCCCCTCCCCTCAGCACTCTTCCTTCCCCTCCCCTCAGCACTCTTCCCTCCCCTCCCCTCAGCACTCTTCCCTCCCCTCCCTCAGCACTCTTCCCTCCCCTCCCCTCAGCACTCTTCCTTCCCCTCCCTCAGCACTCTTCCTTCCCCTCCCCTCAGCACTCTTCCTTCCCCTCCCCTCAGCACTCTTCCTTCCCCTCCCCTCAGCACTCTTCCTTCCCCTCCCCGCAGCACTCTTCCTTCCCCTCCCTCAGCACTCTTCCTTCCCCTCCCTCAGCACTCTTCCTTGCCCTCCCTCAGCACTCTTCCTTCCCCTCCCCTCAGCACTCTTCCCTCCCCTCCCCTCAGCACTCTTCCCTCCCCTCCCCTCAGCACTCTTCCCTCCCCTCCCCTCAGCACTCTTCCTTCCCCTGTTGGGCTTGGTAATTCACTGCAACGTCTCGTTAGTAACAAACTACAACGTGGGATTGGGATCAATTTGGAAGATACAACTCAGGAGACAGGATACAGCTCGTCAATCAGGACAGTTTTCCACCAAAACACCTCTCTCAACTCTTCTCTGTCGTGCTAGTAGGCCCTTCTCTTGGCTGTGCGTGGCTGTCTGCCTTTGGGTGCCAGCCACGCTGCTGGGGGCCTGCACAGCTTCCAAGAGTTCTGCTTCTGCTGTGCCACGGGGCAAATGTCATAGCTCTTTTGGCTCTACCAACAAGTGCCCAGAGGCACCCTGCTCTGTCAGCAAGCCTCCTGCCCCAAGGAACTCAGTTCTCTCACACTGCCTCACTCTCTCTTTCTCTCCCTATATCTCTGTGGGCCTACAAGCCCCGCCGCAGCTGTCTACCAGTCCAGCAGTTTCACTGCCGCCACCACCGGTACAGCTGCCACCATCTAGCACTATCTCAGCACTACAGGTCTTGACTTGTATTACAGCCCTTTTAGGAGGTTTCCTTCCCTCTCTCCCTGTCTTTCTTAAAAAAAAAGAAAAAAAAAACCTTTGTCAGGTTAGCTGCTTATAAGCAAGCTCCTTATTAATTTCAAGGCATGGCCCTCCCAACTGGGCCTCAAACCAACTAATCCCCACAAGGTCGCTTAATCCTAATGGGTGGTTTTATGCACCCTATTTGCGTAGTAATCGACTAGCCAATTGGCCTAGCCGATCATCCTGGCCAGACAAATAAACCCAAGGTCAGAAAGGCTATATATAAAAGAAGCCCACTGCACTGCAATCAGGAAAATGAATCCTGACCTTATGTAGATGTAAACGTGACATGTAATGAATCTAGAACACAGAATATCTTTATGCCTTTGGGCTAGGCAAAGATTTCTTAAACAGAATACAAAGAGTACAAACCATAAAAGGAAAAAATATATATAAATTGGACTACATTTTAAAAAGCAATTTCTATTCATTACAGTGAGTGAAAACGCAAGCCACGGACTAGGAGATGATATGAGCAAGACACAGAGCCAACAAAGGAGTCACATCTAGAATATACAGAAAACTACAAATAAATAATTAAAAGACAGGCAAACCCTGAAAAAACTGAGCTTAATAGGCATTTTCTACAGGAAGATATCCAAATGGCCAAGAGACATTAAAACAAAGGTACTCAACTTCATTAGTCAGGAAACCACAATGCAACGCACATTCACCAAAATTTTAAAGTGTGACGACAATACCAAGTGTTAAAGGAAAGTGGAGCAACTGAAACTTGCATAAACTGTTGATGAGAGTACCACCCATTTTGGAAAACAGAGTATCTGCTTAATCCTATGACCCAGCATTTTTCTCCTAGAAACATACCCAACAGAAATGCATATTAATGAACATAAAATGACAGATGCAAGAATGTTTGTTACATCATTATTTAAGAGAACACAAAGCTGGAAACAATACAGATGCCCATCAAGAGTAGAATGAAGAATTCAGTTGGTATAACTCATACCCCACAATACTATTCAGTAGTGAGAACAAATGAACTATTTCTATACACAGTAGTAATATGGATGGATCTCATAATGTTGTACAAAAGAGGCCAACACAAAAGGGTACTTACTATATGAGTCCACTTACATAAAGTTCAGAAACAGACCAAACTGGTATGTGGTGGTTACTTCTGGGGAGCTACTGACCAGACAGGAGCACAAATGGGACTTCTGGGATGCAGGTAACGTTTTATTTCTTGGTCTGGGTGTATACTACATGAGGGTTCCCTTTGTGGTAATTCACTTCAGCTCTACAGTTTTGATTGTATTATCACGTACACAACTGTCTGCATATATGATAAATGTCAATAAAAACTTTATCTCACAAATTATGGCAAATTTTGTAGAAGGCAAATGCAAAAAACAAAAAAAGCAGCAGCCGTAATCTTTAGCATATTAAAATACTAACAATAAACATATAACAGTTAGTAGTATCTATGCAAAGGAGCCCTGGTGGTACAGTGGTTAAGCACTTGCCTGCTAACCAAAAGGTCGGCAGTTCGAATCCACTAGCGGCTCCACAAGAGAGACATGTGGCAGTCTACTCCTGTAAAGATTACAGCCTTGGAAATTCTGGGGGGCAATTCTACTCTGTCCTACGGGGTTGCTATAGGTCAGAGTCGACTTGGCAGCAACAGGTTTGGTTTTGTTTTCATATTTATACAGCAACAAACAGCAGTAACTTTCATAAAGCAGAAGTTAGAGATGATGTACACCTCTCTTAATCCAAGACAAATCAAGTAGAAAACAACCATAGACTGACCTATACTAGATCACCAAGAAAAATTCATTACATTTCGAAGTTTCAAAATAGCACAATACAGCGAAACTGGAAATTACACAATTGAGAAGATCATGCCTCTCCCAAGTCTTCTACAATATCACTATGTTCTTTATTTACCTGAAGTCCTCAACTCCATCAACAGGGATTGAGGCTGAGCTTCCCTCATGCCACAGAGATCAAGACGTCACCCCAGCACTGAGGCGAAGACACTACACCACTGTATTAGTTTTTTAATGTTGCTGTAACAAATTACCACGAGCTTTGTGGCTTAAAACAAACAAATTTGTTATCTTACAGTTCTGTAGGTTAGAAGTCCAATATGGGTCTCACTGAGCTGAAATCAAGATGCCGGCAGGGCTGTGTTCCTTTCTGAAGGCTCTAGGCGAGAATCAGTTTCCCTCCTTTTCCAGCTTCTAGAGGCCACCCATATTCCTTGGCTCATGACCTCAGTCTTCCATCTTTAAAGCCAGTAATATTACATCTCTCTGCCCCTTCTTGTACGGTCACATCTCCCTCTGAATCCAATCTCAGGCCAGAAGGTTCACCAATTTTAAGTACCCATGTGATTAGACTGGGCCCAGCTGGATAACCTAGGAAATCTGCCCATGTCAAGGTCCTTAACTTACATCTCCAAAGTTCCTTCTGCCATGTACAGTAACATATTCACAGGTTCTGGGAATACAACATAGGAATATTTGGGGGGGACCATTATTCTGCCTACCACAACCACCCCTAAGGCTTCTATCCTCAGCCTCCCTTCTGAGGGATACTCAGAAATCTCTCTCATGACACCAACACTGTCTTGAATCTAACCAGAATAAATGTCAAT
Source organism: Loxodonta africana (assembly GCF_030014295.1). Taxonomy (NCBI): domain Eukaryota; kingdom Metazoa; phylum Chordata; class Mammalia; order Proboscidea; family Elephantidae; genus Loxodonta; species Loxodonta africana. The sequence goes on along the minus strand of NC_087352.1, from coordinate 201,757 downwards.
ACACCCTACATCTATGTTTATGTCTATCATGAGAAGCCCCAGACTCCCTAGTCGCCCCTCATTTCAGACACTGTACTCCTGTACTCCCCACATGTACTTCTTTCCCATCTGTTCCCTTTTCGCATCCTTCCCCAAACTCTTGAAACTTTCCAGTACATCCTCTGGAATGTATATTCATGAACAACAAAATCCTCTTGTCTTCTTCAGCCAATTCCCGAACAATCCTTCACCTTCTGGTCTAACAGGAACTTGGCTCTCCTCACGTGACTTTTTTTTTCTACCACAGCTTTATACCACTGGGTTTGGAGGTAGGGGGCAGATGTCTTCCTGTTGTTCTTTATTGCTCTCAGATCTTTCTCCCTCCCTCTCATACCCGTTGAAACCCTAGTTTTCAATTTCATGCCATCAGATTATGTAACTCACCAACCCTTACTGTTGCTGACATCTACCAAACACAGGTCATTTCCCCTTGTTTTCTGAAATCCTGAGCTCATGGCTCACGGAAATGCTACTATACTTCATTTATTCTGCAATTTCAGTACACCCAAGCAGATGAACCTTGCTTACTGACCCTTGCCTGGACTTTCCCCCCTCGCATGGTTCAATCCTGCCAGGACACTGATAGATTAATTTTCCCCTCACCAGCTGCCGGTCCATTTCTCTGCTCATTTACAGAGAAACTCCTAAAATATGTTGTCTGCACTGCCTCCGATTCCTCTGCCCTCATTCTATGTTACACCCACTCCCATCCAGCTACCAGTCCACCAGAGAAACTGTTTTCCACATATTTATGTATGACTACGACTGTTGCTAAACACAATGTTAAATTCTTTGTCTCTGGCCTTGCAGCTGCTGCTACCACATTTACACAAATGGTCATACACGTAATGATATAGTCACAGTCATGTTACACCACCAACAAAAACAAAACCAAACCAGTTGCTGTCAGTCTGTTACCGGTCATGGTGACCTCCCTGTGTGTCAGAGTAAAACTGTGCTCCACAGGGTTTTCAACCGCACATCTTTTAAAAGTGGATGACAAGGCCTTTCTTCTGAGGAGCCTCTGGGTGAACTAAAATCGCCAACGTTTTCATAACCGTTTGCGCCTCCCAGGGACTCCCACATACAAAGACAAACCAAACCTAACCGTTGCCATGGAGTCTATTCCGACTCATAGAGACCCTATAGTACAGAGTAGAACTGCGCCAAAGGGTTTTCAAGGTTGTAATTTTTTACAAAAGATACCTGCCCCATCTTTCTCCCCCGAAAGCAGCTGTGGGTTCAAATCATAAACCCTTCAGTTAGCAGCCAAGCACTTCAACCACTGCTGTCGCCAGAGCGCCTTCATACATACACCAACCCAAAACTCACTGCCAAGAGTCGACTCCGACTCACAGCGACCCCACAGGGTTTCTAAGGCTGTAAATCTCTACGGAAGCTGACTGCCACATCTTTCTCCCGCAGAGCCGCTCGTGGTTCCGAACCGCCCACCTTTTGGTCAGACACACACAGTCACACTTAAAATGCCTCTTACAGTCACGAAGAGCTCCCTTTGCGATCGCTTGCAGACAAACGTACACACACACAGCTCCTGTCTTAATCTCACACAGGTACCTACGGATGCTATCAAGATCACCTAACCCTTCCCTGACACACACACACACACACACACACACACACACACACACACACACGCCGTCAGGATCACCTAACCCTTCCCTGAGACACAGACGCACGCACGCACACACGCCGTCAGGATCACCTAACCCTTCCCCGAGACACACACACACGCACGCACGCACGCACACACGCCGTCAGGATCACCTAACCCTTCCCCGACACACACCCACACACGCACGCACGCACACACGCCGTCAGGATCACCTAACCCTTCCCCGACACACACACACACCCTCCCTAACCCTTTCCCAACACACACACACACACACCCTCCCTCTCTCCCTCCCTCCCTCCCAGCCCCGTTCTTGCGGACCAAGCCCCGACTCTGACGAAGCCTGCCCGCATCTCCCTCACCTCCACGGTCGTTGGGCTTCCGGGGCCCATGAAGCACTGGCCCTACCCTGAGGACGCCGCGCTCTCAGAACGCACAGCGTTGATGGAAACCACACGCGCTCCCGCCGACCGCGCCGAGGGCTGGTGTAAGGAGAGAACCCTGCCCGGGCGCGGTGGACTCTGGGAAGTGTAGTCCCGAGCCCGAGCAGCCAGTTACAGGCTCGGCCTTGGCCCCATCCCGGTCCCCGGCAAAGACCACCCCCCACACGGCTCTCACCTCCGTTGCTGGGACTTCAAGGAGCCCCAAGCTGTGTTCAGTAGGCCAGCCTCTGCGGAGGCCTCCGCGCTGCACCGCCTCCGTGGCCCGGCGCGCCTCGGTGAGCCTGGACAACAAGCCCTCACAGGCTTTAGGCTGCAAGTAGCCTTGGGCGTGACGGCCTCTGGGAAACGTAGTCTGGAGACCTGAAAGCCGTATGAGTTCTTCAGCCTGTAGGTTTCATTCTCTTCAGCGGGAGCTTCCCATAGGGATTTCTGGCAGTTGTGGTGAGGCTGAAAGGCTTATCCTTAAGGTGGTGCCTAGAGCCCACACAGCCTTACCGTTTACACCACGAACTACATCCTGGAGAAGGATGAAGCGGAGGAGGGTCCGAGGGGCGAACCTAGGTGCCCGGCCCCAGGGGGGTCCCCTGAGTAGGAAGCCACCGGAACTCCTCATCGAAGCTGGGTGCAGTGTCCCTCACATCCGCAAATAGAAATACTACTGTATTCTCTATTCTCATCTTCCCAGTATTCATGTTTACATTAGTGTTACCTTGTAAGTGTTATTCATGCCCAGACCATTTTTTGTTGTTGTTGCAGTTAATTGCCAGCTTTTTAAAATTTTGTTTCCTTTTCTATTTGTTCATCATTGATTTATATCTAAACTTTCTCACAGAGGAGTAATTTTTTTCCCAGTATTTTCAAATCATCAGGTAATCTTTTAAAAGGTTTTTTCTGGAAAATTTTTACTGTGAAATGGAAAGTACCTGAAGTGCTTAAAATGTATAAGTTCAGTGTAACTCCACACAGTGAAGAAATAGTATGTGCAAGAGGAAATGCGCACCACTATCCTGACCTTTAGAACAATAATATCTTGGCTTGTCATCTGTTACCTACTTTTTTTAAATTACGTGAATGCAATCTAATTCTATGAATAGTCTGTGTCTTGCTTATTTGTTAAACTTCTAACTGGATTAACTCAAACACCTATATTAAAAGCCTTGCAGAAAAGGTGTGCCTATCCAGACATAAAAATTACTAACCTCAGTTACTACTGCGTTGGGGGTCCCCAAGTCCCCACCCCCCAGGTTCAACAATTCGCTGGGAGGACTCACAGAATTCACCATATAGTCATATTGAAGACTATGATTTATTACAGAGAAGGGAAAGAAAAAAACAAACCAAACTCACAAATTCCAACTCATAGTGACCCCATAGGATTTGCAAGATTGTAAATCTCTACAGAAGCAGACTACCACATCTTTCTCCAGCAGAGCCGCTGGTGGTTTGAACCATGGGCCTGGTTAGCGGTGGATTGCTTTAACCACTGCGCCACCAAGGCTCCTGAAAGGATACAAAGCAAAAGTAAAAGGCACATGGGAGAAAGGGTGTTGGGGGGAGAAACAGGCCCAAATTTGTAAGGATCCTCTCCCAGTAGATTCACACAGGACAAGCTGAATTCCCCCAGCAACAAGTTATTTCAACACGTGAAATGTCTTCAACCAGGGAAGTTCACAGGAAACTCTGCTATGTTAATTCTTTTTTTTTTTTTTGCACACTATTGTCTTAAACAAGATGTGTGTCTTTCAACAAAAAATATGAGGCATGAAAATGCCAAAAATAAAATCAAGATAGTTCCAAGACACAGAGTAGTGTTAAGAGTTGGACTCAGCATATATGAACAGGGAATTTAAAATACCTATGATTAATATGGAAACCCTGGTGGCACAGTGGACACCCTGGTGGCGTAGTGGTTAAGAGCTACAGCTGCTGACCAAAAGGTTGTAAGTTCAAATCCACCAGGCCGTCCTTGGAAACCCTACAGGGCAGTTCTACTCTGTCCTATACGGTCACTATGAGTCGGAATCGACTCGACAGCAATGGGTTTGGTTTGGTTTTGGTATGACTAATATGTTAAAAGGACCTAAGGCTGTGGTTCTCCACCAGGAGTTACTTTCTCCCTGAGAGGACATTTGACAATGTCTGGAAACTTTTTGGTTGTCACAACAGACTGACATTGCACAGAAGAGCCCTCCATGACAAAGAATTATCCAGCCTAAAGTATCAAAATAGTGCCTAGATTGAGAAACCCTAAGTAATTAAAACAGTGTGCTGTTGGTAAAGGGATAGACAGATTAATGAAACAGAATGAAGAGTCCAGAAATAGACCCCACAAATGTAGCCATCTGATTTTTGACGGAGGTGCAAAAGCAATTCAATGAAGAAAGGATAATATTTTTAACAAATGACATTGGAGTAATTGGTCATCCATGTCCAAAAAAGGACCTCAGTCTAAGCCTCACAATTTACGTAAAAACTAACTCAAAGTGGATCATAGATCTGAATGTAAAACATAGAACTATAAAATTTCTTGAAAAAAATATAGGAGAAAATATTCATAACCTGTGTTTAGACAAAGTGTTCTTAGACATGAGACCAAAAACATGATCCATAATGGAATAAATTGGTATATTGGGCTTCATAAAAATTAAAACTTATGCTGTTCATGAATACTGGTAAAAGACACGGGACACAATGGGAGAAAAAATTGGCAAATTGTATATCAGAAAAAGAACTTGTACCCAGAACAATAAGAAAACCCCAATTAAAAAAATGAGCAAAGGACTTGAACAGATATAAAAAGATGGACACCAGAAAAAAAAAATTTGTAAGGCAGATGAACATATGAGGTAAAGCACTGATTTTTCTCACCTATAAAGAGCTCACACATATCAATGAAAAATGACAATTTAAGATTTGTAGAACTTAGAAAATTTTAATAGCAAAACAGGCAAAATAAATAAATTCATAGAAATAATAATTTTTAAGCATTTAAAAAGATGCTCAGCTTGACTCCTAACAAAATAAAGTCAATAATATAGTCAAAACCTGTTCAGCATCATAGCAACATGCAAACCACCAGACAGATGGGTGGTGGCTGTGCATGAGGTACATTAGCCAGGAATCAAACCTGGGTCCCCCACATGGAAGGTGAGAATTCTACCACTGATCCACTGATGTCTCATAGGCTCTGGTACATACATTTGAATCAGTTGGCCTTGAGTAGAGTAGATTATCTTCTATAATGTAATCTAATGTAATCACATTTAATATAATGTAATCACGATCCATAGTGCAATCTCATGTAATGTAACCAATCAATCGAGGTCATACCAGTGTTGGGTGAATGCTAAACCTAATCACTTGTGAGTTATAAAAAGACCAAAATAGACAGAAAGACACACATATGGGAAAACAGACACCATGTGAGAATCATCTACAAACCAAGGAATGGAGTCCCTGGGTGGTACAAACATGTTCATCTGCTAAAGAAAAGGTTGGAGGTTCGAGTCCACCTGGAGGCACCTCTGAAGAAAGGCCTGATGACCTTCTTCCAAGAAATCAGCCATTGAAAACCCTACGGAGCACAGTTTTACTCTGACACACATGGGGTCACCATTTGTTGGAGTCCAGTGGATGGCAACTGGTTTTCTTCACTAAGGAGGAAGGAATTGACAAAGCTAACACCCTGATTTGAACATTTAGCCTCCAGAACTGTGAGGAAATAAATTTGTTCTTTAAACTCACCCACTTGTATTTGTGTTACAGCAGCACTAGGTAACTAAGGGTATGATCGAGTAGCCTGTAGTGAATCAACATTCCTGAAGAGGACTGGAAGAGCCAGATTAAAAAAATAAGTAAAACCATTTTGACTTTGGTTATGACTTTTTTTGTCATGCAGAAAGGCATAGGAAAGCTTTTAAAACAACCAGGACTAGCATGGTCAAGTCTCTAGATTGGATGACCTACAGACATTACAGGGAGCCCTGGTAGTGTAGTGGTTAAAGTGTTCAGCCGCTAACTGAAAGGTCAGTGGTTCAAACCCCCAGCTGCTCCACAGGAGAAAGACGTGGCATTCTGCTTCTGTAAAGAGTTACAGCCTTGAAAACCCTATGAGGCAGTTCTGCTCTGTCCTACAGGGTTCTATGAGTGTGAATCAACTCAACAGCACTGGATTTGGTCAGACTTTATGCAGTCATCTTTTTTGGGGGGTTATTTGCCAATTCCTGGCAAAAGACAAAAGGATAAGAACCCACATTGTTGGGACTTTAGGTGGTATTGTGGGCCTGAAAAGACAAAATTGGAGATTTGATGGGCCAAGATCCTTGTGAGAAATGAGGGACAGAGACCTGACCCTGAAATATGCTCAGTTTTCTTTTCCACACATTTGCCCATTTCTGAAACTGAGCAGGCCAGGATGCTAAGAGGCTTAAGCAAAAATCTTCCAAAAAGCAGCGCAGAGTTTGGCAATCTTCCTGGGCTAAGGAGACAAAGATTTGAATTCAGACCCTGACAGGGGGATGGGTTCTGGTGTGTACACCAAATTTTCATATTGAAATCCTGAAGGGCTATGCCCTAGGAGCAGAAGCGAACCAGAGGCAGAAAGACCCTCACTAAAACTGTAATGAAGACTTGTCTCTACTTAGTCACTGACTGAATTAAGGTGATCAACCCCTGTTCTATTTGCCCAGGAGAGGAAAAGATAAATCCTCTGTAGAGGGAGATATCTGCAGCCTCTACTATTTTTTATACTCAATGTCCGTGATTTGACAAAAAATTATTAAGCATACCAACAGGCATGATCATATGACAGAAAACCAAGGAAAAAAACAAACAATAGAACCAGATCAAAGTTGTACTGATAAGTAGACACCCAAAACACTAAACCCACTGCCATTGAGTAGGTTTCAACTCTTAGCGACCATGTAGGATGGGTAGAAATGCCCCATAGGTTTTCCAGGGCCATAAATCTTTATGGAAGCTGACTGCCACATCTTCCACAGAATGGCTGGTGGGTTCAAACTGCCAAACTTTCAGTTAGCAGCCAAACACTTAATCACTATGCTAGCAGGGCTTATTGATAAGTAGACAACTTTAAAAAATAAAAAGACGGAGAATTACAGCAAATAACTGGAATCTGTAAAACAGAATCAAATGAAAATTCTATATAACTAAAAATCTATATAACTGGCATTAAGGACTTAATGGGTTTAAAGGTAGAAAAGATACAACAAAACAAAGGATCACTGAATTGGAAGAAGAACCAATGGAAAACATACAAATTGAAGGAAAAAGATAGATATTACAGAAAAGAGAATAAAATACTCATGGGATATAGTGGAAAAGTCTAATGTATGTATAATTGGAGAACCAAGAAAAAAGGAGAGAAAGCATGGGGGCAGAAGCCATATTTGAAGAGAAAACAGCAGATAATTCCCAAACTTGATTAAAGACATCAACCAGATTCAAGAATTTCATGATACTCAGAGAAGAATATAAACCTAACATTCTATAGTCAGCAATAATTTTCAAAAGGGACAGGCAAAAAATTAAAAAAAGACATTTCAGACAAACTACAAGAGTCCATTGCCAGCAAAACCGCACTAAAAAAAAAAAAAAAAAAAAACTTGAACATAGTTCTTCAGAAGAAAAGGGTCCCAGAGGGAACAAAAAGAAATTCAGGAGGGAAGGAAAAACAATAGTAAGAGTAAATACATGAATAAATATAAATGAATATTAGCAGTACAAAATAATTATATCCTCTAGGGTTTGAAATGTATGTAGAATTTAAATATATGACAACAATAAAGCAAAATGAGGATAAGGGTAAATGGAGTTAAAACATTCTAAGAGTAAATGGCAAAAGTAATCAATTCTCTTAGATTAAATCAAGGAAGAATATTGTAATAGCTAGGGTAACCACTGAAAGGTTTTTAAAGAATGTATAACAAATTAGCAGATTAAAAACATCCAACTTTGTTGTTGCTTTGGGTGCCGTCCAGTTGGTTCTGACTCATAGCAACCATACGTACAACAAAACGAAACACTGCCCGGTCCTACACCATCCTCACAATCATTGCTATGCTTGAGCCCATTGTTGCAGCCACTGTGTCAATACATCTTGATGAGGGTCTTCTTTTTATTCACTGACCCTCTACTTTATCAAGAATGATGTCCTTCTCAAGGGATTCGTCCCTCCTGATAACATGTCCAAAGTATGTGAGGTGAAACCTAGTAATTCTTGCTTCCAATGAGCATGAAACAGGCTGCTCAGCCATATCTTGAACAGTACCTGAACCAATTTCTTTTCCTTCTTCTTTTTTCTTTCTCTCCTTTCCCTCTCTTAGCCCATCCCTGCCTCCAAGTAAGATCCTGATGTTAGCTCCCCAAATTGTTAAGTGTTAACCAATGTTTCCTCCAAGACTGTGGAAAACAAGTGATATTGATCTAAGCTTGTCCAATAAGATGAAGGATGGCACCAGCTACCCCCTGAGCTGATGGGATAATGGCAGGAAAAGATCAACACGTTTGAGATACGACCACCGAAACCAGACAGAAGACAGTGCACATTCCACAAGTCCCTAAAACTTATGGCCCCTTTTCCTTTAAAAACCCGAGCTGATCGGTAGTCTGTTGAGACAGATGAATTTAGGAGGAGATCATTCCCCTCTGTCTCCATATACCGGTATGTCTAATAAACCTCTTGCTACCCACCTCTTTTTTTTTACCCACCTCACCCCTGTCTCAAGAATTGGCTATTTGTGGCAGACAGCTCTAACTTGCAAAATTGCGGTAACAAGCATACTGGCTGTACTTCTTCCAAGACAGATTTGTGCCTTCCTCTGGCAGTCCAATTCTTCACCAACACCATAATTTGAAGACATCAATTCTTCTCTCTTCCTTATTCATCATCCAGCATTCACATGCATATGAGGCAGTTGAAAATACCATGGCTTGGATCAGCCACACCTTAGTCCTTAAAGTGATATCTCTGCTTTTTAACATCTTAAAGAGGTCTTCTGCAGCAGATTTGCTCAATGCAATGTGTCATTTGATGTCTTGACTGCTGCTTCCATGGATATTGACTATGGATTCAAGTGAAATGAAATCCTCAACAACTTCAGTCTTTTCTCCGTTTATCATGATGTTGCTCACTGGGCCAGTTGTGGGGATTTTTGTTTTCTTTACGCTGAGGTGTAACCCACACTGAAGGCTGTGGTCTTTGATCTTCATCAGTAAGTGCTTCAAGTTCTCTTAACTTTCAGCAAGCAAGGTTGTGTCCTCTGCATATCTCAGGCTGTAAATAAGTCTTCCTCCAAAACTGATGCTGTGTTCTTCTTCATATAGTCCAGCTTCTCAGATTATTTGCTAAGTATACAAATTGAATAAGTCTGGTGAAAAGATACAACCCTGACACGCACCTTTCTGGACTGTAAACCCTGCAGTATCCCCTTGTGCTATCTGAACAACTGCCTCTTGGTCTATGTACAGGTTCCTAATGAGACAATTAAGTGTTCTGGGATTCCAATTCTCCACAATGTTATCCATAGTTTGTTATGATCCACACAGTCGAATGCCTTTGCATAGTCAATAAAACATAGGTAAACATCCTTCTGGTATTCTCTGCTTTCAGCCAGGATCCATCTGACATCAGCAATGATATCTGTTATTTCACATCCTCTTCTGAATCCCACTTGAAGTTCTGGCAGTTCCTTATTGATGTACTCCTGCGACCGCTTTTGAATGATCTTCAGCAAAATTTTACTTGTGTGTGATATTAATGATATTGTTTGATAATTTCCACATTCTGTTGGATCACCTTTCTTTGGAAAATGTACTAGTGAGCACCTCTAACACTGCATAAGTTGGTTAAAACGTCTCAATTGGTATTCCATCAATTCCTGGAGTCTTGTTTTTCGCCAATGCCTTCGGTGCAGCTTGGACTTTCTCCTTCAGTACCATCAGTTCTTGATCATATGCTACCTCCTGATATGTTTCAACATCAACCAAGTCTTTCTGGAACGGTGACTCTGTGTATTCCTTCCATCTTCTTTTGATGATTCATGTGTTGTTTAATATTTTCTCTGTAGAATCCTTCAATATTGCAACGCGAGGCTTGAATTTTTTTCTTCAGTTCTTTCAGCTTAAGAAATGCTGACAGTGTTCTTCCCTTTTGGTTTTCTGTCTCCAGCTCTTTGCACATTTCATTATAATTGTCTTCTCAAACCGCCCTTTGAAATCTTCTGTTCAGTTCTTCTACTTCATCATTTCTTCCTTTTGCTTCAGCTACTCGATGTTCAAGAGCAAATTTCAAATCTCTTCTGACATCCATTTTGGTCTTTTCTTCCTTTCCTGCCTTTTTAAAGACCTTTTGCTTTCTTCATGTATGATATACTTCATGTCATTCCACAACTCATCTGGTCTTCAGTTATTAGTGTTCAATGCATCAAATCTACTCTCGAGAGTCTCTAAATTCAGGTGGGATATACTCAAGGTTGTACATTGGCTCTCACAGATTTACTCTAATTTTCTTCAACTTCAACTTGAATATGAGCATATGAGCAATTGATGGTCTGTTCCACTGTCAGCCCCTGGGTTTGTTCTGATTTCTTTCCACAGATGTAGTTGATTTGATTCCTGTGAATTCCATCTGGTGAGGTTCATGGGTATAGTCGCCGTTTATGTTGTTGAAAAAAGGTATTTGCAATGAAGAAGTCATTGGTTTTGCAAAATTCTATCATGTAATCTCCAGTGTCATTTCTGTCATAAGACTGTATTTTCCAATTTATCAATCCTTCTTTGTTTGAAACTTTCTCATTCCAATCACCAATTATCAATGCATCTTGATTGCATGTTTGATCAATTTCAGATGTTGCAGATGTTGGTAAATATCTTTAATTTCCTCATCTTTGGCCTTAGTGGTTGATGCATAAATTTGAATAACAGTCGTATTAACTGGTCTTCCTTGTAGGTGTATAGATATTATTCTATTACTGACAGCATTGTACTTCAGGATTAATCTTGAAGCGTTCTTTTTGACAATGAATGCGACACCATATCTGCCTGGTTCTCACTCACTTGGATAGAATCTCCTTTATATGGCTTCTACGCACCACCACACAGCATCTCTTCTTGTTTCAACTTCAGGATTTTATCCAGTTTGGTAATGTGATATAGCCTATTTGTGGGAAAATGATGCAAGACTTGAATTAAAATTCAAGCATTATCCCAAAACTCAGACTGAGCCTGGGCCTTTTAGGGCTTCTGAAAAATAAGGAAGGCACAGATTCTACCAATGCACAAGAAAGTTATCACATAAAAAAGAAAGCAAATAATGTTTCACCTTAAAGGCCAAACATGAAACAATCATGTAGCAAAGGGCCTGAGACTATTTGAAATATGTATCTCAAAACTGAACCTATTATGCCATCTGAAGGTTCCAAGTATTTCAGAAATTGATGACAGCACCTTACTTTCAAAAACTGAATTATATGGAGAATCTGTCCATACCTGAGCACTGATCCTTATTCTCCAATGTGCTGTGTTGGTCTATTCTCCTGAATCGCATTCCTGAAGGGTTTACTCTGAACATCTTCTAATTGTAGCCAGAGTTCCTGGTTGAATTCAACAATCACATCTCTAAATGTTAGCCCCACCAATGTCTCCCAAAGAACAGATGTCTGGAGGGAGGCTCCTGGAGGCACCCCCCAACCAAAATATCCCATTTAAAACATCTTACTGATTTTATGTACTATTCCAAAATAAACGTCTGTTTATAGAACAAGAAAAAAAATGCTTTAAATTATTTATTATATCAATAACATAGCTTTTTTTCCTGTAAAAATGGTGTGGTGTGGGCATCGGACCTCCTTGTCTAACTTCACCAGGGGAAGGAGAGAGAGTCATTACCAACATCAACAGACCAAGGCTGATTCCTGTGAAGCAGAGGTCAGACACGCCTCCTCTCTCCAACCTTCTTACCAATTCCTACATCAGCTGTCCCTCCCATGGCACTCTCTACAACTCTGCTGGGTTCGATAATTTGTTGCAATGGCCATACAGAATTCACAAACAATATTTACGATTCTGGGGTTTATTAGGGAAGTACCCAGTTACAATTCATGATCAGGAATGAATCAGGATATAAAAGGTGCTCCGCTCTCGCTCCATGGGTGGGCACACCCACTGTAACCACCTTGCTCCATGGGCCAGGAAGCCCACTGTGCCATGTTGCACTGGTCTTCCGGTTCTTCTACTGCTGTTTCTCTTCTCGCCACCTAGTGCCATCTCCAATGTTACAGATCTGTCTCCTGGGTCTAGGAGGTTCTCAGTGCAGAGACCCCAGGTCCAAAGGACATGCCTCACTCTTGTCTCTTCTTGGTGGTAGTGAGGTCCCCCCTTTCCACCTCTAAGATGGCTCATTTTAAGGTCAATCCCCTCACTAGGGTCCCATATACCTTATTTGCATGGTCCCAACACTCCACAAGGGTGCTTGCACTTTATTTGTATTATTACCAAGCTGTCCAATCTCCATGGTGGACCACAAGCACCTTATTTGCATAGTCCCACCCAATCTTTTGGTAGGAGTTACAAGACTATGACTAGAAAGGCCACATAAAAGTGATCCATCACAGTATTTCCCTTTAAAATTGATGCTGCAGGAAGACATACCCTTATTACCACCATTTAATAAGGAAATGAGGCTCAGAGTCATCAGTTTTCCCCACAGTCACAATCTCAGTCGCCCATACAGTGATCTATATTCAGGTGACCACACATATACACATATTCACACGCAATTTTCCCCTACCACACACACACACACACAATTACCCCACCACATATACCGAGAATATGGCCCTCCACCTTCAAAGACACACACAATCTTGACCCCCACCTCTCTCACACATGTCATTCTTACCCGCACGCAGTTTCTCGTTCACTCATCTACTCCCCAAAACCAGTCACACACGCAGTCTCATTACGGTCTCACACACCTCCCACACACTCGGATCCTCCTTTGTCCAGTTCGCGGATACCTCCCCTTTAAACTCTCCAGCCTAGTTTGATCTCAGACGCCCAGGTCCCACTTTTGGGTTCCCTCTTCTGGCTCCCCGCCACGCTCCATGACCGCCTACGTCTAAACTTCTGGGAGCTCCTAGGTTACAGCTGAATCCCGAGCAGCCTCCGAGGCGTAGGTAGGCCTGGTTACCGCTACCCGCCCGGCCTCAACAGCCAAAGCGCACAACTCACCGTTTTCGGCCCGGCCCGTCACTGGACTACATTTCCCAGGAGGCGGCGCGCCAGCGCCGGAAGTCGTTTTACCCTGGAACGCCCTCCGCGCTGCTGGGACTCAGTGTTAACGGGACCGTAGTTTTCAGAGCCTGTCGCTTTCTGGACTACATTTCCCAGAGGCCTCTAGGCCCACCTTTGCCCCCGCCGGAACTCGCTCATACCTGAGGTGTGGGTGCGATCTCCTGCTCTTGTTCGGCGAGCCTTGTGGGAGAGGGGCGCGGCCTGTTTGGACCTGAGCGGAGCGGACGGGAAGAGACAGAGGTGAGGCCCCGGCGTTAGGGCCGTGTGGGGAACCCCTGAAAACGGCGGGATGTGTCGGGGAGGGCTGAGAAAGGGAGACTGTGAGACTGCGTGTGTTGTGACTGAGTCCGTGGTGGGCGTGTCTGTGTGACAGCGCGCGGAGCCACGATCGCGAAGTGGGAGGACCTTGACTTTGCTGTTGTGATTGTGGTGTGAGTGTGTGACCCGGTGGGGGGCTGCGTTTACGGGTGTGCGTGCCTTGACTGTGGTGGTCACTGTGTCCCCGTGGTGTGTGCGTTTGTGATATTGTGGATGTAGGCTCCGCATGAGTTTGTTTTGTGACTGTGTCCCCATGGGGTGTGACACTGAGAGTGGGCGTGTGGAGTGCCTGTGACTGTGTCCCCGTGGTGTGAGTGAATTTGTGTGACTGTGTGTTCCTGTGGAAACCCTGGTGGCATAGTGGTTAAGTGCTACGTCTGCTAACCAAAGTGTTGGCAGTTCAAATCCGCCAGGCGCTCCTTGGAAACTCTATGGGGCAGTTCTACTCTGTTCTATAAGGTCGCTATGAGTCAGACTCGACTCGATGGCACTGGGTATGTGTTCCTATAACCTCTGTGGGAGTGGGACCTCTGTGCCTTTGTGTCTCCAGCTCAGATCCCAGGGGATCTCTGTGAGCCCCGAGACAGATTCTGCCCACAGCTGCAGTGACCCTGACCTCCTGAGATGAATCCAGGCATCTCTCCCCTCCCCCTGCCGGGAGTGGGCGGTAGGGACTAGATCCCACTCTGAAACAGTCGCTCGGGGCTCCCAGAAGAGCCTGGTGCTTTCTGACTCCTTTCTCCTTCCCCAGCTCTGCCCTGCCTGGATGGAGACATCCAAAAGGAGAGAAGAACGGCTGTTGAACATGCACAAGGCACCTGCCAGGTAGCTTGGCGTTCCCCTTGTTTTCCGGAAATCCTTTCTGCTTTGTCAGAACATGGCTTACTTTCCTTCTCTTGAAAATTCTGCCCAACAGATCACCTGATCCCTGGAATTTCTTTGCCCTTTGAGAAAATGCAATGGCTCCGAAGAGCACCCCGCCCCGCCCACCTGGTTTTCACTTACTGACTTGTCAACTAGTTTAATTTTTTATTTATGCTAAGCTTTTTAAAAAATAGTGTTTCTGATTATAAAAAATAAAATGTGGTTATTTAAAAATATTTCAAAAGTAGAGAAACACCCAATGAAGAAAATTCAAATCCCCAGTTAAAGCTAATGCTAACTTTAATATTTTCCTCTCAGTATGTTTTATGTGCATATATGAAATATGGTCTTAAAAATTGGATTCTTCACCTTTCTTACACTTATTTACATTTATTTTATTATATCTTACTTGTTCGGTTAAAATTATACTTAAGTATTTTCCCACATAATTTAATATTTGTAAACATTTTTATAGATGTATATTATTTATTTAAATGCCTATTTTTTTTTCTTTCAAATTAGATACAGAAATGGCACAAAATAGCCATTGGGCAGTTTAACAAGTAATTATAGAGATCCTTGTAAGGGGTACCCAGGTCAAGAAATAGATACAGCCCTCACCAAAGAAGCCCTAACGTACCTCTCCACAATCACAAACAGCTGTGCTGCTCTGATGATGACCACTGTGGGTCACCTTTGCCCTTTGGTAGAGCTTTACTACCTGTGTGTGAATGACAAAACTCTATACGTTTAGTTTTTGTCTGTTTTCTATGTTTGCGTGACTCAAATCAGTCTTTTGTGTTGTTTTTCATAAGACATGTTTGTGAGCTTCACTCATATTTTGTGTAACACAGTTCAGATTTTTTTATTAATATATATATGAACATATTACAGTTCATCCATTCTGCTCTTGTTGGGCATTTTACTTCGAATTTTTGACTAGTATAAGCAATGTGTGTGTAAACGTCTCACGCAGATAGTCTGGTCCACATTTACTTCTTTAAACACCAACAATTAAATTGCTGATGTATAGGGTTTATACGTCTTCAATTTTTCTAGATGATGCCAAACTATGTAAGTTTTTAATGGTACCAGTAGTTTATGAAGGTTCCTTTTGCTCCACATCCATGCAGACCTTAAAATATTATATATGTACCTTTTTACTGAAACGTACATATTCATCCTTTGTGTACATGTGATAAATATTTTCTTCTGCTATGGCATTGTTTTTCACTCTTTAGGTTGTCTGTTTATGAACAGAAGTTCTGGATTTCACTGTCACAAAATCTTTTTTTTGTGGTTAGTACTTTTTTAAGATATTTTCTGCTATCTTGAGGTAATGAGGGAAACCCTGGTGGCATAGTGGTTAAGTGCTACAGCTGCTAACCATAGGGTCGGCAGTTTGAATCCTCCAGGCACTCCTTGGAAACTCTATGGGGCAATTCTACCCTGTCCTATAGGGTCAATATGAGTCGGAATCGACTTGACAGCACTGGGTTTGGTTTTTTGGTTTTGAGGTAATGAAGGTTTTCTTCTAAGAGCGTTATAGTTTTTGGGTTTAACATTTACATTTTTAAACTACCTGGAATCCAATTTCATGTTTTTCCCCAGGTTGATATCCAGTTGCCCCAGGATCATGTGTTAAAAAGTTCATCTTTTCTTTCCACTGATTTTCAGTACCATTTTAGTTAAAAATCCAGTGACTGTTTGTGTCTTTTTCTGGACCCTATATTCTGTTGCGTTGGTCTCTTTGTCCTTCTTTGCAGCAGTGAGCACCATACTGTCGTATTCAGCGTAACTTTATAATAGTTGGGCTGTTTGTGCTCGTTTGCATTTCCACATAGAGCAAAACCACTGTCGTCAGGTTGATTCCGACTCATAGCGACCCTATAGGACAGAATAGAACCGCCCTGTAGTGTTTCCAAGGCTATAATCTTTACAGAAGCAGACTGCCACATCTTTCTCCTGCAGAGCCGCTTGGTGGGTTTGAACTGCTGACCTTTTGGTACACAGCTGAGCACTTTAACCACTGTGCCACCAGGGCTCCTTGCATTTCCATATACACTTTTGAATTAACTGGATTCCACCAAAACATCTTTTTGGGATTTGGACTGAATTGCATTGTATGTATAATTATATGGGTAGTAATTTGGAGACTCTTCTCATACATGAATTTTCAATTTATTTTTTTCAGTTCATTTAGGTCTTGCTTGTATTTTTTTTTTTTTTGTCTGTTATGCATGATTCTAGGAAAAAGGTAATCATATAATCCATATGGAGATACTTAAATTGTCTAATATTGTTCTTATCTGAATAAAATTCTGGCCCACTTAAGTCTGTTTTGTATGAGTTATCTTTTCCTGTTCTCCCTTGTTAGGTTTTAACCATCCCTCCCCACACCCCTCTATGCTTTCCAGGTAGTTTCTGCCTCCACATCTTTCCCATCTATTATCATCGGCTCTGGTATCAGAAAAATGTGACTTCCGATCTAATATTAGCTATAGTACCTGTGAGCTTTTTAACCTGTGAATGAGAGATAAGATGGCATGTGTAGAACACTTGGTACATCAGGTGTTCAGTAAATGGTACCTCCCTTCATGATTCACTCCCCATTCCAGCGACCTTTGTACCAACTACTGTATGAAGCACATAACTGAAGGCCTCCTGGTGGCCCCCAAAGGGATCTCATACACAACTTTTACTTCCTACCTGCATTGTAAATCCTTGAGAGCCAGGATTATGTCTTTCAATTCTCTTATATACGTAACTTTTCAATCTGTTTTAAATTTATTTTGCTGTGAATTGGAGTTCTAAATTCCATTTTTCCATTTATCCAATTTTATTCCAATATAATTTATTCAATAATTTATTTCCTTTTTCATTACTTTGCACTGCTCATTTGGTATTATTGTGAGGTGAAGAATTACTTTTCCCAAAGAATATGACCTTTGTCCCCGGTTCCTGGGAAGTAGCCTCTAAAACCCTTGGGGTTTCTCTAGTGATTGAAGGGTCTTGGTTGTTCATGAGGGCTCCAGACCACACTTGAGAGTTTTTGCTAACGAAGTGACTCTCAGGTGGGGGTTGGCCATGCCAGGAAGACCCACCACTTGATATCAGCTTCAGCTCCAGGGAGGAGGTGGCTGAAGATTGAGTTCCACCATCTGGGCAATGACTCAATCGGGTAATGAAACCCTGATAAAAATTCTGTACACCGAAGCTCAGGTGAACTTTCTGGTTGGTGACAGTCATTGATACACAGGAGGGTAACATGTTCTTTGGTACACGAAAGTTCCATGTTGCGGATCCTCTCAGACCCCTCCCTGTGTCTCTTCTCTTTGTTTATTGTGTGAAATACACACCTCAGAACATTCACCAGCACAACTTTCACATTTACAATTTAGTGACATTAATTACATTTTTCATGTTGTGCCACCATATCACTATCCCTTTCCAAATTACCCCACCACCATTGACATAAACGCAGTGCCCCACAAACAAAAACTTTTTTCCCCCGCCCACCTACTCTTTGTAACCATTAATAATCTTTGATTTCTATGTATGTGATTATTTCATGTGAGATCACATAGTATTTGTCCTTTTGTGACTCACTTATTTCACTCAGCATAATGTTTTCAAGGTTAATTCATGTATAATGCATTAGAACTGTATTTCTCTTTACGGCTACATTATATTCCAGTGTATGTGTATACCACCTTTTGTTTATCTGGTCATCTGTTGATGGATATTTGTGTTGTTTCCACATTTTGGCTGTTGTGAAATGGCCGCAGTGAATATTGGTGTACAGGCCTCTGTGTTCCTACCTTTACTTCTGAGTATATACTGAGGATTGGGATTGCTAGGCCATATGGTAATTCTATGTTCAACTTTTTGAGGATCCTCCAACTGGTTTCCACAATGATTATGCCGTTTTAGATTCCCACGGGCAATGGATAAGGGTTCCATTTTTTTCCATGTCCTTGCCAATACTTGTTGATTTCAATTTTCTGCGTGTGTGTGGTTTTTTTTTTTTTTTTATCATTGCCATTCTAATGAGGGTGAGGTGTCATCTCATTGTGGTTTTGATTTGAGTTGTTTGTCTATTTGTTGTTAAGTGGTAGAAGTTTTATATATTTTTTTGGATATCAGGCCTTATCTGATACATGGTTCCCAAAAATTGTCTACCTATCTATAGGTTATCTTTTCACTTTGTTGATAAAATCCTTTGATGTATAAAATTATTTTATTTTTATAAGAGCTCATCTATCTATTTTGTCTCTTGCTGCTTGAGCTTTTGTTACTATATCTGATAATTTATCATTAATCATTAGGTCCCACATCCTTGCCCCTACATTTTCTTCTATGAATTTTATAGTTTTACTTTTCACATTTAGGTTTGTGATCCATGTTGAATTGGTTTTTGTGTATGGTGTGAGGCCTGGATCCTAATTCATTCTTCTGCATGTGGAAATTCAGTATCTCCAGCACCATTTATTGAAGACACTCTTTCATTCCCCATTGAATGAACTTAGCACCTTTGTCGAAAATCAGTTGACCATAGATACATGGATTTATTTCTAGACTTTCAAGTCTATTCCATTAGTCTGTATTTCTATTATTATATCAGTGCCAGGCTGTCTTAATTACTGTAGCTTTGTAGTATGTTTCAAAATCAGGATATGCATCTCTTCTTTATGCTGGTTTGGATTTGTATCTTTTGTAATAAAACTGTAATCATAAGTATAGCACTTGCCTGAGTTCCATGAGTCATTCTAGTGAATTATTGAACCTGAGAAGGTAGTGGGAACTTCCTAATTTGTAGCCAGTTAGTCAGAAGTACAGGTGTCCTGGGGACCCCTGAACTTGTGGCTGGTGTCCTCAGGGAGTAGTGGGAGCCCCCAAATTTGTAGCCAGTTGGTCCAGGTGCATGTGTCTTGGAGATCCTCAAGCTTATGGCTAGTGTTCAAGTCTTGGGCAGATCTGACATTCTGGAGTCCTGTCCTCTTTAATCTGTGAGGTCTGACCTAACTCTTGGTAAAAAAAAAAAAAAAGAAAGAAAGAAAAAAACCCATTGCCATCGAGTCGATTCTGACTCATAGCGGCCCTATAGGACAGAGTAGAACTGACCCATAGAGTTTCCAAGGAGCAGCTCGTGGATTCAAACTGCCGACCTTTTGGTTAGCAGCTGTAGCGCTTAACCACTATGCCACCAGAGTTTCCTGGGTAGTTAAGATCAAAAGAACTCATTTGCAGTTGGTGTCAGGGAAGCCATTTAAAGTTGGTGTCAGGAGACACACACACATATTGTAATTACATATTTGTATTTCTTTCTATTCTTTGATCTGTGTCTCTGTGCTTCTACTTGTACCATGTTTAGATTATTTTTTGTTTTTAAAGTCTTTGAATATCTGATTGGACATGTCATTTCTTTCATAAAGATAGCTTTATTCCTTTTTCCTTTCTTTACAGAAAGAATTCCTTATTACAACAAATTTAGGAAATACAGGGCAGCACAGAGAAAAACACAGAAGGCATCTGTAATCCTATCAGAGATAACTGCTATCAAATTGCTGGCGCGATACCTAGATTTCTTTTTTATTGTGTTCATGCTATGGCCCCTGACCTATATAACTTGCTTTATCATGCCAAAATACATTATGAACAACCGTCCATGTCTTCACACATTTACTTTACCGTGATTTATAATGACCTCATAATGTTGTTGTTGTTAGGTGCCCTCAAGCCAGTTCCGACTCACAGTGACCCTAGGTACTACACAACAAAACACTACCTGGTCCTGCACTGTCTTCACGATCCTTGTGATGCTTGAGCCCATTGTTACAGCCATTGTGTCAATCCGTCTCGTCAAGGATCTTCCTTTTTCACTGACCCTCTGCTTTACAAGCATGATGTGCTTCTCCAGGAACTGGTCCCTTCTGATAACATGTCCAAAATACTTGAGACAAAATCTTGCCATCCTTGTTTCTAAGTAGCATTCTGGCTGTACTTCTTCCAAGACCGACTCGTTCGTTCCTTTGGCAGTCCATGGTATATTCAGTATTCTTCACCAACATGTTAACATGGTTTGCTTACAAATTACTGCCATTATAAACAGTGAGCATCTCCTTAGTCCAGATACTTGTCTAGTATTTTCTTTACTTAATTAAATTTTAATTGCTTAAGTAATTAATAAATATATTTTCCTTGTAAAAATTATGTCTGTGTTATAGAGGGGCACGAGTTTCATGTGAGCACAGCCCCCAATCCCAGGTGTCTACCCTAACATAGTCATTGTGATCAGTTAATTATTCATCCTTCTTACTTTTAGTCTATGCATTTAAGTGCAAACAAATGTGAAGGTATACATGATATGTTTGTCACTTAAAAATATCTCTATATAAAGAGGATCATATGTACCTATTACAAAGTGTGGAAAATGAAAGTAACTGCATGACAGGGTGCATCTGAGGACTGAGTTGGTTTAGAACAGGACCTTGCTGCTGTTGTCGTTAGCTGCAGTTTAGATGACCCCTGCTTCACAGTGACCCCATACACAATGGAATAAAATACTGCCTGGTCCTGTGCGATCTCCATGATTGGCTACAGATCAGACTGTTGTGATCCATAGGGTTTTCACTAGTTGATTTTCAGAAGTGGATCTCCAGACCTTTCTTCCTAGTCTGTCTTAATCTGGAAGCTCCACTGAAACCTGGTCACCATCATAGCAACATGAAAGTCTCCACTGACAGGTGGATGGTGGCTGTGTCTCAGGTACATTGTCTAGGAATACAACCTGGGCTTCCCATGTGGAAGGAGAGAATTCTACCACTAAACCACTACCCTCAGAGCAAGAAGAAACATGTAGTAAATGGTCACTAAATGTTGGTTGTTGTTACTATTTTGAAAATTCCTTTTTTAGTGTGAAGAATTTTCCACATAATTGTGGCGCTACCTCATTTTAAAAAGCAAAAATGTCACTTTAAGAACTAAGATGCTCCTGACCCAAGCCATGATGTTTTCAGTCACCTCATATGCGTGTGAAAGATGGACAACGAGTAAGGAAGATTGAAGAAGACTTGATGCATTTGAATTATTTTTGGCAAAGAATATGGAATATATCAGGGATTGCCAGAAGAACAAGCAAATCTGCCTTGGAAGAGGTACAGCCAGAGTGCTCCTTGGAAGTCAGGATGGCAAGACTTCATATCACAAACTTGGGACAAGTTATCAGGAGGGACCAGTCCTTGGAGAAGGACACCACGCTTGGTAGAGTAGAGGGTCATTGAAAAAGAGGAAGACCGTAAATGAGATGGATTGGCACAGCAGTTGCAACAATGAGCTCAGGCATAACAACCATCATGAGGATGGTGCAGGACTGGGCAGTGTTTCTTTCTGCTGTACACAGGGTCACTGACTTGATGGTACCTAACAATAACAACAACAGCCTCATTTTAATTGTTTCATATAAGGCCCTATTTTGTAATACTTGGCATGTTTAATCACTTTCCTCTTTTGAAACATTTAGATTGATGTAGTTATAACTGGGGCAGACAATGTGTTTCAATGAACATCTGTGTGCAAGCCTCCTCTAAGGTATGCACTAAATTTGAAATTACAGGAGAATACACTATAGCTATTTTGAACTTCAGTGAATATTTCCAAATTAAACTTCAGAGTAGCTCAGTCACTCAAACCACACCCAACTGTTTCTGCAGGGAATTTTTATCTAAACCACTATTTAGGAACAATTGACTTAATCTATTTTCCTAAACACCTCCTTCACCTTCCAGTGTGACTTCTTCTCAGTCTTTACTTTCCTAGCCCATTTCTCAGATTGCTAAATCATATTTGAGAACTGTATAAGCCATTCACTTTTTATGAAATTAATTTCAGTTGTCTTCCATATCTAATATAAAAGTTTCATTTTTCCCAGAACACAGAAAAAGTGAATGTTTGCTTTTATATTTTCTTTCAGACTGTGAATCAAGGTGTGTGGCCAAGAAATTATTTCTGAAAAAGGAGATTTATGGAATAGAATCATCCCAATGGGAGATAATGGAAAGACTTACAAAGCAAAACATTGAGTGTTCAAGTTTCAGAGATGATTGGGAATGTAAAAGCCAGTTTGTGAGAAAACAGGGATCTCAGGAAGGACATTTCAGTCAAATGATATTTACTCCTGAAGACATGCCCAGTTTCAGTCATGATCCATCTTTAATTGTACACCAAAAATTTACAAGCGAAGAGCAATCCTGTGAATGTAAGAAGTGTGAGAAATCCCTTATAAATGACTTTCAACTCCCTGCACATCAGAGAATTCATATTGGCAAGAAATTCTATGAATGCAAGGAATATGAGAATGCCCTTGGTAGGGACTTTTACCTTACTCAGCATCAAAGAATTAATACTGATGAGAAACCCCTCGAATGTAAAGAATGTGGGAAGGATTTTAATTTTGTATCTGTCCTTATTCGACATCAGCGAATTCATACTGGTGAAAAACCATATGAGTGTAAAGAATGTGGCAAGACCTTTGGTAGTGGTGCAAACCTTGCTTACCATCAGAGAATTCATACTGGTGAGAAACCTTATGAATGTAAGGAATGCGGGAAGGCCTTTGGTAGTGGCTCAAACCTTACTCATCATCAGAGAATCCATACTGGTGAGAAACCCTATGAATGTAAGGAATGTGGGAAAGCCTTTAGTTTTGGATCAGGCCTTATTCGACATCAGATAATTCACAGTGGGGAAAAGCCTTATGAGTGTAAGGAGTGTGGGAAGTCCTTTAGTTTTGAATCAGCCCTTACTCGGCATCAGAGAATTCACACAGGTGAGAAACCTTATGAATGTAAGGATTGTGGGAAATCCTTTGGCAGTGGTTCTAACCTTACTCAACACCAGAGGATTCATACTGGTGAGAAACCCTATGAATGTAAAGTATGTGGAATGACCTTTAGCAGTGGCTCAGCCCTTACTCGGCATCAGAGAATTCATACTGGTGAGAAACCATATGTATGTAATGAATGTAGAAAGGCCTTTAGTTTTGGATCAGCTCTTACTCGACATCAAAGAATTCACACTGGTGAGAAACCGTATGTATGTAAGGAATGTGGGAAGGCGTTTAATAGCGGCTCAGACCTCAGCCAACATCAGAGAATTCACACTGGAGAGAAACCCTACGAGTGTAAAGAATGTGAGAAAGCCTTTAGAAGTGGTTCAAAACTTATTCAGCATCAGAGAATGCACACTGGTGAGAAACCTTATGAATGTAAAGAATGTAGGAAGGCTTTTAGCAGTGGCTCAGACCTTACTCAACACCAGAGAATTCATACTGGTGAGAAACCTTATGAATGTAAGGAATGTGGGAAGGCATTTGGTAGTGGCTCAAAACTTATTCAACACCAGATAATTCATACTGGTGAAAAACCCTATGAGTGTAAGGAATGTGGAAAGTCTTTTAGTAGTGGCTCAGCACTTAATCGGCACCAGAGAATACACACTGGTGAGAAACCCTACAAATGTAAGGAATGTGGGAAGGCTTTTAGTAATGGCTCAAATCTTACTCAACATCAGAGGATTCATACAGGTGAGAAACCCTATGAATGTAAGGAATGTGGTAAACGTTTTGGAAGGAGTTCAGATTTTAGGCAACATACGAAAAGTCATTTTGGTGAGCTCTGTGAGCTGGACAATCTATGAGTTGTAATTACATGGTTAACGGAGCACTTTGAACACTACAAATGTAATTAAAGAACAGAGTCTTCACTTAAGATTGACAGCTCAGTCAGCCTCAGAGAATTCATGCAGGAAAAAAACAACCTACTCAGACTGAATAATATCTGAAGACCTTTATCTACATTTTTTTCTTCATTAACTTCAGAAAATTGACACCTGTGAATAGAAAAACTGAAAAAAAATTACTATATTTTACCTTTATTTTAAACATTGAAAAAATTATTTGGCAGTTAACCGCTCCTTTTGTTATTTTTTTAGTCTTCTTAAATTCTTGTGCATTATGCTAATCCATCTCAAAATTTTTTTGAGTTATTTATTGGAGGTCTAAATTTACCTTTTTTCCCTTCCCCAGATGATCTCCTAACATCATTTATTCAATAACCTTTTTTTGTATTGTTTTTTACTGTTTGATGATGTTATATTTTTATTTATATAAACTTGAATATTAGATCAGTCTTTGCCTTTTAAATCCCTTTGTCAGTGTTTGTATCTCTGTCTTATCCTATTTAAGCTATTGTTCCTTTTTTAATGTCTAATAGATCTATACCTTTTGTTTTGGAAGATTTTGTTATTATTTTCCTTTCATACGTTCCTTTTTGAAAAACAATTTTCTCCCATGAAGATGCAGAGAACAATAACAAAAAAAAATAGTTGTCTGTAATCTTACCAATCATAGATAATTATTGTCAAACTTTTAGAGCAAACTTATTAAGGCTGTATCTGTTGTTGTTTTAAAGAAAGTGTGATTATGTTATACTATGATAAGCCTTAAATATTCTTTGTTAAATATATTGTTACTATTTTATTTTCTTTATGATGTTCACCTGTCTCTATCAAACCCTTATTTTGTTAAGTTTTGAAATTTTTGCCATTATAAACAGTTACCTTGATGGCCCCTTTTTAATTTGTGTTTGCATTATTTATTTACTGTTCCTTTTAGAGGTAACGTGTGATTATCTTCTGCTTGAGAAAGGTTTATACATTCGGTACAGTTGCACCCCGTATGACATCATCCCCCACCTCAGTTCCTTCCCCAATGTTAACCAACTTACTATCCTTCCAGATCCTTGAATATGCATATGTAAGTAACTGTGGAAATCCATAATAATTTTTTATGACTTTTATACTTCTATATCTTCATAATGTAAGTATGGTAAAGTGGACATAATTAGAGTAACTACTTGGGGCTTGTTGAATTCTATAATTGTGCCTATCACATAGTAAATGCTTGGTAAATATAAGCCATCATCATTACTATCATCTTCTCAGTCTTTATTCTTATTGTTTATGGAAAGACTTTTAACCACGATCCACATCTTACTCAACATCAAAGACATCATAATGGATAAAGACATTAATGTAAATGAATATAGGAAAGTATGATCCACATTCGTTCCTTACCAAACAAGGAATAATTCACCCTAAAGAAAAAAGATGATACTGTAAAGTGTGAGAAGGCAAATGCTGCATCATAAAATTTATACCAGAATAGAAAAAAAGCCTCTCCAAGAAAATTTGAATACTAGTTTAGTACCCCACTACATGATTTTTTGGTTAAAAATAAAATATAATTTCTTTTTAAATAGATACCAGTGAGTACACTACATAGCAAAACCTGTGAGGGTCTGACACATCTACACAAGAAAATTTATAGCTTTAAATTCATTTATATGTTAGACTATCAGATTATGAACAGAGAAACTAAGCATATAACCCAAGAAGTTAAAAAAGAAATAACAAAAACCCCAAGAATAATGAAAGGTAAAAAATAAAGGAAAAATTATTTAAGTAGAAAAATGGAAAAAATAACCTAATTTAATAATCAAAACCTGCTTTTTAAAGAAAACAAAAAATTAGTATGGCAATTCTGGTAAAGGAACAAAAGAAATGATGAACGTTACAAATGAGAAAAGGCCCATTAGGTTTAGAGATTTTACAGAATATGTATTACTATTGCATATAAATTTTTAATAATTAATTTGAAAATTAAAATGAACATTTTGGAAAACCCACTGCTCTCAAGTTGATTCTGACTCACAGCGATCCTATAGGATAGAGCAGGACTGCCCCATAACGTTTCCAAGACTGTAAATCTTTACCAAAGCAGATTGCCACATCTTTCTCCCACGGAGAGGCTGGTGGGTTTCAATCACTGACCTTTCGGTTAGTAGCTGAGCACTTTAACCACTGTGCTACCAAGGCTTAAAAAGGGGGTATAAATCACCAGAACTGACACAGAACCATAGAAATAAGGAATATAAAGTACATAAGGAATATAAAGCAATAATGCCTATATGCAGAACGGCTGGGGAAAAAATTCCACTACCCGGAGTTATAACCAGCCGCTGTTCTGCCCCGTAACCACAGTTAGATCCCTTGAGGGAGAATATTCTGACTTACAATCACATTTTTCATAGGAAAGAGGGACAAAAGATTAAAACAACCAGCACTAATTTATTATTTAAGAGCGTTGGATATTATCCAAGTTAAAAAAAAAAAAAGACCATGTGATTGGGGTGATTAAAAACAGGCTAAAGCACCTTATTTCATTGTATCTAAGATGGCACATACTGTAAGATGTACCATTTTTTATATACTAAAAATTAAAAGTCCTTTGTGTAAATCTGTAATACATAATTGATTATAAATTGAATGGCATTTCCAGAGTTATCGAAATGTGGAAAAAGAAGTATTTATTTTAGAATTGAAATACAGTACTTTTTATGTTTCTAAGAAATCATTCTTTTCTTTAGATTTACATATTATAGCTATAGGATAGCATGGAATTGACTTTCCATGTTTAATCTCTATATCTCTACTCATAATTTTGTTGATTTTTAAACCATTTTATTCCTCTAAATTGATTTAAAGGAGACACATTCATTTTAATTATTGTTTCAAAATATCTGCACTTGATTTTCTTTATAAGTTCAGCTTTTTTTTTTCTCTTTTCTAGTTCACAAATTCATTTCATTATTAGTTTTCTTATATTTTTGACGTATTATGTCTATTTTCTTTGGACGGAATACAAATACTTGGTCAATGGACTTAATCTCTTTTAAATTGAAATCGTTTAAGGCTACAAAATTTCCTCTGAATATTGCCTTATCTGTACCTCATGTTTTTTTTTTTTTAACTTCTGGATAATTCTCATTTTAATGTAACTTAGTTTTGTATTCGTTAGTTGCCTAAGACGGTGTTTTGCTAAATTTTTAAAAACTTTTCCCAAAATACTATTTAACGTGGAATTACAATGTATGTGACCTATAGAAGCTTCATTAAAGAGTTAAAAGTTTAATATATTCTTTATGGCCAGTTACAAGTTAGGTTTTGTGTTTTATAACCATTAGATGTAAAATGATGTATATTCTCTGTAATATAGAAAATTCTATTGTAGTATAATAAGCTTGTTGACTCCATTATTTAAATAGTCTCTGGGGTTTTCTGGTGATTTTGTTTATTTGATTTTTTTATTCTGAAAAATGTGCATAAAATACCAAAGTGTATTTTCTTCAGCATCTCTTATTAATATAGGAGTTTTTACTTTTTATGCTGGTTTATGTGGTGGTTGTGTGCTCTTAAGTTGATTCTGACTCATAGCAACCCTATATGACAGAATAGAACTGCCCCATAGGGTTCATAGGCTATAATCTTTATGGAAGCAGATGCCCAGATCTTTTCTCCCATGGAGCTGCTGGATGGCTTATTTTTTACTGCATAAATTTAATTTATCATTCATAGTTTTTATTATGCATAATGATATTGAATTTCACTTTTCCTGATATTAATATTGAAAATTCCACTTTGACCTGTGCAGCAAACTCATATTAGCTTCTTCTAGGTGTATTCTTGTAAAGAGCATATAGTTGTTTTTTTTTTTAATCCAATCTGACAATCTCTATTCTTCACACAAACACATACACATTTTTTGAAAACAAAAATATTTGTTTTTATTCTTTTTGTTTTTATATGTGCTATATGTGGTTAATGGAGCCCTGGTGGAGCAGTGGTTAAGAGCTCAGCTACTAACAAAAAGGTCAGCAGTTCAAATCTACCAGACCAGCTGCTCCTTGGAAACTCTCTGGGGCAGTTTTATTCTCTCCTATAGGGTTGCTGGAAACCCTGGTGGCATAGTGGTTAAGCACTACGGCTGCTAACCAGAAGGTCAGCAGTTTGAATCCACCAGGTGCTCCTTGGAAACCCTGTGGGGCAGTTCTACTCTATCCTACAGAGTCTCTATGAATCAGAATCGACTAGACAGCAGATTTGTTTTTGTTTTTGTTGCAGGGTTGCTATGAGTCAGAATTGACTCGATGACAATGGCTTTGGTTTTTATATGTGATTAATACTCCACGAAGTCATCTAAATGCCTTTCTGTGTTGCAAAGAGTGAAAAGATAACTAAATTTCCCAAACACTGTTGCAACTCTTTCCTACGTGAACACTCCTGTCTTGGTCATCTAGTACCACTTTAACAGAAATACCACAACTGGGTGGCTTTAACAAAGAGAAATTAATTTTCTCACAGTCTAGTAGGTTACAAGTCCAAATTCAGGGCTTTGGCTCCAGGGGAAGGCTTTCTCTCTCTGTCGGCTCTGGAGGAAGGTCTTTGTCCTCAATCTTCCCCTGGTTGAGGAGCTTCTCAGGCACAGGGACACCATGTCCAAAGGACATGCTCTGCTCCTGGTGCTGCTTTCTTGGTAGTATGAGGTCCCCAATTCTCTGCTTGCTTCTCTTTCCTTTTATCTCTTGAAAGATAAAAGGTGGTGCAGGCCACCCCAGGGAAACTCCCTTTACCTTGGATCAAGGAGGTGACCTGAGTGAGGGTGGTGTTACAATCCCACCCTAATCCTCTTAACATAAAATTACAATCACAAAGTGAAGGACAACCACACAATACTGGGAATCATGGCTTAACCAAGTTGATACACGCATTTTTAGGGGGACATAATCCAATCCGTGACAACTCCGATGGTTTCTATTCATCTCCCTTAAAACATAGAAGATTTTTAAGACTCCATCTTTGGATCTCCTTTCTTTTCTTTTTATACTTACTCCCTTGGCGATCTCATACAAATGTATTTTTTACCCTGAATGTCACACTCATAATGAAATAAAAGAGCTGAACAGAAGATCTCAAAAAGTTCAATAAGACAAAGTAAAGTGTTATAATAACATGTGCAAAGACCTGGAGTTAGAAAACCAAAAGGGAAAAACACACTCAGCATTTCTGAAGCTGAAAGAATTGAAGAAAAAAATCAAGCCTTGAGTTGCAATATTGAAGAATTCTACAGGGAAAATGTTGAACAATGCAGGAAGCATCAAAAGAAGATGGAAAGAATACACAGAGTCACTGTACCAAAAAGCATTGGCTGAGGTTCAACCATTTCAGGAGGTAGCGTATGATCAAGAAGCAATTGTACTGAAGGAAGAAATCCAACCTACACTGAAGAGAATGGCAAAAAAACAAGGTTCCAGGAATTGATAGAATACCAACTGAGATGTTTCAACGAACAGATGCAGTGCTGGAGGTGCTCACTTGGCTATGTCAAGAAATTTGGAAGTCAGCTTCCTGGTCAACTGAGTGGAAAAGATCCATATTTGTGCCCATTCCAAAGAAAAGTGACCCAAAAGAATGCAGAAATTACAAAATAATATAATTAATATCACACACAAGTAAAATTTTGCTGAAGATAATTAAAAAATGATCACATTATTGCAGCACTGTTTACAATAGCAAAAACGTGGAAGCAACCAAGGTGCCTGTCAACAGATGAATGGATAAATAAATTATGGTATATCCACACAATGGAATACTACACATCAATAAAGAACAGTGAGGAACCTGTGAAACATTTCATAACATGGAGGAACCTGGAAGGTACTATGCTGAGTGAAATTAGTCAGTTGCAAAAGGACAAATATTGTATAAGACCACTATTATAAGAACTTGAGAAATAGTTTAAACTGAGAAGAAAACATTCTTTTGTGGTTACGAGAGGGGGGAGGGAGGGAGGGTGGGAAAGGGGCATTCACTAATTAGATAGTAGATAAGAACTACTTTAGGTGAAGGGAAAGACAGCACACAATACAGGGGAGGTCAGCACAATTGGACTAAACCAAAAGCAAGGAAGTTTCCTGAATAAACTGAATGCTTCGAAGGCCAGTGTAGCAGGGACAGGGATCTGGGGACCGTGGTTTCAGGGGACATCTAAGTCAATTGGCATAATAAAATCTATTAACAAAACATTCTGCATCCCACTTTGAAGAGTGGCGTCTGGGGTCTTAAACGCTAGCAAGCAGCCATCTAAAATGTATCAATTGGTCTGAACCCACCTGGATCAAAGGAGAATGAAGAACAGCAAGGACACAAGGTGATTACGAGCCCAAGAGACAAAAAGGGCAACATGAACTGGAGACTACATCATCCTGAGACCAGAAGAACTAGACGGTGCCCGGCTACAACCAATGACTGCCCTGACAGGGAACACAACAGAGAACCCCTGAGGGAGCAGGAGAGCAGTGGGATGCAGACCCCGAATTCTCATAAGACCAGACTTAATGGTCTGACTGAGACTGGAAGGGCCCCAGTGGTCATGGCCCCCAGACCTTCTTTTGGCCCAGGACAGGAACCATTCCCAAAGCCAACTCTTCAGACAGGGTTGCTGGTGAGGCGTGAGCTTCTTGGATTAGGTGGACACTTAAGACTATGTAGGCATCACCTGTCTGGAGGGGAGATGAGAGGGTAGAGGGGATTAGAAGCTGGCGAAATGGACACGAAAAGAGAGAGTAGAGGGAGGGAGCGGGCTGTCTCATTAGGGGGAGAGTAATTGGGAGTATGTAGCAAGGTATATATAAGTTTTTGTGTGAGAGACTGACTTGATTTGTAAACTTTCACTTAAAGCACAATAAAAATTATTTAAAAACAGAAAAACGATCACAGCAGTACATTGACAGAGAACTACCAGAAGCTCAAGCCAGATTCAGAAGAGTATGTGAAATGAAGGATATCACCGATGGTGTCAGATGGATCCTGGCTGAAAGCAGAGAATACCACAGTTATGTTTACCTGTGTTTTATTGACTATGCAAAGTCATTTGACTCTGTGGATCATAACAAATTACCGGATAACTTTGCAAAGAATGGGAATTCCAGAACACTTAATTGTGCTCATGAGGAACCTGTACATAGACCAAGAGGCAGTGTTCGAACAGAACAAGGGGTACTGCATGGTTTGAAGTCAGGAAAGGTGTGTGTCAGGGTTGTATCCTTTCACCACACTTATTCAATCTGTATGCTGAGCAAATAATCTGAGAAGCTGGACTATATGGTGAAGAACCCAGCATCAACCATCTAAGATACATCAATTGGTCTCAACCCACCTGGATCAAAGGAGAATGAAGAACACCAAGGACACAAGGCAATTACAAGCCCAAGAGACAGAAACTACATCAGCCTGAGACCAGAAGAACTAGGTGGTGCCTGGCTACAACCAATGACTGCCGTGACAGGGAACACAACAGAGAGCCCCTGAGGGAGCAGGAGAGCAGTGGGATGCAGACCCCAAATTCTCATAAAAAGACCAGACTTAATGGTCTGACTGAGACTAGAGGGACCCCGGTGGTCATGACCCCCAGACTTTCTGTTGGCCCAGGACAGGAACCATTCCCAAAGCCAACCCTTCAGACAGGGATTGGACTGGACAGTGGGATGGAGAGGGATGCTGGTGAGGAGTGAGCTTCTTGGATCAGGTGGACACTTGAGACTATGGTGGCATCTCCTGCCTGGATGGGAGATGAGAGGGTGGAGGGGGTTAGAAGCTGGCGAAATGAACAGGAAAAGAGAGTGGAGGGAAGGAGGGGCCTATTAGGGAGAGAGTAGTTGGGAGTATGTAACAAGGTGTTTATAAGTTTTTGTGTGAGCGACTGACTTGATTTGTAAACTTTCACTTAAAGCACAATAAAAATTAAAATTAAATGTGAATATAAAAGTAGTTCCAACCTTACGCGGGTTTTGTTGGATCGAATAAGAGGTAAATGTAGCCTGTCATAGTGCTGACAGTACGTGTATTATGCATATGAGCCATGTCCTATCACTACAATGATTCCAGATATAGAGGCCAAATCAAAGGCAAAGTGAGGATGCTATTAATTCAGCGCTCTGGAGACTCAAGTTTAAAAACATAGATCCCAAAATTTGAATATGTGTGGATTTCCCAGAGTCAGATTTTTTCAAGTATTAACCAATTGATTCACACATCACTGTTTATGTGTGAAAAAGACAATATGGTTGAGAAAAGGGGATTGTAATGTGTCACTGTGACTTTGTCTTTCATGCACGTACACAATAGAGGAGGTCCTGAAATGGCAAGAAGTTGGGGTACCATGCCCAGGGTAGGGTGTTCACTCTCTCTACAGTCCAGCATTTCTGCTTCCTCCAAGGAATCTCTTCCTGCTTCTGGTTTCCTCTATTCAAAGCCCTAATGTGAATTTATATCACATCTGATAATAGCCGATTCTTTGTCTCCCCATTTCCCATGTAAACTTCTGGAGAGCAAGAGTTGTATCTTTTAACTACTCCTGTAACCACAGAACCAAGCACATAGTAGGCACTCAGGAAAAACTGATGAATGAATGAAGTTACCAAATACTATCATAGGTATGTGAAAATTAAAAGAAAGTCTTATGTATCAGGAGAGTTAACCTATCAAAATCTTGGTCAAAGAGGCAACAGTAGAAGAATGTAACTTCAGCACATTTTAATGGCAGGAAACGAGACAATTTAATGCTCATCAGCAAGAGAATGGATAGACCAATTCTGGTATGCTCTTTTTTGGGGTGTGATACTTCTGGTATATTTGTAAAGGAAACCATTATGCAGCATTGAAATTAATGAACTAGAACTTATGTTTGTTGTTGTTCTTAGTTGCAGTTGTCAGCTTCTACTCATAGTGACCTTATGTATAACAGAACAAAAATGTTGCCTGGTCCTGCACCATCTTCATGATCACTGGTATGGTTCCATTGTTGTGGCTATTGCCCAACATAGAGAGCTGCTCATACAGCACTGTATCAGGTAATATTCTGGTGTGATCCATAAGGTTTCATTTCGGAAGTAAGTCACCAAGTCTTTCTTCCTACTCTGTTTTAGTCTGGGAGCTCTACTTAAACCTGTCCCCCATGGGTGACCCTGCTGGTATTTGAAAGACAAGTGGCACAGTTTCCAGCATCGCAACAACACATAAGCCACCACAGTGTGAGAAACTAACAGACAAGTGATAGAGAACTTTATGTATATCATGGTTAGATCTCAAAAATACAATGTTGAGTAAAAAATTAGTTGCGAAAGGACACATACAGAATAACACCATTTATATAAATTTCAGAAATGTGAAAGGCAATTTAGTGTATTTTTATGAGTACACATTTATAGTAAAAGGAAAAAAAGATCAACTTCCATCATGACAGCATGAGAAGCTCCATGAACCCACTTTCCAGTGACAATGGTGACAATCATATTTTTTTAATTAAAGTTTCTTGAAATAGTCCTAAGAACATACAGCAAATGAAGAAATATCTATTCAAAAAAAATCTATATAAAAATCTATAAGAAAATGATATTTTATTCCACTTTCAACCAGCACAGCTCCTTCTTTCCTCTTGCCCAGCTCAGAGAATTGGAAACTCCACACTACACTGCTGCAGCCAGGAACACGAAGCTTGCTCTCCCCCAATCCTTAGTCAGAGGGCTTTTCTCCTCTTTGAGAAAATTGACAGTCTGATTGTAAAATTCATATGGAAATGCATGGAACCCAGAATAGAGAAAACAATCTCAAAACAAGTGCAAACTAGGAGGATTTACACTTATGATTTTGAAACTTACTACAAAGCAGTGGCAATCAAGACAGTGTGGTTCTGGCACAAGTTTAGATGTATAGATTGATGGAATACAACTGAGAGCAGAAAAATAAAACCGAGTGTCTATGGTCAACTGATTGTGGACAAAGGTACCAAGACCATTCAAAGAAAGAATAGCATTTTCAACAAGTGGTGCTTGGACATGGATAGCCACATGCAAAAATGAAATTGAACCCTTACCTCACATTATATACAAAAATCAATTCAAAATGAATCGAAGACATAAATGTAAGAGCAAAAACTATAAAACTCTTGGAAAGAAATGGGTAAATCTTCACAATTTCAGATTTGGCAAAGGATTCTTATATATGACACCAAAAGCATGGAAAACAAAAGAAAAGATAATTTAGAATTCATCAAAATTAAAAACTTTTGGGCTTCAAAGGACACCATCAAGAAACTAAAAAGACAATCCATAGCATGGAAAAAAATATTAGCAAATCATATATCTAATAATATATTTTTTGTCCCTTGGTAGTGTAAATAGTTAACACACTCAGCTGCTAACTATTTTATTTGTTCATTTTTTGTCTCCTAATGCCTTTGTACTCTTCAAACTTTGGGGACATAAAAGAGTTTACGAGTACATTAGTAGGAGGGGTAACTACCCACATTAACCATATCAGAAATTAAAATTGAGGAATGTATCATTAAAATGCTTATTAAATCATTTAGAAATAGCAACAATAATATTGTAATTATATTCTGTAATTAGTTCTGACCTTACAGACCCTCTGAGAACAGACCTAAAGCGTCAGTTTGTTCCAGAACACAAAGAGCATACTGAAGGAAAAAAACCTTGAATTTATTTGCCTTGGTTTATAATACCTAAGTCTAAAAAGCTATGAAATATGTTAAAATCTTTGCAAAGTTGCTCAGTATTGATGGTCTTGTCATAGCGAAGCACCAGCCTTACACTGTCAGGTGTGAAAGAAAAAGTTTTACTGTGAGATAGATTTACGAACCAGGACACCCCAGTGCACCCAGGCAGGGTACAATAGAATTCCAAAGTGCAGGAGGACAGTGATGTTTTTATCAGGGCGAGCAAAAGAAGGGCTATGTGCTTATTGGCACGGAGGGGATACGTGGTAAAAAGTTATAAGGAGGCAGCTAATTTACCAACTTTCTTAACATTATCAATTCAATTCCCTAACCTCCTGGGAACACATCGACAAAGGCATTCTTCTTGGACCAAGTTGTGTAAACATTCTTGACAAACATCTTTTAACAATTCCTTGCACAAGCTAGTCTTGACCCTTGCTCATTCTGTGCTATAAGCAGTTAAACTCTTGCAAGAAGCTGTATTGTCCTTTCAGAATAGCAGGAGCAGAGGCTTTTAGACCAAGCTGTAGATTGATTCAAAATGGAGTTTAATTTAGATCTGGGTCAGCCTATCCTAGTCATGTCAAGTACCCTGGTTTTAGGTCTGCATACAGTCTTGTTTCCTTGATTTGCTCTGTATTGCTTTCCCCTATAACATGAAAAGATATTCTTCTGTGTAGTCTGACTAGGAGGCAAGGGTTCAGCATCTCAGAATAAGCTCCTGAGTTCACAATGAATACCAAACCACATGACTTTGAAAAAGCTAAGGTGCTTACCTTTAAAATCCTTTATTGTCACTTTGGTTAAACAGATACAGGCATTGTTGTTGTTGCTAGGTGCCATCGAGTTGATTCCGACTCATAGCAACTCTGTGTACAACAGAACAAAACACTCCTGGTCCTGTGCCATCCTCACAAGTGTTATGCTTGAGCCCGTTGTTGCATCCACTGTGTCAGTCCATCTTGTTGAGGGTCTTCCTCTTTTGCCCTGACTTTCTACTCTACCAAGCTAATGTTCTTCTCCAGGGACTGGTCCCCCCTGGACAATTTATCAGGGGGGACCAGTCCCTGGAGAAGAACATTATGCTTGGACTTGTCCAAAGTATGTGAGATGAGGTCTCGCCATCTTGCTTCTAAGCAGCATTCTGGCTGTACTTCTTCCAAGACAGATATGTTCATCCTTTTGACAGTCCAGTGTTGTCTTAGTCATCTAGTGCTGCTGTAACAGAATTGCCACAAGTGGATGGCTTTAGCAAAGAGAAATGTATTCTCTCACTGTCTAGTACTGCACAAGTCCAAATTCAGGATGTCGGCTCTAGGGGAAGGCTTTCTCTCTCTGTCAGCTCCGGAGGAAAGTCATTGTCATCAATCTTCCCTTGGACTGGGAACATCTCAGCATAGGAACCTCAGGTCCAAAGGACGTGTTCTGCTCCTGGCACTGCTTTCTTGGTGGTATGAGGTTCCTAGGTCTCTCTGCTCACCTCTCTTTTTTTATATCTCAAAAGAGACTGGCTTAAGACAGTATCTAATCTCGTAGATCTCATCAGTATAACTGTCAGTAGTCCATCTTTTTACATCATGGTGATAGGCGATAGGATTTACAGCACACAGGGAAATCACATCAGATGACAAAATGGTAGACAATCATATAATCACACAAGGGAATCGTGACCTAGCCAAGTTGACAGATATTTCGGGGGGGACACAATTCAACCCGTGACAATGGTGTATTCAATATTATTCACCAACACCATCATTCAAAGGTGTCAGTTCTTTGGTCTTCCTTATCCATTGCTCAGCCTTCGGATGCATATGAGGCAATTGAGAAAGTCATGGCTTAGGTCAATTGCACCTTAGTCCTCAAGGTGACATCTTTCCTTTTTAACACTTTACAGAGGTCTTTTGCAGCAGACTTACCCGATGCAACACACCATTTGATTTCTTGACTTTTCTTCCGTTGGTGTTGATTTTGTATTCAACTAAAACGAAATCCTTGACAACTAGATATACCTTGACAACTAGGCATACCTTGGAGATATTGTGGGTTCAGTTCCAGACATGAATTTTTTTGTTTCCCAGGGCATGTAAAAGTTATGTTTACACTATACTGTAGTCTATTAAGTATGCAATAACATCATGTGTAAAAAAAAAAAAGGCAATGTACATAC
Source organism: Loxodonta africana (assembly GCF_030014295.1). Lineage (NCBI taxonomy): Eukaryota > Metazoa > Chordata > Mammalia > Proboscidea > Elephantidae > Loxodonta > Loxodonta africana. The sequence goes on along the minus strand of NC_087352.1, from coordinate 164,510 downwards.
CTAAATTAAAAAATACTTTATTGCTAAAAAATGGTAACTATCATCTGGACCTTCAGCAAGTTGTAATCTTGCTGGTGAAGTGGCTTGCCTCAATGTTGATGGTTGCTCACTGATCAGGGTGGTTGTTGCTAAAGGTTGGGGCGGCTGTGGTAATTTCTTAAAATAAGACAACAATGAAGTTTGCTGCATGGATTGACTCTTCATGAAAGATTTCTCTGTAGCATACAATGCTGTTTGATAGCATTTTACCCACAGTAGAACTTCTTTCAAAATTGGAGTGAATCCTCGCAAACCCTGCCACTGCTATAGCAACTAAAACCAAACCAAAAAACCCACTGCCGTCGAGTCAATTCTGACTCATAGTGACCCTTTAGGACAGGGTAGAACTGCCCCATAGAGCTTCCAAGGAGCGCCTGGTAGATTTGAACTGCCGATCTCTTGGTTAGCAGCCGTAGCACTTAACCACTAAGCCACCAGGGTTTCCATATCAACTAAGCTTATGTAATATTCTAAATCCTTCATTGTCATTTCAACAATGTTCACACCATCTTCACCAGGAGTAGATTCCATCTCAAGAAACCACTTTCTTTGTTCATCCATAAGAAGCAACTCCTCATCCGTTAAAGTTTCATCATGAGATTGCAGCAATTCAGTCACATCTTTGGGCTCAGGTTCTAATTCTAGTTCTCTTGCTATGTCTACCACATGTGCAGATACTTCCTCTACTGAAGTCTTGAACCTCTCAAGGTCATACATGAAGGTTGGAATCAGCTTCTTCCAAACTCCTGCTAATGTTAGTATTTTGACCTCCTCCCATGAATCATGCATGTTCCTAATGGTATCTAGAATGGTGAATCCTTTCCAGGAGGTTTTCAATTTACTTTGCCCAGATCCATCAGAGGAATCACTATCTACGGCAGCTATATAGCCTTATGGAACGTATTTCTTAAATAATAAGACTTGGAAGTCCGAATTACTCCTTGATCCATGGCCTGCAGAATGGATGTTGTGTGACCTGCTGCCATGGAGTTGTTTCTGACTCATAATGACCCAATAGGCAGAGTAGAACTGCCTCTAGGGTTTTCAAGGAGGGGATTCAAACTGCTGACCTTTTGGTTAGCAGCTGTAGCTCTTAACCACTGTGCCACCAGTGCTCCAGATATTATGTTAGCAAGCATGAAAACATTATTAATCTCCTTACATATCTCCATCAGAGCTCTTGGGTTACCAGGTGCCTTGTCAATAAGCAGTAATATTTTGAATCTTTTTTCTGAGCAGTAGGTCTCAACAGTGGGCTTAAAATAGTCAGTAAACCATGTTGTAAACAGATGTGCTGTCATCCAGGCTTTGTTGTTCCATTTACAGAGCACAGGCAGAGTAGATTTAGCATAATTCTTAAGGGCCCTAGGATTTTCAGAATGATAAATGAGCATTGGCTTCAACTTGAAGTCACCAGCTGCGTTAGCCCCTAACAAGAGAGTCAGCCTGTCCTTTGAAGCTTTGAAGCCAGGCATTGACTTCTCCGCTCTAACTGTGAAAGTCCGAGAGGGCATCTTCTTCCGATAGAAGGTTGTTTTGTCTACATTGAAAATCTCTTGTTTTGTGTAGCCACCCTCATCAATTATCTTAGCGAGGTCTTCCGCATAACTGATTGCAGCTCCTACATCAGCATTTGCTGCTTCGCCTTGCACTTGTATGTTATGGAGACGGCTTCATTCCTTAAACCTCATGAACCAACCTCTGCTAACTTCAAACTTTTCTTCTGCAGCTTCCTCACCTTTCTCAGCCTTCACAGAATTGAGGAGAGTTAGGACCCTGTTCTGGATTCGGCTTTGGCTTAACGGAATGTTGTGGCTGGTTTGATCTTCTATCCAGACTACTAAAACTTTCTCCATATCAGCAATAAGGCTGTCTTGATTTCTTATCATTCGTGTGTTCACTGGAGTAAAAAACTGGAGTAGCACTTCTAATTTCCTTCAAGAACTTTTCCTTTGTATTCAAAACTTAGCTAACTGTTTGGGGCAAGAGGGCTAGCTTTTGGCCTATCTTGGCTTTCGACATGCGTACGTCACTAAGCGTAATCATTTCTAGCTTTTGATTTTAAGTGAGAGACGTGCAACCCTTCCTTCCACTTGAACACTTAGAGGCTATTGTAGGGTTATTAATTGGCCTAATTTCAATATTGTCATGTTTCAGGAAATAGGAAGGCCAGAGGAGAAGGAGAGAGACGGGGGTACAGCTGGTTGGTGAAGCAGTCGGAACACACACAGCTTTTAAGTTCATCATCTTATATGGGCACGGTTTGTGGTGCCCCAAAACAATTATAGTAGTAACATCAAAGATCACTGATCACCATAACAGATATCATAATAATGAAAAATTTGAAACATTACAAGAATTACCAAAATGTGACACAGAGACACAAAGTGAGCACGCGTTGTTGGAAAAATGGCGCTGATAGACTTGCTTACCGCAGGGTTGCCACAGCCTTCAATTTGAAAAAACACATTATCTGTGAAGCTCAATAAAGCAAAGTGCAATAAAGTGAGGTATGCCTGTATCCATCTTGGTGATCTATGATAAATCCTGACAATTTTTAAACTTTATGGAAAGCCACAGGTTTGTTCCCACTTTGTAAGGAGAAAGGTGCTAGGAAAAAAAAAGAAGCTTATTTAATGTGTTATGAGTTGCCCAAAATGTATGGTCAAATAGGGAGAAGTGTCTAATTTTCTTTGAGTTAAAAATTTGTGTCAACATCTCTGCTTATATTTTACCTAATATTGGACAACAAGAGTATAATATAATCAGTCAAAATTTTCATTATTTTTTATTGTTAACTTGGTTACAACTTTGTTTTTTAATTTAAATGTAGCTGCCTCAATGTCAGTGGGTTTCAACTTGGGGTTTCTCTGCTTACTTCTAAGAGTTTTACTGATATTCAGATGTTTAGAAACTTGATAATCCTGGTATATTTTTGGTGTATCCTAAGTATATGCTTTATTCATATTATGTTATATCTCAGCATTATTATATGTTACATCTACATTTTTCTCACTAAGGATAGTGGTCATCCATTTAAAAAAATTAGGAAACAAGGTTAATCACGTATTTAGAGATATCTTGTCTAAAGTTTTAGGTTGACTTTTATTTTGCTTTGCATTACTTGTTAACAAATTTCCATTGGCTCTTTCACAGGTTTGAATTTATTATTAGTAATAAGTTAACCATGGCTATTTCTAAGTCTTATCTGCAGATAGTTTTTACTTCGATGATGTCCTGAAGGTGCCTGCAATAAACTATAGACCAAGGTTTTTTTGTTTTTGTTTTTTCCAAAAAATGACCCATAAAAAGGACAATGCCAGTATTTGGACATGGACTTCTAGGTGGTACTGCTTACACCACTGGCCTGAATCCAGATTGCCAGAATTCCTCCGGAGAAGTTGATGGGTTCACAGCTGCTAATCCAGGATAAATGGAACAGAAATTAATTACAGGACTCAGTGGACTAAAGGATTATCATGAGTTTTATGTGGGGGGATTACTTGATGTTTTAATGTTCTGTTTTCTGGGTATAAAAAAACAAACCAAACCCGTCAAGTTGATCCCGACTCACAGTAACTCTGTAGTACAGGGTAGAGCTGCCCCACAGGGTTTCCAAGGAGCAGCTAGTGGATTTGAACTGCTGACATTTTTAGTTAGCGGATGAGCTCTTAACTACTGCACGACCAGGGCTCCTTTCTGGGTATAAGAAACCCTTTTCTCTTTTATCCTAAACTATCTATGTTGTTATTGGGTGCCGTTGAGTCGGTTCCAGCTCATAGCAACCCTATAGTACAACAGAACGAAACACTGCCCAGTCCTGCGCCATCCTCACGATCGTTGCTATGCTATCTATAACTTCTAATAATAAACTATCTATAACTTATAATAATTTAATAGACTATGCAAACCAAGATGAACATCATTTCTCTCTTTCTACTCCCTCCAGGGAGCCCTTAATGAGTGTTCCTATTTTTTTATGGCAACATGGTTATTTGCATAAGCTCGGTAAGAATCTGTTCCCCTTGTTAACAGGACATGTTTGGAAATCTCAGCTATATAACCAAGCGTTGACTGGGACAGCATATTTGAGAATGATGCCCAGAGAATCAGGGATGGCCAGACACTTGTAAGAGAACCAAGATGGATTTTTTGGAGCAAATGCTTCCGACGGCAAGCTCTTGATTTGGCTTTTACAAATTTAATGTGAAGTTCCCTATGAAAACTTCCATCAAAGCAGTTTAAAAGTATATGATAAATTACCATTCTTGCTGTACTTAGGTGAAAAAATAATGAACAGCCACCTTTTAGATCAAGAAAAACTTTGAGATTGTCTTCTGACTGACATGAGAGTAACTGTAGAAAGAAATTTTATGTTTCAGTAGGTAGGAAATTATGGCAAGCCCTCATGGGCTATTGAATTCTAGGTGTTGTTCAATATCTTTGAGAAACCACAGACAACTAATGAGTGTTTTCTACTTGCAGATTAGAATTGCTCTTGTTACCCGTTCACATTGTTCTCTGTGTATCTTGTATTTGGGAAATATGAGAACAACTAAGACTGAAAGCCATCAAACAGTTGACTAAACTGCCACCAAATCAGGGTCCGTTGACGAAGACAGCATTAATTGGCTGTTCTGTCACAGCCTTAATACCCCGAGTTACCGAAATTGGTTTAAACTATGTAAAACATATATATATATATTTAAGGTTACAGATGAGATTAGACAAGGTGGCTCTGTTAATAATGTGGCAATGCTATTCTTTATTTGAAATAGTACAGATAAAGATAATCACAGTATAAAAGAGACTAGTTCTTCATTATTTACCTATTTCCCAAGGAGGAGTTTGTACTTGGGTTTGAAAAAATGTTGTTGTGGACATATAAATGGCACCTAAGTGGAAGGCTACTGAGGCATGGCCTTAGCAGACGTTCATGACTGGAGATGTCACGCAGGCTGCAGACGCTCCCCGTGCATCTCCTGGTGACTTATGGTCAGGGTTAAGGAATTAAGGTTTGGCGGCCAGACGAGGCTTTCGGAGCATTGGCTTATACATTCTCCTCATTTTGATCTTTTATGTTATTATCAAACTACTAAGCTTCTTGGCGTCTGAGATCTTAAAAGCTTGCCAGCGGCCATCTAAGGTACAGCAAATGGTCTCTTTCCAACTAGAGCTACAACGAAGAAAAGAAGCTAAAGGACCAACAAGAATAACGTATGTTTCACCAAAAGTTACCCCATAAGGCAGTACCTATGAGACTTAAAGAACATAGATTGGTGCCAGGCCAACGCTTAGTGGTCAAAGATTCTAACAGAATCATGATGGGAGGGGGGGTGATGTCAAATGGAGAAATTGATAGCAGTTGTCTTGCTTTGATTTTGGGGTTTTCTTACTCAAGAAACCAAATATTCGCTTTAAAGAAACTCCTGACCAAAATTACTCCTCCAGTGACTTTTCTTCCTTTCCAAAATGCAAATTCTTTCTTTTCTGTTAGAGCCAGGCTTACTAACTGAATTCCAAAGGATATAGAAGGGGCAGAGACCATCTTGTGGACTGATATCCACTGATCTCAGTAAAAGGGGTGGGAGCAGGGTTCAATAAGTCAGGCTAAGATTAGCCAATGACTGATCTATATTTCTCCCTCCTCTTCGCTTTATAAGCCTCATTGTACCTATTATCTTCAAGCCATTTGCTTTTTCGGGAATCAAAATGGTCTCCCTGCACATAGAATAGTTGTCAGAATAACTCTTATGTTCAAATTTCCTTGAGTTTTGACTATTTTTAATGCAGTAAATATTTGGCTTCGTGGGTAAGGAAACCTTAAAATCAAAGTAAAATGACCGTTAATTTTTCTCTTTGACAATATGTAACAACGTGACCTCCAAGGACATTCCCCGTGGAAAAAAAGGCCTATTAAAACCATTCCGGAAATAATACAAACCCTGGTGGCGCAGTGGTTAAGAGCAACAGGCTAACCAAAAGGTCGGCAGTTCCACTTCACCAGCAGCTCACGAGAAGCTCTATGGGGCAGGTATACTCTGTCCTATAGAGTCCCCATGAGTCGGAACCAACTCGACGGCAGTGGGTTTGGGTTTTTGTTGTTGCTGTCGTTTACTCCGTAACAAGAACAACCACGACTCCCACACGGGCGCGTGAGGACCCAGGAGTGTCCAGCGCTCGCAGAAGGAGCCGACGGGACGGCCGGGTCCCCGAAAGCGCCTGCGCACTCCAGACAGAAACAGCAATTCCCAGCAGCCTCCGGCTGCGCCCAGAACCAGCCGGAAAAAAAAAGCCAGAGTCTAGGGCTTTCCCAACTTTGGACTACATTTCCCACAGGGCACTAAAAACCAAACCCAAAACCCACTGCAATGCAGCCCACTCCGACTCATAACCTATTGCCTTCCCGTCGATTCCGACTCATAGCGACCCTATAGGACCAGAGTAGAGCTGCCCCATGGAGTTCCCAGGGAGCGCGTGGTGGATTCGAACTGCCGACCTTTTGGTTAGCAGCCGTACCACTTAATCACTACACCACCAGGGTTTCCACTCCGGCTCGTAGTGACCCTCCCTATAAGACAGAGTAGAACTGCCCCCAAAGGGTTTCCAACGGTGTAACCTGTTTGGAAGCAGACTGCCACGTCTTTCTCCGGCATAACGGCTGGTGCGTTGGAACCGCCTTAGTAGCCGAGCGCTCGACCGCTGCGCCACCAGGGCTCGTCGCCCGGCTCTAGCGCCCTATTACCCTCCAGCAGCGACCCCCCGGCCCGGCCTGCTGCGCCGGACCCCATCCCCCGGCCGCTGAGCAGCGGGCGCGGGCCTTGCCCTGTCCCCCGCGCGCCTGCGCACTCGGGCCGGGGCGGCTCTCGGATCCCCGGCACCGCAGCCCTGGGTCCCGCGTTCTCCGAGGCGGGCGCGGCGGGCGAGGCGGGCGCGGTGAGCCTGGCCCGGCGCGGGGTGCGTTGGATGTGCCGAGCGGACCGGGGAGGGGGTCTGGGCCGCGGCCGGGCACTTTCCCGGGTGCGGCCCGCGGTCCTGAGGCCGGAGCGCGGCTGAGCCGTGAGGCGGTCACTGGGTGCGCGGCCGGGCCAGCGGGCACGGCCTGTCGCGAAGCGGGAGACCGCGGGGCCCGGGACCGTGGTCCGCTCAGCTTCCTGGGCCCGTACAGAGGGAGAGGAACGGCGGAGGTGGAGACCGGAGTGCAGGCCCCCGCGGGACTCCGGGACCTGGGTCGGGCCGGGCTTCCGGGGCTGGCAGGACCCGTAGACGGACGCGGGGAGACGCCGGGGACCGGGCGGTGCCGTGTCAGCCGGGTCGCGCACAGCTGGAAGCGCGACCTGGGGGACCGCGGGCCTTCTCCACTGCCTCTCGTCTCCGTTGTGCGTGCAGGTGGCGGGGCCGGGGCCGGGGGCGCGTGGGGACGGGGTGCTGGGTGCTGACCGAGCTAGAAAGGCCTGGGCTGTCATGCACCTTGTCTCCTCCTCCAGCCGTGCCAGCATCCAGAGGAGGGAAGGGATAGCTGCCGCGCCTGTAAAAGCCAGGTTCCACGTGAGTTTGCTGCTTTGTTTTCATGAAATGCATTAGATTTTCAGGACACGGTACCAGTTGATTTCCTTCTCTTGAAATGCCCTGCTTAAGACTGACCTGTTCATCGATTTGGGCCTTAGGATTTACCTACCTGTTTAATGATAACTGATTCCGACTCCCAGCAACCCTATAGGACAGAGTAGAACTGCCCCCATAGGGTTTCCAAGGAGCTGGAGGATTCGAACTGCCAAACTTTTGGTTAACAGCCGAGCTCTTAACCACTGCGCCACCAGGGATCCACTTAATTATGTTAGATCCCATTGGGTCCATTCCGACTCAGCGACCCTATGCGCAACAGAAGGAAACACTGCCCAGTCCTGTGCCATCCTAACAATCGTTGCTTTGCTTGTGCTTTGTTGCAGCCACTGTGTCAATCCATCTCGTTGAGGGTCTTCCTCTTTTTCACCGACCCTCTATTTTACCAAGCCTGATGTCCTTTTCCATTTAATGATAGGGGACCTAATTAATTTCTCTCTTTTGTAGTGCCCACTTCATACTCTTCTACAGTTAGTTAACCATGTGCTAGATGTTCAATTCCTCTGTGAGTACTGTTTTTCTGAGGATTCTGATGATTTGGAACCACTGCTGGAGGTTAATGTGCACATTTTATTTAATTTTTTAATTTTTTTTTATTGTGCTTTGAGTGACTGTTTACAAGACAAGTCAGTCTCTCATATAAAAATTTGTATACACCTTGCTATGTACTCCTAGTTGCTCTGCCCCTAATGAGACAGCACACTCCTTCTCTCCACCCTGTATTCCCGTGTCCATTCGGCCAGCTCCTGTCCGCCTCTGCCTTCTCATCTCCCCTCCAGACAGAAGCTGCCCACATAGTCTCATGTGTCCACTTGAGCCAAGAAGGTCACTCCTCACCAGTATCATTTTCTGTCTTATAGTCCAGTCCAATCCCTGTCTGAAGAGTTGGCTTTGGGAATGGTTCCTGTTTTGGGCTAACAGAAGATCTGGGGACCATGACCACTGGGGTCCTTCTAGTCTTAGTCAGACCATTAAGCCTGGTCTTTTTACGAGAATTTGAGGTCTGCATCCCACTGCTCTCTTGCTCCCTCAGGGGTTCTCAGTTGTGTTCCCTATCAGGGCAGCCATCGATTGTAGCCGGGCACCATCTAGTTCTTCTGGTCTCAGGCTGATATAGTCTCTGATTTATGTGGCCCTTTCTGTCTCTTGGACTCATAATTACCTTGTGTCTTTGGTGTTCCTCATCTTCCTTTGCCACAGATGGGTTGAGACCAATTGATGCATCTTAGACGGCTGCTTGCTAGCATTTAAGATGTGCACACTTTATTTTTTACTGTGATTTGCTACAGGATAGTTCAGGTGGCATAGTTCAGATATCTTTAATGACTTTTGAAGTGGGAAGGGTCCCATCCCCCCCACCCCCCAAGAATCCATGAGTGGAAATTTTTGGTACCAGCCTGATGTGGTTTGAGGTCTGACAGCATGAGTCTTTTGGGTTGATCTTTAGATGGGTTGAAAGAGATGTAGTGTAGTGTTTAAAAATTTGAACCTAGATTAAGAGGGTTTGAATCCTGTTTGCCACTTACTAGCTGAGTGAGTTTGGCTAATCTCTTTGTGCCAAAGTTTTCTTATCTGTAAAATAAGAATTAGGTGAGTCCCCCGTGGTGTAAATGGTTACATGCTCAGCTAATAACAGTAAAGTTTGGTCGTTCAAACCAAAGGCACCTAGGAAGAAAGATTACTTCCAGCCTATCAGAGCCACTGAAAGCCCTACGGAGCACAGTTCTCCCGACGCCTGTGGGGTTGCCATGCATCAGAGCTGACCAGGGAAACTGTTTTGAAATAAGAATTATAATAGTATCTACCTCTTAGGATTGTTTTGAAAATTAACTGAGTTAATATCTGTAAAGCTCTTAGAAGAGTGCCTGGTTGGCTGTTGCTTAAACGATGATTCTTGGTTATTCCGCAAGGGCAGTAAGAATGTGAAGTTAATTACGATGGATCTTCGCAAGCAGAAGCTCCAGTGGACCAGAACAAGGACTCTGACTTAACGAGAGGTCTTTGGACTCTGTTTATGGCCTTTTAGGCAACAAAAAATCTCTTCAGATTATATACAGAATTGCATATATTTGTAAATGGTTGATTTTGAAGGGAGGAAGCCTATCATTTCGTGATACAATGAAAGTTGTATAAGACCCAAAAAGATTGATTCTCACTGGTCTAGAATAAAAAAGGAACAACTGGGAATGACTTTTGAAGTAATCTTTTACGAAATTAGTATTGAGCAATATGGAGTTGGATAAGTAAATCACACTCCATCCATGTGATTAAATGTTGTACAGCTAATAAAAATCATGCCTATGTAGAGTTAGTCATAAGAAAATAGTATAATGTGATATTAAGAAGTATTTTTTGTTGTAAATAAGAATCTTCAAGAAATTAAGCTACATATGAATCCTGATTACTAAGGCTGGAATTTATAAGATACTTTGCACTTATTTAATCATTATTTGTTGGAACCTGGGGAGGGGTAAACTCAAATTATTGATCAGCTGCTGTGAAGTAAGCATTTTTTTTTTTTTTCTGTCTGCTGTGCATACTGTCTCTTAATCATGGAAATGCCACGGACCAGGATTATGTCCCTTGACATAAGGCTCTCAGGTGTTAATGAGATACAGTATTCAAGAACGAGTAGAAAATGTTTTCTTAGCCACACTGATTTCCCTCTTGTTACCATGTATGCAAGCCTGTTTAATCACAGTTTTCTTAATGACTGTAAAGTACTTCATCTTCCCAACTCATTAAAATGTTTTCTTTTTAGTGGGATAGCTTTTTCTTATATTTCTGATGATAGAGTTGATGCAGGCTTTTGAAGTACTTAGTATAATGAACCTTTAAATAGGAAAGTTAAAATTATCCATGGCCCCGACATGCAGAAATAATCACTATTAATATTTTTAAGTATATTTTCCCCCAAATATTTTTATGAGAATATGTGCTTTCATGTATGGTTTTATTTCTGAAGAATAGAAGAATAATGCTAATTGAAAGTTTAAAACAAACCAAGACCCCTAGTTACTAGTTTAAAAGAGGAATTCTGTGCTTTCATGGGAGAAAGGTAAAATCCCAATGATCTCCTTCTGCTTTGACAGACCTTCCAAGTAGTTACAACTTGAGATTATAGAGATGTTGATTAAAACTTAATTGTCATGACAGGAAATTATTAAGGCATCCTTTCCGAATTAAGATTTTTAAGAGGGTTAAAAATAATCAAATCTCAAAGAAGTTGAAGCATAAGGTTTATTCTGAGTTGTTATTCTATATGCATAAAAAAAAAAAAAAAACACCGGTTGCCATGGAGTTGATTCCGACTCATAGCGACCCTATAGGACAGGGTAGAACTGCCCCATAGGGTTTCCAAGGAGCAGCTGGTGGATTTGAACTACCAACCATTTGGTTAACAGCTGAACACTTAACCACCGTGCCACTAGAGCATATAGAGAGATCATTTTGATTCCAAAAGAAAACAAATGGCTCCAAGTTAGCTAGTTACAATGGAAACTTATAAAGAGAAGAGGTGGGAGAAATATAGATCAACCATTGGCTAAACTTAGCATGACTGAGTGAACCCTTCCCTCCTCCCTTTACCGAGGTCAGCTTACTTCTGGCTTGGCTGCTAGTAATTTGGCCCTCTACCCATCTGCAAGGAGGGTAGACATAAGGCTCTCAGGTGTTAATGAGATACAGTATTCAAGGGTAGACCTGGTGGTGCAGTGGTTGAAGTGATTGACCGCTAACCAAAAGGTCAACTGTTGGAAACCACCAGCCGCTCCAGGGGAGAAAGATGTGGCAGTCTGGTTCCATAGAGATTTACAGCCTCAGAAACCCTATGGGGTCCCTATGAGCAGGAATGGACGGGACAACATTGGGTTTTTACCCATCTGCAGCCGGAAGACTTTCTGAGATTTGCTTAGGAGAGCCCAGATTCTTTTTCATTGGATCAGGAGGTAAATGGTTTTGCTGACTCTCCTTTGTGTAGCCCAAAACCAAAACTCAAACCCGTTGCTGTTGAGTTGACTTTTCTAGCAGCAAAGGACAAATTTACATTGCTGTAGAGCAGTTTCTGGCAGGCTTTTGCAGTTTGGGCCAGGCTTTTTATGGTTAATACTTGGTTTCATGGATAGAAAAAAAAAACTTAATATCAAAGTAAGATGTCTGTTATTAATTTTCCTCTTCAACAAGAAATTTTCCATCTATTGTCTGTTTCACTTTAATGCTTTTACAAATCTAATCATATTGTCTATTGTTTTGTAAAGTGATTTTTTCTTTCAGTGTATCTTGAATATTTTTCATTTCCCCTAACTGTTTTCTAACTCTTAGCATCTAATGACAATGGTAGTATTCCATCTCAGTGCCTGTGTGTCTTCCAACACCAGCTCTAGATGTCTTCTCTGATAGTAGCTGCAAATGCAGTTTTTCTTCTGACCCTAACCCCCCCCACACCCGAGTTAAGTCAGATCTTAAAGGGCACAGTTCTCCAGACTGTCAGGTCTGCCCAAGACTTCAGACACCAGTCGCAAGTTTGGGGATCCTCATGCCACTCTCACTTGTGACCTGATGGCTACAAATTCCGGAGTTCCCGCTATCCCCTCAGGTTTGATAATTCACTAGCACTGACTCACAGAGCTCAGGGAAGTGTTGTACTGACAATTACAGTTTTATTATAACTGATACAAATCAGGATGAGCGCAAAGACATAGGGCGCAGTGGGGTGGGAGGGTCTCAGACCCGAAGCTTCTGTGTCCCCAAAACGCAGTATTCTCCCACGGATTGATGCCTTTAATCAACCAGGAAGCTCACCTGAGTTTCAGTGTTCAGAGTTTTTATTGGGGTTTCATTACAAAAGCATACTTGATTGAATCGCGTGGTTGGTTGAACTCAACTTCTAGCCCCTCTCCCCTTCCCAGAGTCAGGCTGATCTTTCTCGCATGGCTAGCCCCAGTCCAACATCACTAATAAATTATAAGGTGTGATCTAGAATCTGTCCATGAATAACGAAAACTCTAATCACTGGGGAAACTTCAGGAGTTTAAAGATTACCCCCCAGGAATCAAGGACGAAGACCAAATTCTTTGGATAAAGCTAATTATATACCCTAATCCATTTTATGGATGTTTTCTAAGTTACTTAAGAAATCAGTTATTGGGCAGGAATGCTAAAACCTGCTCACACAATTCCTTCAGCAGGCTTTCTGGCTCCTATGACTTGACCAACTTTTTAACTTCAAGGTCGTGTGGCAGATGTGTCTTGTCATTTCAGAGACAGGAATGTGACACTGACTTTTGCCAGCTGGAGTATAGGTGACACTCTGAAAGACTGCTTTTGATCTCTTAGAGTATGAAATAGATAGCTCTGCTATTTTATGCCAGAAGCCTCAGCCTCCTGATTCTTGAATTGGGAGAGAATTTGGGAAATGAAACAATGATAATTTCCTAGAAAACTAAGCTACAAAAAGGAAGATTATTTTAACCTCAGGAAAGAAAATAACTTGTGCAAGGAAGTTGAGTATACTAATAGTTCAGTTGGTGATGGTGTTTACATGGTCACAATAATATGCACTGAATATTCATTTTAAAAATATATCTGGATGTTCATATACCCTGAAATGAGATAAAACCATATTGGAAAGAAGGGGAGAATGCAACTGTGCACATTTGGGGTGGGAAGTGGGTGAGAAAAAGAAAAATTTGTGTCTTTCTTAGTAGGAAGTCAGTTGATAATGATTAAAACTGAAAATAATATTCACGTATTATTTAAATGTATGGAGTTTAAATAGCAAAAGGGATAGCCAAAAGAGGTGAAAGTTGTTGTCTATGGATTTGGAAGATGGGAACAGGGTGACAGGGATAGAAATTTAAAGGGCTTTTGTAATAATCTTTTGCACAGCTATTTTTAATTTATGTCCAGGTATAAGCGATAAAAACTAAATTTTAAAAACCTTTGGAGACTCCAGAGAAAAACAAAATAAAGATCACCTGTATATCACTCAGGGTCCTCCAGAGAAATAGAACCAATAGGACACACACACACACACACACACACACACACACACGCATGCACACGGGATTGGAAGGGAGGGCGAGAGAGAGAGTGATCGATTGATTGATGATTGGGATTTGGCTCACTCAGCTGTGGGGACTGGCAAGTTCAAAATGTGTAGGGCAGGCTGGAAACTCAGAAAAGAGCTGATGTTGCTGTCTTGAGTCCAAAATTTGTAGGACAGGCCAGCAGTTTGGAAACTCAGGCAGGATTTCAGTGGTACAGTCTTGAAGCAGAATTTCTTCTCTGAGAAACCTCAGTTTTTGCTCTTATTGCTCTTCAGCTAATTAGATGAGGTCCACCCACATTATTGCGGGTAATCTCTTTTACTTAACATTAACTGATTGTAAATGCTAATCACATCTACAAAACACCGTAACAGCAACGTCTAGCCTAGTGTTTGGGCAAACAACTGGGCACCATAGTCTAGCTGATATGTTATGTAAAATTACCCATCACAACCTGGAATACCACTAAGCAGAGAACACTTAGTAAAATGTTACTCCAAGTCCTTTTGCAGACTGTTTGATGCACATACGTATACAAGGATGCATATCTGTATTTTTCCCACCAAAATCAATCACACTACGATGCTATTTTCTCACCTGTGTTCTCCCCCAGCAGTATGTAGTGGCCATCTTTTCATGACAGCAAATTAGAATTTTGTCTTTATTTTTAATGGATGTTCAGTTTTCTGTTGTGTGAAGGCACAGTCATTTATTTAACCATGCCGAAGGATATTTGTGTCCTTTCTAGCTTTTTTTTTTTGTTCCGTTTTAAACAATTTCTATCCACATTCCATTATATTCTTTCTACATCTTGGTACTAGTGGCCATTTCCCCACAACCTTACTAATATGGAGCCCTAGTGGCTCAGTGGTTAAGAGCTCGGCTGCTAACCAGAAGGTTGGCAATTCAAATCCACCAGCTGCTCCTTGGAAACCCTGTGGGGCAGTTCTCTGTCCTATAGGGTTGCTAGGAGTTGTAATCAACTGGACAGCAATTGGTTTGGTACCAGGTTCTTACTAATATGGGGTATCATCAGTTGTTCAAATCTGGTAATCCAGTGTGAAATGGTATTTCTTTATTCCTTTAATATGCATTTCCTTAATTACTAGTACATTTTCATGTCTTTTGGTGGATTGATGGGTTAACTGTACTTTCTAGAAAATTATCCATGCTTATGTTGCACAAATTCACTTTTCCTCAGCCTGGGTACCAAGGTGGTAAATGGAGTCAAATCAGCAATATGTGTGTTCCCGATGAGGAAAATAGTGAGTGTTGAGCCCTGAGGATTCTGGAATGTAGTTCAGCCGAGGGCAAGCGATCCCAGTGTGCAAGTGCAGTTTGCCTGAGAAAAGCTGCTGGATGTGGTCTATGAAAGTGGTCCTCAAAGCGTGGCACCTGGACCAGCAACATCAGCGTCACCTGGGAACTCACTAGAAATACAAGTTGTCAAGCCTGACTCCAAACCTACTGAATCCCAAACTCTAGGAGCGAGGCCTCCCAGTCTGTTCTAACAAGCCCTCCCAAGGATTCTGATGCATGCGAAGGTTTGAGAACCAGACTTAGCTGCCTGTTACAAGCACCTACATACCTACCAGTTGGTGGAGGGTTGATTCTGACTCATGGCAACTCCACGTGTGTCAGAGAACTGTGCTCCACTGCGTTTTCAATGACTGATTTTTTGGAAATAGATTCCCAGGCCTTTCTTCCCAGGGGCCTCTGGGTGGGCTCACATCACCAGCCTTTCGGTTAGCAGCCAAGTGTGGTAACCGTTTGCATCTCACAGTGACTCCTATAATCACCTAGGGAAAGTTTTATAAAAACCTGGGGAAGTTTTAAAAATTCTGATTCCCAAGTCACTCTTCATTGTAAATTAAATCAGAATGTTTGGGGATGGGTGCCAGGCATCACAATATTTTAAAGATCCCAGGTGATTACAAAATTTGGGAAATTCTTGTCTATGCTATTTTCTATCTTGTTTTGGAGAGGCCGGCCAGGTTCTAAAGCCAAGAAGGAAGTTCTGTTTTTAATGGCATGGCCACTTCTCTGCTGGCCAGGTAGCCGTGGAGGGAGGAAGACCTGCTCAGAGCAGGTCTGGGAAGTCCATTCTCAGGTCTGGATCTGAAACCCTCCTGCCCAAGCGTCTCAGTGTGAGCTTTGATGCAGGGAGACGGCTCTGTGTGTGTCCTCGTGCAGCTGTTGTCCCTGTGGCTTTGGAGAGGACCTATATGCCTGAACTACCTCTTACCTCTCCTAATTTGTGTGTGTGTATTGTGGGGGAGGGGGGTCTGTGTAGGAATGAAGAAGTAGATTACGCTTTTCAAGTCATTTGGGGAGCTCTGAGACAGCTGTTCTCATGGCTTCGTATTCTTCCCCCAGCTCTGGCTTCTGTGGACTCTGCTTTTCCAGAAAATGAACTTTGAGGAACGTTGACCAGTACTTGCAATTCTAAAAACATGGCTCATGTAAGTTGGTGTTACTCTTTGTTTAAAATTACATCGTATTTTTCAAATGATATGAACATTCTCAGTCGTTATTCTGAAGCTCCCAGACAGAGCTCCATGCCACAGCTGCTCCCCAGCCTCTTCCCTTCCGGCCAGGGACAAAGCCAAGCAGCCAGGCCCCTCCTGTCTATGTCCAGGGGTGGGTGCACCGACCAAATCATTCGGCGTCTTCTGCGCGCCCGATTGGTCTAGGGCAGAGATGGAGCAGAAATGAGGTCCCAAGAGGGAGCTATTCGATCTGAGACTCAGGGCCTCGGACGTCTTAGAGAAGGCACTGGCCAAAAGAAACACGGCGTGAGCTGCGTCCGTGATTTCCAGTCATCTGGTAGCCACATCTAAATAGCAGAAACGTGTGCAGGGCACATACATAATTTTTAAGTTTTTAAAACATTACTGAGGTGTTTTGCATTCTCTTTCTCAAGATTTTGATATCTGCTGTGTATACACTTAATAGCACCTCTCAGTTTGGATGAGCCACAACTTAAGTGCCCCACAGCCTCGTGTGGACAAGCTACCGCGTCGGACGGTGCGCTTTTCGAGATTTTTGTGGAACTTAAAATAAAGCAAACTATTGTGTAGTAAATTACAAATACTCAATAAAGGATTTACTATAACAAGGAAAAATGCTAGTGATAGAATGTAAAGATGAACTTAGGCCTCAAAGAAATTCTTTAATGTTTGGAAACTCTCCTTAAAGTAGAGATTTTATAGTTCATTTGTGGGGGAAAAAAAAAACCCATCAGTTGTTTTTTCTAATCCTTAAAGGAGAAGGAGATAGGGAAAATCACCTGTATTGAGACTTTGAGGCAGGCCTCTTGCAAGCAGTGTTCTTATGAACACTCTGCCAGTTAATTGAGAAATTCTGATAATTGTGTAAACATATCTGGGAGTAAATAAAATTAGGTATCCCACAGTATGTAGGAAATTTTGTCTGTGGTAGGGGTCGGAAAACTATAGCCTGTGAGCCAAATTTGGCCCATGGCCTGTTTTTGTACAGCCTGCAAGCTAAGAATGATTTTTACATTTTCAAAGGATTAAAAAGAAGAAGAATGTACTACAGAAACTATACATGGCTTGCAAAGGCTAAAATATTTAATACCTGGCCCTTAATGGGAAAAACTTGCCAGCCTCTGGTCTCTATCAATGGTAACCTTAAGAAACATGTACGTGCTGTGCTTCAGCCCCACTCATTTCTTAATTGTCGCCTGTACACAGTGTGGAGCCCTGGTGGCACAGTGGTTAAGAGCTTGGCTGCTAATCAAAAGGTCGGCAGTTCGAATCCACCAGCCACTCCTTGGAAACCCTATGGGGCAGTTCTACTCTGCCCTACACGGTCGCTATGAGTCAGAATCAAGTTGATCACAACAGGTTTGTTTTTTTGTTTATACATATTACAGGCTTCCAGGCCCAGCATATTCATTTGACATATTTTCCCTTCCTTCAGTGAAATCCTTCTATTTTCAAATATTTTCTTTAATTTTACAAATAGTGTGTGGGTTTGTCATTTCAGGATCTGGTAGTGTTCACAGATGTGGCTGTAGACTTTTCTCAGGAAGAGTGGGAATGCCTGGATTCGTATCAGAGGAGCTTGTACAGAGATGTGATACTAGAGAACTACAGCAACTTGGTGTCACTGGGTAAGCTTATCTATCTCAAATAATTTAGGAATTCACAGAGTCGAATTTGAGGGCTGTCTTTCTAGAAACTAGGGGAATGTCTCCTTTGTGGTTTGGGAATAAGCACTTCTATTAAGCATCTATCCTCATAATTGATCTTGACACCTTCCTCTATGCTTTTCTGCAATTGTCTTTCTTTAATGAAAGCTGCATATGAACTCTCGGACACTGTCTTAGTTACCTACTGTTGCTGTAACAAAAAATACCGGAACTGGGTGGCTTTAAAGAACAGGAATTTACTGTCTCACAGTTTGGAGCCTAGAAGTCCAAATCAGTATATCTGCTCCAGGGGAGGGTCCTTCCTTTTCGGTAGCCCAGGGGAGCTCCTTGATATTCTTTGGTTTTCCTTGGTGTCTATCTTCCCTGTGTATGTGTCTGTGTCTGTGTCTGTGTCTGCTGTGCTCCTTTTATAAGACACTTCTGGGTAATTAGGTTTAGGACCCACCCTATTCCAGTATGACCTCATTAACATAACAAAAGTCATGTTTAGGGTCTTATGTACAACTACACAGGTTAGGACTTCCACATTTCTTTTGGGGGGACTCAATTCAGTCTACAACAGGCACAACAAAACCAGGATCAGAGAAATATGGTTTCATACTGATATAGGTGGCCTATGTTATTTGCTGACCCACCTGCAGTGAGAATAACAAGACAGAGGTGTCTTGTTCTATATACCTATTAAAAGAGCTTATATGATATATATGATGCTGGGTAGAATCAGCAGTTTATTAAAACTCAAGTAGACACATTTAGTTTCCGACAACAGACATATTGTCTTTTAAGTGCTTTGTGATTAAAAGTTTAAAATCCGTGAACTTTACATTTAACCCTGCATGAATATCCTGGGAAGAAACTGTAAGGTTCTAGTAGTGTCTGAAGTCCTCTAGCTTCGGGAGGAGAGAGATTCACCATCAGCACAAAGCTGATTCCTATGAGACTCAGGTCAGACATACCTCTGCTCTATAGCTTCCTTACCATTTGTGACACCAGCCGTCCACCCCCATGACACGCTCTACTTCTCTGCTGGGTTCACTAATTGGTTGCAATGGTCATGGAACTCACAGACCACACTTATGGTTAAGTGGTTTATTAAGGAAGTAACAGGGTATAGCTCTGGATCGGAATCAGGATCAGAAGGCTACATACAACTCAGGATCAGGATCAGGAAGCACACAGGCAAAGCCTAGAAGGCTCCCCGAGGTGAAGAACACATCCCTCCCGTCTTCAGTGCAGGACAGCTCTCTCTGCCCTCCTCAGCCGTGCAAGCAAGTAAGCTCTTCTCTCTGCTGTGCTTGCCCCTCTCAGTTGTGCAGGCCTCCGCTCAGCCCCCTGAACAGGCCCCCTCTAGGCCCCCTCAGGACAGGCCCCCTCAAGACTGGCTTCCTCTCATCACCTTCAGGACAGGCCTTTCTCTCAGCTGCATCAGGACACGCCTCCTCTTGGCCCCCTCAGAACAGGCCTTTTGGGCCTGCACGTCCCTTCTCAGGCATACAGGCCTCCTCTCATCACCTTCGGGGCAGGCCTCTCTCTTGGCTGCCTCAGGACAGGCCTCCTCTTGGCACCCTCAGAACAGGCCTGTTGGCCCTGCATGCTCCCTGTTGGCTGTGCAGGCCTCCTTTCAGCCCTCTTAGGACAAGCCTCTTGTAAGCCCCCTCAGGGCAGACCTCCTCTTGTCCATGCACAACCCCTCTCAGCCTTACAGACCTCTCTGCCTTTGGCTCCTTGCCGTCGACCTTTCCACAGCTAACTGACCCAGCTCACAGCCATCATAGCAGCCTTGTTCAGCTCTCTTACCTGCATTCCTAGCAGCAGGTTTCTGCCATGACCACCAACTCTGCCACAGGACACCTTTAGGGCCTGTCACCACAGGCTCTGCTGCAGGGCCCCTTCCAGGCCTCTCACTGTCTTCAGTGTTACAGCCCTTGATCCGTGTTACAGCTCTTTTAAGAGCTTCCTCACTGCCTTTCTGTCCCTACTTTTCTCTTTTCTTGCCTCTTGCCTTTTCTCCTTTACGCTTCTTTCTTCCTTCTTCTTTCTTTTCTCTTCTTGCCTTTTCTCATTTCTGAAACCTCTGAGGTTGGCTGCATATATAAGCAAATTCCTTGTCAACTGAAGGCATAACCCTTCCAGCAGGGCCATGAACTGACCAATCCCCTTAGTGGACCATAGCCACTTCATTTGCAGAGTCTGTGGTCACTTCATTTGCATAGTCTATAGTATATTGACCAATCCCTGCAAGGTGTGTAAAATAAGCCAATCGCAGGGCAGGCTGCAGCTCAGGGCCAGACAAAAAGTATCAAACCATACAGTAGTTTACAGCTTACCCAGAAAATGTCAGTCAACCTGGACAGAAGTAATAAGCCCTCTAGGGCAGAAAACTAGGGCAAAGGTAACTCCTCAGGGCTTAGGGGAAAAAAATCTCTCAAGCTGTTTTTCCAAAGAACTAAGGCAAAAGGCCACATAAAGGAATTCATTTCACCACAGGAACTAAATATTTTCCTCATAAAAATAGTAGCAAAAAGAATACCTGTGTTAGGTGCCACAGAGTCAGGTCTGAGTCACAGCTACCCTACATACAACAGAACGAAAGACTGCCCAGTCTTGCACCATCTTCACAATTGTTGCTCTGTCTGAGCCCATTGTTGCAGTCACTATGTCAATCCATGTCATTGAGAGTCTTCCTCTTTTTTGCTGGACCTCTGTTTTACCAAGCATGATGTCTTTCTCCAGGCCTTGGTCTCTCCTGATAACACGGCCAAAGTACATGAGATGAAGTCTTGCCATCCCTTCTTCTAATGAGCATTCTGGCTTTACTTCTTCCAAGACAGATTTATTTGTTCTAGCAGTCCGTGGTATATTCAATATTTTTCACCAGCACCATAATTCAAATGCATCAAATGTTCTTCGGTTTTCCTCATTCATTGTCCAGCTTTCACGTGCATATAAGGTGATTGAAAATACCATGGGTTGGGTCAGGTGCACCTTAGTCCTCAAAGTGACCTGTTTGCTTTTTAACACTTTAAAGAGGTCTTTTACAGCAGATTTTCCCAATGCAATACATTGTTTGATTTCTTGACTGCTACTTCCATGGGTGTTGATTGTGGGTCCCAGTAAAATGAAATCCTTGACAAATTCAATATCTTCTCAATTTATCATGATGTTGTTTATCGATATAGTTGTGAGGATTTTTGTTTTCTTTATGTTGAGGTGTAATCTATACTGAAGGCTGTGGTCTTCGATCTTCATTAGTAAGTGCCTCAAGTCCTCTTTGCTTTCAGCAAGCAAGGTTGTGTCATCTGCATATCGCAGGTTGTTAATGAGTCTTCCTTCAATCCTGATGCCCCGTTCTTCTTCATATAGTCCAGCTTCTCAGATTATTTGCTCAGCATATAGATTGAATAGGAATGGTGAAAGGATACAACCCTGACGCACACTTTCCAAAATAACAAAACAAAAAACAAAAGAGTACCTAATAAATATATATAGTGCTTACTATTTTGCTGGCCCTCAGCTGAGCACCTTTGCAAATCTCCCAACGGTCCCCTGAGGTAGGCATTATTATCATTCCTTTTACACCTGAGAGAACTGAGGCACACAGAGATTAAATTACTTGTGCTAGTGACTCGGGTGACAGAGGCAGGATTGAAATCAGTGCTCTCTGCCCTCACTTCTTCTCAAGAGACAGAGCCTGCATGAGTTCAGACCAAAAGAAGACCACGACCCTGCCTCTCTGTTGTTGTTATTCCTTGTGACCCAAAGTAACTCTGAGTATTTTTAAATCCCCTCACCATTCTTTATTGTCAAGGCCTGATCAAATAAATGCTGTCTTTATGATCTCTTATTTTCTTTCAAGGAGGAGGTTCCATTTCTAAGCCAGATGTGGTTACTTTATTGGAGCAAGGTAAAGAGCCCTGGATGGTTGTGAGAGATACGAAAATAAGATGGAGCCTAGGTGAGTAAGGAGACACATCCTTTAGATGTTGCTTGTGATGAAGTGACTTGAAACCTGGAAAGAAAACTTAGATCTTCTCAGCCTGAGCCACCAAAAGAATTTCATCTACAGGCCCACTACCATGTCATCGTTTCCTTCCCATTCAGCAGGGGAAAGCTTTCTTCCATAATGACGACGTTTTCCCTGTATTTTGGATATAATTTCCTTCTAGCTCATATTTTATATTTCAACTTCTGTGCATCTGTTTCTTCACTGCCCTTTTCTCATGGAGTTTACCACATAGTAGTGGAGCCATACAGTAAACAAATAAATGGGTTGCTAACTATTACAAAGTGATTAAGTGCTATGAAGAGAAGTTAATAGGGTAAGAGTATGGAGAACGACGATGGGTGGATGTGGTAATTTAGATAGGGTGATCAGGGAAGACAAGTCGATTTGCCGAGTCTCCAACTGGCCAAAGATGAGCATCAATACAGATGATAATTGCAGTGTTTTAAATGTGTAAAATATGGTTAATTCCATGAATTTCTAGTGATACTGACAATAAATTGTTCACCATAGGAAAATGAGAGCAAACGACCTTATCTGGAAAATGTAAACTTAAAGAAAAAGAAGCGTATATCCTGCCTGTCCTATAAGAACTGTATTGATAGGTAGTAGATGAAGGGATGTTTCTCTTAATAAAAGTTTTCAGCAAATAAATGAAGAAGGAATGATAGAATATTACCATTTTGAAACCCATAATGAATTTTGGATCTAGACATTGAACATCAATGCTGATAGCATCACAGAAATGGAGACAATCGCACATTATATTTCTCTAAATGGAAGAACACAATATTGTCTATGAAGTACGTGAATTCATCCTAAATTTGGTCATGCTTCTAGAGCCAAGTACCAATCTGTGGGAAGAAAATATAGGAACATATTTAACTACACCCTGGGGCTGTAGTTAGCAAAATCCAGACTATGGAGAACTCTAAGGGACCAAAAACAGTTTCTTCAGCAAATTAATTGTAAGGGAAATCAAAAGATAGTAGGGGAATCTGTAGATTAAAAGGACACATTAAAGATGTGTCCACCAGCTGCACTCTATGGACTTTTAAGTTACTAGGAAGTAACAAAATGGGAGGTGAGGCAGTGGTGAAAATCCAAACCAAAACCAAACCCGTTCCTGTAGAGTCAATTCCAACTCATAGCGACCCTATCGGACAGAGCAGAACTGCCCCATAGGGTTTCCAAGGCTGTAATTTTTGTGGAAGCAGACTGCCACATCTTTCCCCTGTGGAGTGGCGTAACCTTCCCTTAGCAGCGAAACGCTTAACCACTGTATCACGAGGGCTCCTCTAATGGCGAAAATAGGTATGTACAATTCTTTGGAGGAATATTGCCTTAAAAAAGCAGATACATGGGGTATACCCCTACCCAAGCTCGTTGTCATTGAGTCCATTCCAATTCATGCAACCCTGTAGGACAGAGTAGAACTGCCCCATAGCATTTCCAGGGGGGCAACTGGTGGATTAGAACTACTGACCTTTTGGTTAGCAGCCAAGCTCTTAACCACTGTGCCATCAGGGCTCCATGTGGGGCATAGGGAATATATTTTAAGATGTGAGGTATTAGAGCATGTTTGTAGACTGAAGGGAATGATTTCAAAGAGAGTGAAATTGACAGAGCACAGAGAGGCTAATGTTGTAAGCAATGACCTTAGATAGCAGGAAGGAGTAGAAACCAGCACACGAATACCTTGAATGCAATATGGATACGTAATAGGTTGATTGGATAACACTTTTCTTCTGATTGTTTCTGTTTCCTCAGTGAAATAAGAAAATAATATTCAGCCGAATATGATGATTACTTGGTATTTCATTGGGACTTAGTACGGATTGTTCAGCAACTGATCAGTGTTGATTCTCAGAAATGCAGTTCTGTGATTATAAGCTTTTAACCTTTTCATATCTTGATACACTAACCCAGGTTTTGTGGTTACAGAACTCCCTTGGTCATAAATATTCTGTATCCTATGTCCTCTGTGTCAGCAAAGAAAGGTGATTAAAGACATGATATCTCAAGAAACAAAGTAATTTTGTGACCAGGTGATTTGCTTCTTATTTTTTCTTTAATTAAAGCTGATACCCTGAAAAGGAAAATCACATTTTTGCTTTTGTATTGATCTAAGATGGGCTTAATTTTTTTTTTTTTCACATCAGTAGTGTTTAATAGAAAAAAAAAAAAAAAAAGCCCCTTGACCCAATAGAATTCAAACTAGTATTTGGCTTATTAATTTTAAACATTTAAAATATTTTACGTACATATTTAAAATATCCAACCATAGGCCAATCTTCTGAAGTTTGGCCAGGCCTTTCCTTTCAGTGTAGGTCCAACCTCTTCTTTCTTGATTAAATCACGCATATAATGCATAGGATATTATTTGCAATTTCAGTTTCTTTAAAGTGGAATAAGAATCTAAAGATACTTGTGAAGCAATCTGAGGACAGAATCCTTTTTTTTTTATGTTTTACAACAATTTTTTACTATTTTCTTACCTGTGCCTACTTTGACAACAGTGTAATATGCATTTATGGCCAGTACTTCCAAAGCATTCAACTTAGTTTTCATAGAACTGATTGTCTTTAATGAAACATTAATAATTTTTAGTTGCTTACAGGGATAAGAACTGGCATAAACCATTTGGGAATAAACATGGCTGACTCTGGTAAGCGTACAGCTCGGCTGTCTACACTGCAGTCTCCTAGATGAGACTATTCTGCGTGTTGTTGTCAGGTGCCATGGAGTTGGTTCCGACCCACAATGACCCAATGTACAACAGAAGGAAACACTGCCTGCTCCTGCACCATCCTCACAATTGTTGTTACGCCTGAGCCCACTGTTGCGGCCTCTGCGTCAATCCATCTCTTTGACGGTCTTCCTCTTTTTCCCTGACCCATGCCATGCCATGTTCAGCATGCCAAGGTCTGAACCACTTAAGTGGGGAGCCATAGACAAGAATCTCAGTTTTACTATATTCCCACTGGAAATATTTTGTTTGTTTATGAAGACCTTCAAATTTTATAGGATAAGTTTTATAACTTGTTCTAATTTGTTTATTATAGGTGGCTGTGGACATTTTGCCCTACGTTTGTTTATGCTTCTATTTATTTCATGTGTTGTCTGCTCACTTCCTTTGTTCTATTACTTTTTTCATTGTTCAGTGTTTCTTATGCCAGTGTGTAAGAGCTTTTATATGGTCAAACAGTAACACTTTCTCACTTTTCTTACATTTTTACCTTTTGTTTCGATTTTGGTTGAGTTTCATTTTTGATAACTCATTTTAATTTTTATTTTGCAAGTAAAATTATTTGCAAGTAAATTTGAAAATAACCATCATGTCTTATAAGGTTTGTCAGACTTTTATAACTGCCTGCTTGTTTACCACTGTTATTACTATTTAGTGAATTGCTGGTCATTTTATATGTATTATTTATATCTTTTCTTATTTTGTCTTACTGAGGCCCTAAATTGACTTCTCCCCCAAAATTCTTACAAAATTACTGTAGTTTTGATTTGCTTCCTTTGGTGGAGACAGATGGAGAAATACACACAGATTTTATAGCAGTATTGCCCATGGGTGGAGACAGATGGAGAAATACACACAAATTTTATAGCAGTATTGCCCATGGATGGAGACAGATGGAGAAATACACACAGATTTTACAGCAGTACTGCCCATGGCATTTATTTACATGTCTCTGCTTAAAACTTTATTCACAGTTTAAATCACTGTTGCCTTTCTATGTCTTTTTAGTATATCCTTTTTTTAGTATATTGAAGTATAA
Source organism: Loxodonta africana (assembly GCF_030014295.1). NCBI lineage: Eukaryota > Metazoa > Chordata > Mammalia > Proboscidea > Elephantidae > Loxodonta > Loxodonta africana. The sequence goes on along the minus strand of NC_087352.1, from coordinate 138,833 downwards.
CATATACATAAAAAATATACTGACCATAAGTGTGTAGCTCAGAGAATTTTCACAGAGTGACTGCACCCACCTAACACGCACACAGATTCATAAATACAGCATTATCAATATACCAGAAGTCCCCTACTGACTCCTTCCAGCCATTCCTCCTACTATCTGCTATGCTGATTTTTTTAATACTGTATGTCTTAGTTATCTAGTGCTGCTATAACAGAAATACCACAATGGGTGGCTTTAACGAACAAATTTATTCTCTCACAGTTTAGGAGACTAGAAGTCTGAATTCAGGGAGCCAACTCTAGAGGAAGAGTTTCTCTCTTTGCCAGCTCTGGGGGAAGGTCCTTGTCTCCTTTCAACATCTGTGAGCTCGGCATGCCTTGGAGATCTCCATGTGTCTTGGCAGCAGTCTTCCTCTGGGTCTAGGAAGTTCTTAGCCCTGGGACCCAGGTCCAAAGGACGTGCTCCACTCCCGGCTCTTCTTTTTGGTGGTAGTAGGTCCCTCTCTCTCTGACTGTAAAATAAAAGGTGATACAGGCCACACCCCAGGGAAGCTCTCTTTACATTGGATCAGGGCTGCGACTTGAGTAAGGGTATTACATCCCACCCTAATCCCCTTACAACTGATTGGCTAATCATATCAGATCACATCATGGGGGATGATTATGTCATTACATAACGACCAAATTATATCATTACATAACTGCCAAACCACTGAGAATCATGGCCCAGTCAAGTTGACACATATTTTGGGGGGACACAACTCATTCCATGGCACCATAGACCAGTTCTCCCTTTTTTGAACTTTATAAAACTGGAATTGGTATATACTCTTTTGACTGGCTTTGTTTATTCACGATTTTATTTTTAAAATTGATCCACATTATATGTAGGTGTAGGTTGTTCATTTTCATTGGTGTGCATTGTATCAATATACCATATTTACTTTGCCACTCTTCTGTTGATGAACAATTTGTATTCTTTCCAGTGTGGGCCGGTTATAGTGTTGCTATGTTATAGCTTTTGAAAAATAGCTTTTTCTTTTTTAAAAGTATTGAATTCTTATTGCATAAAATTTGAGAAGATACACATTTGAGAAAAAGCACATCTCTGCTGAGAATTTTACAAGCCTTTGAATATGGCATGTTGTTATGCGCGACGATCACTAAACTTCTAAGGAGCACTGATGATGACTTTGGCTATGGGAACTGTTAGGGAGGATACGAGGAAGAGTACGAAGGGGTAAGACGGTCAAGGGTTTGTAACGTAGATGTGTGTAGTTATATAAACTCAAAAGGAAATAAGTAAACGGGTCTCTTATTACCTTGTTTGTGAAAAGGGAAGAAATTTCATGACTATCAAAGTAGGAAACGATCTACAGTGGAGACAATCTCCACTTTAACATCTGAAAGTGAAAGGGAGTGGCAGTTGGAAGGATAACTAGGCGTAAACAAATCATTTTTCATTTATATATTTGACTGAGATAGCTTAGATCTGCATTTCTTTCCCATCTCTATAACCTCATTAACCCGTTGTCGTCGAGTCAATTCTGACTCACAGTGACCCTAGGATAGAGTAGAACTGCTCCATAGGGTTTCCAAGGAGGGGCTTGTGGATTCAAATTGCTCAACTTTCAGTTAGCAGCCATAGCTCTTAACCACTGCACTAGCAAGTGTTAAAAGAGAGGGTAGTTAATTTAGTAAGGTATACGATTGGGTTTTATACGATTGGAAGCAGGACAGCATATCCAATAATTGTTAACTAATTGTGGGAATTTCATTATTAATAACTTAGCTGCTAACCAAAAAGGTGACAGTTTGAATCCACCAGCCACTCCTTGGAAACCCTGTGGAGCAGTTCTACTCTGTCCTATAGGGTTGCTGTGAGTCAGAATAGACTCAGTGGCAAAGGGTTTGGGTTTTTTGGTTTACTATGTGTTATGGGTTTGTTGGAGCCCTGGTAATGCAGTGGTTAAGGCGCTTGGCCACTAACCAAAATGTCAGTGGTTCAAACCCACCAGCCACTCCATGGGAGAAAGATCTGATGATCTGCACCCATAAAAAATACAGTCTTGGAAACTATGGGGCAGTTCTACTCATCCCATAGGGTTGCTGTGAGTCAGAATCTACGGCAATTTTTTTTTCCCATTTTTGGATGGGTTTGTTATTCAGTGGTGAGTGAAACATTGTTTCTGCCCTTGGGGAAGTTTAGAGAAAGAAAACAAAGGGAATTATAAATGGGGAAATTAATGAATGTGTAACAAGAAAATTGTGAAAAGTGTTAAGAAGCAAGGAACAAGTTACTGGGATAGAGAATAATGGACATAAATTAGGTAAAATCAAGAACAGGTTTTCTGATTTTTAACATGATATCTGAAGGATGAGGAAGGAACCTAACCATACAGAGAACCCAAGTCATAGGATTCCTGGGAAATTTAACAGCCTGTGAAAAACTAAGAAATGGAAAGATTATGAAATGTTCTAAGAACTTAAAGGAGACAAGTGTGATAGAGACATAGGAAGCAAAGGGGACAGTGGCTTGAGATAATATTTTATAGGCAGGCAGAGGCCATGTTATTCATGGTAGGGTGTTTGAACTTTGTTCTGACTGAAAAGAGAAACAATTAAAAACAGTTAAGTTTCTCAGACTTATATCTGTATCAGAATAATCTGGTAGAGAATGTTAAACATACAGGTGCCAGGTGCCTACTTCTGTAGATGTTTATTTAGGTGGTCAGGGTATTTAGGTTGTTCAGGTTACGTTCCTGAACAACAACAGTGAAATGTGTTGTGAAAGAAGAAGAAATTGAGCCTTGGGACGTGCCCATTTTTACCGTAAATGACGATTCCATAACTAACTTGTAGTAAGCAGTGTTTATTTTGTTTGTTTTTTGAATGTGTCCATTCTTTTATTGTCCATTGTTTTAACCTGACTGAATACAGGTTCAACAAGAGCGCTATACTCCTGGCAACTATCACACACGTTAGAACGTGGATTTTGCACTTCAGACAACATTTAACACCAGCCTATGGCGTGCTGCATTGCTTTTTATAAAGTTCAAAATAAATATTTATTAAAAAAAAAAAAGTGTCATAAGCTCCCCAGGATAATTCTAATCCACACCTGTCTTTAAGAAATGCTCTTCTAATCTGTTTCCCTCATCGCCAGCCTTTTTACATTAGCTCTTCTCATTTTCTTTATTCCCTTTCACTTTTTCAAATTACAGGACTATTTTAGAGTTCTCTAGCTCATTCAATTCAACTGAGCTTTATTTTTCTTAATTTTTTCCTATTATCAAACTTTTTATTTACGTGTTTGTGTACTTTTTCAGACTAGGAGACCATGATGTGTTTGCCTCCTTGTTTCTTTCAGGTTTGGAATCCAACTATGACGCTAACAAGTTATTTCAAGAAAACGACACTTATGAAATTAATTTATCCCAGTGGGAGATAAGGGAAAAAATTAAAAATCATGGTTTTGAAGATTCCTTTGTTGGAAAAGACTGTGAATTTAAAAACAAATTTGAGCGACAGAAGTGTCCTCAAGAGGGATATTTCAACCAAGAGAAAGCCACCTGTGAAAAAATGCCCACTTACAGAAAACGTACATCTTCTACTATATATGAGAGAAGTAATAATAGAGAAAAACCCTATGAATGTGAGGAATGTGGGAAGGCTTTTAGAGTACGCCAACAGCTTACTTTCCATGAGAGAATTCATACTGGAGAGAAACCCTATGAATGTAAAGAATGTGGAAAAACCTTTAGACAGTGTGCACACCTTAGTCGACATCAGAGAATTCATACTTCTGACAAACTATATGAATGTAAAAAATGTGAAAAGATCTTTTCTTGTGGCCCAGACCTTCGAGTACATCAGAGAATTCATATTGGTGAGAAGCCCTATGAATGTAAAGAATGTGGGAAGGCCTTTAGAGTGCGAGGACAACTCAGTCTCCACCAAAGGATTCATACTGGTGAGAAACCCTATGATTGTAAGGAATGTGGGAAGGCCTTTAGACAATATGCACACCTTACTCGGCATCAAAGACTCAATATTGCTGAGAAGTGCTATGAATGTAAGGAATGTGGACAGACTTTCCTGTGTAGTACAGGCCTCAGACTACATCACAAACTTCATACTGGTGAAAAACCTTATGAATGTCAGGAATGTGGGAAGGCCTTTAGAGTGCGTCAACAGCTTACTCTTCATCAGAGAATTCATACTGGTGAAAAACCCTATCACTGTAAGGAATGTGGGAAGACCTTCAGTCGTGGCTACCATCTGACTCTTCATCAGAGAATTCATACTGGTGAAAAACCTTATGAATGTAAGGAATGTCAGAAATTCTTTCGTCGTTATTCAGAACTTATTTCACATCAGGGTATTCATATTGGAGAGAAACCCTATGAATGTAAGGAATGTGGGAAGGCCTTTAGACTATTCTCACAGCTTACTCAACATCAGAGTATTCATTTTGGTGAGAAACCATATAAATGTAAAGAATGCGAGAAGACCTTTAGACTGCTCTCACAACTTACTCAGCATCAGAGTATTCATACTGGTGAGAAACCCTACGATTGCAAAGAATGTGGAAAGGCCTTTAGACTTCACTCATCTCTTATTCAGCACCAGAGAATTCATTCTGGTGAGAAACCTTACAAATGTAAGGAATGTAAGAAGGCATTTAGACAACATTCACACCTTACTTACCATCAGAGAATTCATAATGTAATTTAATAATTGTAAGAAAGCCTTCCATTGTGAATTTTCTGTCAAGGAGCATGAGAAATTCTAGAGGAGACGTTTTTGAGCACAAGAATCCCTTCTGCTTCATGCTTAACTAACTCACCAGAAGAGGTTTTATTCAGAGGAAAGAATATGTTAACGGATGTGTTGAAGCTTTCCGTCTCCTCTCAAACCATGCTAAATTTAGGGAAATTCATTCTAAAAAAAAAAAAGAACTCTATTAAAGCACTGAATGTGTAAAAGTTTTTAGTCATACCATCTGTATTCTTCCATCTGTACAGTATATCTCTGGAGGTTGCTGGGGCACCAGTTCGTGCTGGGAATTGATAAGGCAAAGTTCTTTATTAGAGAATTCCAGCTAATGAAGGCAGAAAGAATTATAGAATTAGAAAAAAATGACCATTTTTGTAATTTTTAGTGAAAGAATAGACCTACACACAGTTCCCAGTGGGTGTTAAGACCATTAGCTGAAAGGCTGACAGGAACTTTAGGGTGAATAGATCAGACTAACAACACCTTAACCTACCGATCATTCTTAACATCACTGGAAGCAGGACATCAACACGTTATGTGCCTCCTAATGTGGTAAGAGAGGCACGTCTTGCCAAAAAGACTGAACCTGAATCTAATCAAGCCTCAATATCTAACTTCAATTTAGAGAAAATGCAGGGAATAGAAGAACAAATTAAATGACACAACAAGAAATAAATCTAAAATGTGGGTAATTCTACAAGAGAAATGACCCAGTTTCTCCAACCAATAATTGGTATTGAAAAAAGGCTGGTGGAACTCTTAGAGATTTAGAGAGACTTAAGAGCTCTACAAATCCAATGCAATGAATGAGCGGTCCTTATGTAGGTTACGAGTTGAACAAACAAATGTAAAAAAGGATTTTTAAGACAATGGGAAAATGTGAATATTAGATAATATTAAGGAAATATGTTTTTGTTAGGTGTGATAATGGCATTTTGGTTATGAAAAAAATTGGTTAGAGTTAAGTTATGAAGTTTATACAGATAAGACGATATCCTGTCTGGAATTTCCTTTAAAATGATTGTGCGAAAAAAAATGAGGATAAGTTTGGCAACACGATAGTAAGCTGTCTTGAACATAGATGTGTTTATTTTTGTTTTGCTCTTCTCTCCACTCTTACATATTTGAAATTTTCCATGTTTTTTAAAGATAAAATCAGCTATTAAATTAAAACCAGTTTTAATTTAAAAGAAAAGCCTACATAACCCACAGTTGTGGCTGTTGACAAAGCTCTACACATTGGGAAATTAAATACACTGTAATACAAGGGTAAGTCAAAAAGTCTTGCTACAAAGTCATAGAAACCTTTATTAAACAAAATTATCAACATGTGATGCTATTGTTTCCCCACGTAGCCTCCATCTAGGTCTGTACACTTCTGAAGGTGGTGTTTCCATCTCGCTAACCCTTCCCTGAAGAATTCTGCACTCTTGGATTTATACCACTTCAAACAGCAGTTTTGGCATCCTCAAGGGACTCAGATTGTGTTCCTTTTAAATGTTTTTTGAATTTTGGGAACAAAAAGAAGTCTCAAGGGGAAAGATCAGGGCTGTAGGGTGGAGGGGGTAAGGTTTCCCAGGGAAATTCTTGTAGGGCAGCCCTTGCTACCCTCGAAGAACGAGCAGCTGCATTGTCGTGGTGGAATAAAATTCCTCGGTGCAACTTTCCTGCCCTTTTTCTCACCAATGCAGCTTTTTTAATTTTCTTAAAACTTCTTCATAATAAGCCCCTGTGATTGTCCTGTGTCCTTCAAGAAAATCTGTCAAGATTACCCATTTGGAACCCCAAAAAATAGTCACCATAACCTGAGCCCTCTTAGCTCTCCTGGCTTATCTTTGAGGTCTTCCCGACCTTCCTTAAAATGCTTGATCCATCTAAAAACTGATTGTTTTATGTGGGGCAGCATTCCCATAAACCTGTTGGAAAGCTTCAATGATTTGGGAAGATGTCCACTTGAGTTTTGTTAAAAATTTGATACTAGAACTGACCTCAAAATAATTTTTTTTTGCATAGCACAAGAAGTGTCCGTTTTTACTTTGAAGGCACTCTAAGGACACTAACACAAGTGTGTCCCTGAGAGCACTTGTCTGCAGCCATCCACTGATCACGGAGACGTGTTTATACATGTTTTGTTTGGAATAAACCCGTGCAGGTAGGAACTGAAACCCTAGTAGCAATACTTTTTGACTCACCCTCATACATTTGGGAAATTAAGGTTGCGGGTTCAGACTTTGTCTGGCTTGTCCCTCTCCCCACATTTATGAAAGTGGTTGTCCCATAGTTGGCACTTCAAAAATATGTTGAAGACTTGGTTTAAAAAAACGTGAAATATGAATAATTTTTCATACTGAGTACATTTTGAAATAATATGTGGGATATATTGGTTCAAATAAAATACATTAAAATAATTTCATTTTTTTAAATGTGGCTACTGGAAATTTTTAAATTACATTTCTGACTCACACACTTGTATTGTTACCACTTACATAAACAATAAAAGAGTAAATTTTAGCCAAAGGTGTTTTCTGTTAAAAGGGTGTCAGTACAGTCAAGGCCTTGGCAGTTTTTATCAAGGAATGAAAATAAGAAAGAAGACACAAACATAGCCATGTGACTGATAAAGGCAACAAGATTATAAATTTCTAAATTACAGGTTACAATGTATATGTACTGTGTATACACATATATATACATATGAATGTGTGTGTGGGTCTGCGTGTGTATAAAATGTCTATGTCTGTGAATTTATATATTTATAACCCCCCCAAAAAACCTCAAACCCATTGCTACTGAGTAGATTCCAACGTGCAGTGACCACTATACATGTATGAAAATATATTGAAAAATCTACAGTGAGTTATATTCTAGAAAGCATAAATTACTAAAATTGACTCAAGATACTGAAGAGAACCTGAGTAGTTCAATAAACAAAGGAAAAAAAAGAGTATTAGAAGATATCCCTACTAATACATTTGGAATTTAGCTTTTAGCAAGTAAAAACTATTGATAATTCTTAGTTTTTTTCTTGCCATGTTATTCTACAAGACTAGCCTAAAACTGGAACAGGAACCATTCCCAAAGCCAACTCTTCAGACAGGGATTGGACTGGACAGTGGGTTGGAGAGGGACGCTGGTGAGGAGTGAGCTTCTTGGATCAGGGGGACACTTGAGGCTATGTTGGCATCTCCTGCCTGGAGGGGAGATGAGAGGGTGGAGGGGGTTAGAAGCTGGCGAAATGGACACGAAAAGAGAGAGTGGAGGGAGGGAGCGGGCTGTCTCATTAGGGGGAGAGTAATTGGGAGTGTGTAGCAAGGTGTATATGGGTTTTTGTGTGAGAGACTGACTTGATTTGTAAACTCTCACTTAGAGCACAATAAAAATTTTTTAAAAATCTAGATGAGGAAAACCCATGAAATAAAATTTCGAAGTTTCACTTACGAAGATAAATCTATTAATTGCAATTTCTACTAGCAAACTGTATCCAGCAGTCTATGTAAATGGACATAGAATTGTTAGGTGCTGTGGACTCGGTTCTGACTCATAGCAACCCTATGTACGAAACTGACACACACGTGGTGGGAAAATAGAATATTCTCAACATTATTTAAGTGGCGTATCCCGGGCCTTCTCCATTTTAGTTTAACTATACATTGAAATTTTAGGTATTATGCCTTCAGGACACCAGAATGATAGTACAAGATGCATGATTCAATCCCCAATATCTTCTTGATAAAGAGTCCTGGTGGCGCAACAGTTAAGCGCTCAGATTCTAACCGAAAGGTTGGCAGTTCAAACCTATCCAGCACCTCCCCTGGATGAAGACCTGGTGAGCAGATCCCATCAAGGTTACTATCTAGAAAACCTGTGGAGTAGTTCTACTGTGTTTACATGGGGTTGCTGAGTCAAAATCGGCTTGATGGCACTTAACAACATTTTGATTCTTGTTCTTCTTTTTTTAAACTTTATATGTCTTTAAGACTGGAATGAATTATATATATGCAAGAGTATAATCCAACACTTTAAAAGAATTAATACCTTCTCAAAAATAGTAAAGACAGAATTCTCGTAACACATGCATCCGCTGTTAGTCAGACATCAATGATTTCACTGTAGTCATCCATTATGAATTGCGTTTCTCAGCTGTGATGGTAAAGCCTTGATAGTCAGTGGACTGAATCATTACACAATCTTCTAATTTTTTTTTTAAAGTAAACATTACCATGCTGAATTTAAGTGTGTTTGTGTTCCCAAGTGTCATCGTTGCACGCTAACTGAGACCTTCTGGATGTTACACTTAAACATTCATTAAATGTAATAGGAATACTTGATAGTTTTTGAAACAATTTCCCAGAAAACACTTATTTTTAGGTGCCGTCTAGTCAGTTCCAACTCAGAGCAACTCTATGACAACAGATGAAATATTGCCTGGTCCTGCAGTATCCTCACAGTCTCTGTCATGCTGGAGCCCATTGTTGCAGGCACTGGGTCAGTCCATCTCTTGAGGGTCTACCTCTTTTCTGCTGACACTCTACCCAGCGTGATGTCCTTTTCTAGGGACTGGTCCCTACTGATAACATGCCCAAAGTATGTGAGATGAAATCTCACCATTCTCTTTTCTAATAAGCATTCTGGCTGGTTTTCCAAGACAGATTTGTTCATTCTTCCGGCAGTCCGTGGTATATTTTTCTTTGCCAACACCATAATTCAAAGGCATCAGTTCTTCTCTGGTCTTCCATATTGATTTTCCAGCTTTCACACGGATATGAGGTGATTGAAAACACCATGGCCTGGGTCAGGCATACATTAGTCCTTAAAGTGACATCTTTGCCTTTCAACACTTTAAAGAGATCTTTTGCAGCAGATTTGCCCGATACAATAACTCCTTTGATTTCTTGTCTGCTGCTTCCGTGGTTGTTGATTGTGGACCCAAGTAAAATGAAATCTTTGACTTCAGTCTCTTTTCTGTTTATTGTGTTGTTGCTTATTGGTGCAGTTGTGAGGATTTTTGTTTTCTTTATGTTGAGGTGTAATCCATACTGAAGGCTGTAGCCTTTGATCTTCATCAGTAAGTGCTTCAGGTCCTCTTCACTTTCAGCAAGCAAGGTTGTGTCATCTGCATAACGCAGTTTGTTAATGAGTCCTCCTCCAATCCTGATGACCTGTTCTTCATATAATCCAGTTTCTCAGATTATTTGCTCCACCTACGGATTGAATAGGTATGGTGAAAGGAAACAACCATAATGCACACCTTTCTTGACTTTAAAATGCACAGCATCCCCTTGTGCTGTTCTATGTACAGGTGTCTCATGAGCACAATTAAGTGCTCTGGAATCGCCATTCTTTGCAATGTTATCCATATTTTGTTATGATCCACACAGTCAAATGCCTTTGCATAGCCAGTAAAACACAGACATCTTTCTGGTATTCTCTACTTTCAGCCAAGATCCATCTGGCATTAGCAATGATATCCCTCATTCCATGTCCTCTTCGGAATCTGGCTTGAATTTCTGGCAGTTCCTTGCTCATGTGATGCTGCAGCCATTTTTGAATGATTCTCAGCAAAACTTTACTTCATGTGATATGAATATTGTTCAATAATTTCCTCATTCTGTTGGATGACTTTTCTTTGGAAGGGGTACAAACATGGATATCTTCCAATCATTTGGCCAGGTATCTGTCTTCCAAATTTCTTGGCATAGGTGAGAGTGCACCTCCAGCACTGCATCTGTTTGTTGATACATTTCAATACGTATTCCGTCGATTCCTAAGCCAATTTTTCGCCAGTGCCTTCAGTGCAGCTTGGACCTATTCCTTCAATACCATCAGTTCGTGGTCATGTGCTACCTCCTGAAATGGTTGAACGTCAACCAGTTGTTTTGGTACAGTGACTCTATATTCCTTCTATACTCTTTTGATGCTTCCTGCATCATTTAATATTTTCCCCATAGAATCCTTCAATATTGCAACTCAAGCCTTGAATTTTTTCTTCAGTTCTTTCAGCTTGAGAGATGCCTAGTTTGTTCTTCCCTTTTGGTTTTCTAACACCAGGAAGGTCTTTGCACACTTCATTATATACTTCACCTTGTCTTTTTGAGCTGCCCTTTGAAGTCTTCTGTTCAGCTCTTTCAGTTCATTATTTCTTCCATTCATTTTAGCTACTCTATATTTAACAGCAAGTTTCAGAGTGTCTTCTGACATCCATTTAGGTCTTTCCTTTTTTTCCTGTCTTTTTAATGACCTCTTCCTTTCTTCATGTATGATGTCCTCGATGCCATTCCACATCTCTCTTGGTCTTCAGTTATCAGTGTTCAAAGCATTGAATCTATTCTTGAGATAGTTTCTAAATTCAGGTAGAATGTACTCAAGGTTGTACTTCAGCTCTCATGGATTTGTTCTAATTTTCTTTAACTTCAACTTGAATGTGCATTTGAGCAATTGATGATGTGTTGTTCCACCTTTGGCCCCTGGCCTTGTTCTGACTAATGATATTGAGCTTTTCCAGTGTTTCTTTCCACAGATGTAGTCAATTTGATTCCTGTGCATTCCATCTGGTGAGGCCCATGTGCATAGTGACCATTTATGTTGGTGAAAAAAGGTATTTGCAATGAAGAAGTTGTTGGTTTTGCAAAATTCAGTCATGCTATTTCCGGCATCGTTTGTATCACCAAGGTCATATTTTCCAACTACCAATCCTTCTTTGTCTCCAACTTTCACATTCCAATCATCAGTAATTATCAATGCATCCTGATTGCATGTGTGATCAATTTCAGACTGTAGGAGTTGGTAAAAATCTTCAATTTCTTTATCTTTGGCCTTAGTGGTTGGTGCCTAAACTTGAATAATAGTTGTATTAACTGGTCTTCCTTGTAGGCATGTAGATATTATCTTATCACTGACAGCATTTGTCTCAGTCATCTAGTGGTGCCATAACAGAAATACCACAAGTGGATGGCTTTAACAAAGAGAAATTCATTTTCTCACAGTCTAGTAGGTTACAAGTCCCAATTCCCGGCATGCGCTCCAGGGAAAGGCGTTCTCTCTCCGTTGGCCTTCTCATCAATGTTCCTCCGGAAGAGGACCTACTTCACGCAGGGGCCCCAGGTCTAAAGGATGCTCTCTGCTCCTGGTGCTGCTTTCTTGGTGATATGAGGGAGGTTCCCAACTCTCTGCTCGCTTCCCTTTCCTTAAAAGGTGGTACAGGCCATACCCCAGGGAAAATCCTTTTACATTGGATTAGGAATGTGGCCTGAACAGGGATGTTACATCCCACCCTAATCCTCTTTAACCACAGGCAGAGAGTATGATTTATAATACATAGCAAAATCACAAAATGGAGGACGGCCACACGTGGCCTAACCAAGTTAACACATATTTTGGGGGGACACGATTCAATCCATGATAGCGTTGTACTTCCGGATAGATCTTGAAATGTTCTTTTTGACGATGAATGCAACGCTATTCCTCTTCAAGTAGTCATTCCTGGCATAGTAGACCATACGATTGATCCAGAATGGCCGATGCCAGTCCATTTCAGCTCACGAATGCCTAGAATATTGATGTTTATGTGTTCCATTTCATTTTCGACAATTTCCAGTTTTCCTAATTCATACTTTGTACATTCCATGCTCCGATTATTAACGGATGTTTGCAGCTGTTTCTTCTCATTTTGAGTCATGCCACATCAGCAAATAAAGATCCTGAAAGCTTGACTCCATCCATGTCATCAAGGTCAACTCTACTTTGAGGAGGCAACTCTTCCCCAGTGCTATTTTTAGTGCCTTCCAACCTGAAAGGCTCATCTTCCGGCTGTTTGTCAATGTTCTGCTGATATTCCTAAGGTTTTCACCGGCTAATTTTTCAGAATTAGACTGTCGGATCCTTCTTCTTAGTCTGTTTTAATCTGGAAGCTGGCTGAAAACTGTCCAGTAAGGTGACCCTGCTGGTATTTGAAATACTGGTAGCAAAGCTTCCAGTATTAAAACAATCCGAAAGCCACCACAGTACGACAAACTGACAGACACGCGGTGGCAGATAATGCTAGTATATGTGTGTATATACATATATATATATGTACGTGTGTGTGTGTTTTCTTTACAATGTGACAAGTACATAGCTAACAGAACATTTGCTGTTTCAACAATCTTCATATGTGCAGTTCAGTGACATTAATCACATTCGTCGTGTTGCTCAACCATCAGCATTAACCGTTCCCCACTTTTTCCATCACCCTTAACAGAAGTTCAGTGTCCCCTAAGCATTATGTCTTCCTTTCACCCTCCCTCCCACCAACTGAAACATTAGTTCTTGATGTTGTTGTTGTTGTTAGGTGCCACAGAGTCAATTCTGACTCAGAGTGACCCTATGCACAACAGAAGGAAACACTACCCCGTCCTGCGCCATGCTCACAACTGTTGTTATGCTTGAGCCCACTGTTGCAGCCACTGTATCAGTCCCTCTCATTGAGGGCCTTCCTCTTTTTCACCGACCCTCCACCTTACCAAGCATGATGTCCTTCTCCAGGGACTGATCTCTCTTGATAACATGTCCAAAATGTGTGAGACATTGTCTCGCCGTCCTTGCTTCTAAGGAGCATTCTGGTTGCACTTCTTCCAAGACAGATTTGATCGTCCTTTTGGCAAAAAAAAAAAAAAAAGCAGTCCACGGTATATTCAATACTCTTTGCCAACACCACAATTCAAAGGCATCAATTCTTTTTCAGTCTTCCCTATTCATTGTCCACCTTTCACATGCATATGAGGCAATTGAAAACACCAGGCCTGGGAAAACCTTAGTCTTCAAAGTGACATCTTTGCTTTTCCACACTTTAAAGAAGTCTTTTGCAGCCCATTTGCCAAATGCAATACTTCTTTTGATTTCTTGACTGCTCTTTCCAGAAGTGTTGATTGTGAATCGAAATAAAATGAAATCCTTGACAACATCAGTCTTTTCTCTGTTCATCATCATGTCGCTTAATGGTCCAGTTGTGAGAATTTTTGTTTTCTTTAAGTTGAGGTGTAATCCATACTGAAGGCTGTGGTCTTTGAATTATGAATAACATTGCAGAGAATGAGAATTCCAGAACACTTAATTGTGCTCATGAGGACACGGAACAAGAGGCAGTCATTCGAACAGAACAAGGACATATTGCATGGTTTAAAGTCAGGAAATGTGTGCTCAGGGTCCTACCCTTTGAGGGTACTGAACTGAATTACTGCCATAATTCCTGACCATATATACAAAGGAGGAGTCCCAGAAGGGGATCCCTTATGGTCCTTACAAAGGGCGTTGTCATTACCACATGACAAGGTGAGCTAAGCCAAAATGCACGCTTAACCAAAATCCCAAACCAAATCCAGTGCCGTTGAGTCGATTCCGACTTATAGCGACCCTATAGAACAGAGTAGTGCTGCCCCATAGAGTTTCCAAGGAGGGCCTGGGGGATTTGAACTGACAACCCTTTGGTTAGCAGCCCTAGCACTTAACCACTATGCCACCAGGGTTTCCTAACGCAACCTGAGACATAAAGAAAAAAGGTTTGTGCGAGGAATTGTAACTTTCGTCCAGTAGATGGCAGACTCGTCACGCTCCAAAATGTTCAAACTGTGACTTGAATCCGGAAATAAAAGAAAGTTCAAAAGACACGCTGAAAATTTAGCACTTTCAGGGTTAACCAAAAGCCCATCAGGGGCTTTGCCCTGCGCTCTTCCAGATCCAAGACCCCAGAACGCCACAGCAAACAGCTGTTTAAAGTATAATTAGCCAAGAGAAAAGAAAGATGAGCAGGACCACACTTCACAAGATGGAGCCACTAGATGGCACTCTGGGAACGCAATTGGAAACCCAACGTTCCAACAGGCTTCCGAGGACAGTAAAGGTGGAACGCGAAGTCCAACAAGCTCACAGGCTGATTCCACAGCGAAGGAGAAAGAGAAAAAAAAGCGAGAGCAGAGAAATGACTTCGGTTAATCTCCACAAAAGCTGCACCGAAATAGTTCGGGGCTAGATTCTCAACAGAGCCACGGGGAAATGCAGTTTGCTTTTCGGGAGCACTTACCCCCAGACAGCCAGAAGGGTCCGAAAAAGCTGCAGGGAGGGGCACACAAAGGGGCCCTTGGTGCCAGAGTCCCGTGTTTCAGGTCTTCGGGTCTCCGGGGGAAGGGTAACTCCAAAAACCCTGCCGATTAACTACGCCAAAATGTTGGAGAGAAAAGGCTTTCCAGCTCCCTTAAGGTAAAATCGAAAGGGATTTGTTGAAGCGGAGACGTGGCATTGGGAGATCGCAAAGTCTCAGGCTGACGTTCCGGAATCTCGGGAAGAAGGCAAATCAGGAGCAAGTATAGTGCTGAAGGGGGAGAATAAAATTACAGTTTTTCTCACTGGTTCACAGTAATGAAGGTCAATCAAAGGCGCGACAAGTAAAGCACAAATCTTTAACATTATTGGTTACGTGAGTACATAGATTGGCTACAAGACATAACTGAAAAACATGGGGTTGACTGGGTTTCATGTTAGTTACAAAGCAGTGATTTCAGGGATATTCCCGGAATGATTTGTTAAGAATTACCTTGCTCACAAGGTTAGATCTCCAGCGGAAAATAGAAACAAAGAGCTTCCATGATCTATCACTTTGCAAATCCACCTGACAAAAGAAAAATAGGAAACAAATAACCCAAATAAGAAATGTGATGGGCGATATCACAACAAACCCAACTGAAATTAAAAGAATCATAACAGAATACTATAAAAAATTGTGCTGTAACAAATTTGAAAACCTAGAGAAAATGCACAAATTTCTAGAAACACACTACCTACCTAAATTAACAAAAACAGACATAGAACAAGTAAATAATTCTGTAACAAAAATTGAAAAGGTAATTTTAAAACCCCCAACAACAACAACAAAAAAAGCCCTGGCCCTGACGGCTTCACTGTAGAATTCTACAAAACTTTCAGAGAAGAGTTAACACCACTACTACTAAAGTTATTCAGAGCATACAAAAGGATGGAATACTCCCAAACTCATTCTATGAAGCCAGCATATCCCTGATACCAAAACCAGGTAAAGACACTACAAAAAAAGAAAATTACAGAGCTATATTCTCATGAACTTGGACGCAAAAATCCTCAACAAAATTCTGGCCAGTAGAATTAAAAAACGTACCAAAAAGATAATTCACCATGACCAAGTGGGATTCATACCAGCTATGCACGGATGGTTCAACATTAGCAAAACAATTAGTGTAATCCATCACATAAATAAAACAAAAGACGAGAATCACATGATCTTATCAATTGATGCAGAAAGACATCTGACAAAGTTCCACATGCATTCATGATAAAAACTCTCAGCAAAATAGGAATAGAAAAGAAATTCCTCAACGTAATAAACGGCATTTATACAAAGCCAACAGCCAACATCATTCTAAATGAAGAGAGTCTGAAAACATTCCCCTTGAGAACAGGAGCTAGACAAGGATGCCGTTTAATCACCGCTTATTCAAAATTGTGCTGGAGGGCCTAGCCAGAGCACTTAGGCTAGACGAAGAAATAAAGGGCATCCAGATTGGTGAGGAAAAAGTAAAAGTATCTCTATTTGCAGACGACATGATCTTATACACAGAAAACGCTAAAGAATCCACAAGAAAACTACTGAAACTAATAGAAGAGTTCAGCAGAGTATCAGGATACAAGATAAACATGCAAAAATCAGTTGGATTCCTCTACACTGACAAAAAGAACATGGAGAAGGAAATTACCAAGTCAATACCATTTACAGTAGCGCCCAAGAAGATAAAATACTTAGGAATAAATCTTACCAGAGATGTAAAAGACCTTTACAAAGAAAACTACAAGATACTACCGCAAGAAACCAAAAGAGACCTACATAAGTGGAAAAACATACCTTGCTCATGGATACGAAGACTTAACATTCTAAAAATGCCTATTCTACCAAAAACGATCTATAGACACATTGCAACTCCAGTCCAAATTCCAAAGACATTTTTTAATGAGATGGAGAAACAAATCACCAACTTCATATGGAAGGGAAAGAGGCCCCTGGATAAGTGAAACATTACTAAAAAAGAAGAACAAAGTGGGAGGCCTCACTCCACCTGATTTTAGAACCTATTATACCACCACAGTAGTCAAAACAGCCTGGTACTGGTACAACAACAGATACATAGACCAATGGAACAGAATTAAGAATCCAGACATAACTCCATCCACATACGAGCATCTGATACTTGACGAAGGCCCAAAGTGAGTTAATGGGGAAAAGACAGTCTTTTTAACAAATGGTGCTGGCATAACTGGATATCCATCTGCAAAAAAATGAAACGACTCATACCTCACAGCACACACAAAAACTAACTCAAAATGGATCAAAGACCTACACATAAAATCTGAAACAATAAAGATCATGGAAGAAAAAATAGGGACAACGCTAGGAGCCCTAATGCATGGCATAAACAGTATGCAAAACATTACTAACAATGCAGAAGAGAAACCAGATAACTGGGAGCTCCTAAAACTTAAACACCTATGCTCATCCAAAGACTTCAGCAAAAGAGTAAAAGGTTACCTACAGACTGGGAAAAAATTCTTAGCTATGACATATCCGATTGGCGCCTGATCTCTAAAATCTACATGATACTGCAAAAACTCAACTACAAAAAGACAAATAACCCAATTAAAAAATGGGCAAAGGATATGAACAGACACTTCACTGAAGAAGACATTCAGGCAGCTAATAGATAGGTGAGGAAATGCTCACTATCATTAGTCATTAGAGAAATGCAAATCAAAACTACAGTGAGATTCCATTTCACTCCGACAAAAACCCAGAGGGAAAAAAAAAAACCTCCAACAAGGCTTGCATTAATCCAAAAAACATAAACGAATAAATGCTGGAGAGGTTGTGGAGAGACTGGAACACTTCTACACTGCTGGTGGGAATGTCAAATGGTACAACCACTTTGGAAAACGATTTGTTGCTTTCTTAAAAAGGTAGAAATAGAACTACCATACGATCCAGCAATCTCACTCCTTGGAATATATCCTAGAGAAATAAGAGCCTTTACACAAACAGATATATGCACACCCATGTTTAGTGCAGCACTGTTTACAATAGCAAAAAGATGGAAGCAACCTAGATGCCTATCAACGGATGAACGGATAAATATGTTCTGGTATATTCCCACGGTGGAATACTATGCATCGATAAAGAACAGTGAGGAATCTGTGAAACATTTCATAATATGGAGGAATCTAGAAGGCATTATGCTGAGTGAAATTTGTCAGTTGCAGAAGGACAAATATTGTATAAGACCACTATTATAAGAACTGTTTTAACTATTATAGTTTAAACAGAGATGAACATAGTCTTTGATGGTTATAAGAGAGGGGAGGGAGGGAGGGAGGGATGGAGGAAAGGGGTTTTTCACTAAATTAATAAAAAAAAAATTAATAGTGGTTAAGAATTATTTTAGGTGAAGGATAAGACAACACACAATACAGGAGAAGTCAGCACAACTGGACTAAACCAAAAAACGAAGAAGTTTCCTGAATAAACTGAATGCCTCGAAGGCCTGGGTAGCAGGGGCTGGGGTTTGGGAACCATGGTTTCAGGGGACATCTAAGTCAATCGGCATAATATAATCTATTAAGAAAACCTTCTGCATCCCACTTTGGAGAGTGGTTTCTGGGGTCTTAAGCGCTTGGAAACAGCCATCTAAGAAGCATCAATGGGTCTCAAACCACCTGGAGCAAAGAAGAATGAAGAACACCAAAGACACAAGGTAATTATGAGCCCAAGAGACAGAAAGAGCCACATAAATCAGAGACTACATCAGCCTAAGACCAGAAGAACTAGACGCTGCCTGGCTACAACTGATGACTGCCTGACAGGGAACACAACAGAAAACTCCTGAGGGAGCAGCACAGCAGTGGGATGCAGACCCCAAATTCCCATAAAAAGACCAGACTTAATGGCCTGACTGAGACTAGAAGGACCCTGGGGGCCATGGTCCCCAGATCTTCTGTTAGCCCAAGACTGGGACCATTCCCAAAGCCAACTCTTCAGACAGGGATTGGACTGGGCTGTGGGATAGAAAATGATACTGGTGAGGAGTGAGCTTCTAGGATCAAGTAGACACATGAGACTATGTTGGCATCTCCTGTCTGGAAGGGAGATGAGAGAATGGAGGGGGTCAGAAGCTAGCCGAATGGACATGAAAATAGAGAGTGGAGAGAAGGAGTGTGCTGTGTCATTAGGGGGAGAGCAATTAGGAGTATATAGCAAGGTGTATATAAATTTTTGTATGAGAGACTGACTTGATTTGTAAACTTTCACTTAAAGCACAATTAAATAAATAAATGAATGAATAAACTGTGGGAAAAAAGATTCATTCGTGTTGTATCATGTATTGGAAATTCATTTCTCCTTGTAGTTGTTGTTAGGTGCCATCCAGTCGGTTCCGACTCATAGCGACCCTATGCACAACAGAACAAAACGCTGCCCTGTTCTGAGCCATCCTTACGATCGTTGTTATGCTTGAGCTCATTGTTGCAGCCACGGTGTCAATCCACCTCGTTGAGGGTCTTCCTCTTTTCCACTGACCCTGTACTCTGCCAAGCTTGATGTCCTTCTCCAGGGACTGATCGTTCGTGACAACATGTCCAAAGTATATAAGATGCAGTCTCGCCATCCTTGCTTCTAAGGAGCATTCTGGCCGCACTTCTTCCAAGACAGATTTGTTCATTCTTTTGGCAGTCCATGGTATTTTCAATATTCTTTGCCAACACCACAATTCAAAGGCGTCAATTTTTCTTCGGTCTTCCTTATTCATTGTCCAGCTTTCACATGCATACGGTGCGATTGAAAATACCTTGGCTTGGGTCAGGCGCACCTTAGTCTTCAAGGTGACATCTTTGCTCTTCACCACTTTGAAGACGTCTTTTGCACCAGATTTGCCCGATGCAATGCGTCTTTTGATTTCTTGACTGCTGCTTCCATGGCTGTTGATTGTGGAAGCAAGTCAAATGAAATCCTTGACAACTTCAATCTTTTCTCCATTTACCATGATGTTGCTCATTGGTCCAGTTGTGAGGATTTTTGTTTTCTTTATGTCGAGGTGTAATCCATACTGAAGGCTGTGGTCTTTGATCTTCATTAGTAAGTGCTTCAAGTCCTCTTCACTTTCAGCAAGCAAGGTTCTGTCATCTGCATAATGCAGGTTGTGAATGAGTCTTTCTCCAATCCTGATGCCCCGCTCTTCTTCATATAGTCCAGCTTCTCGGATTATTTATTCAGCATCCAGATTATTAGGTATGGTGAAAGAATACAACCCTGATGCACACCTTTCCTGACTTTAAAACAATCAGTATCCCCTTGTTCTGCCCGAACAACTGCCTCTTGATCTATGTAAAGGTTCCTCATGAGCACAATTAAGTGCTCTGGAATTCCCATTCTTTGCAATGTTATCCATAGTTTGTTATGATCCACACAGTCGAATGCCTTCGCATAGTCAATAAAACACAGGTAAACATCCTTCTGGTAGTCTCTGCTTTCAGCCAGGATGCATCTGACATCAGCAATTACATCCCTGGTTCCAAGTCCTCTTCTGAAACCGGCCTGAATTTCTGGCAGTTCCCTGTTGATATACTGCTGCAGCTGTTTTTGAATGATCTTCAGGAAAATTTTCTATTTCTTCATCTTTGGCCTTAGTGGTTGGTGCATAAATTTGGTCTTCCTTGTAGGCGTATGAATATTATCCTATCACTGACAGCGTTGTACTTCAGAATAGATTTTGAAATGTTCTTTTTGACGATGAATGCAACACCTTTCCTCTTCAAGTTGTCATTCCCAGCATAGTAGACTATATGATTGTCCAATTCAAAATGGCCAATGCCAGTCCATTTCAGCTCAGTAATGCCTAGGATATCAATGTTTATGAGTTCCATTTCATTTTTGACGATTTCCAATTTTCCTAGATTCATACTTCGTACACTGCATGTTCCAATTATTAATGGATGTTTGCAGCTGTTTCTTCTCATTTTGAGTCGTGCCACATCAGCAAATGAAGGTCCTGAAAGCTTGACTCCATCCACGTCATTAAGGTCGACTCTACTTTGAGGAGGCAGCTCTTCCCCAGTCATCTTTTGAGTGCCTTCCAACCTGAGGGGCTCATCTTCCAGCACTATGTTGGACAATATTCCGCTGCTATTCATAAGGTTTTCACTGGCTAATGCTTTTCAGAAGTAGACTGCCGGGTCCTTCCTCCTAGTCTGTCTTAGCCTGGAAGCTCAGCTGAAACCTGTCCTCCATGGGTGACCCTGCAGGTATCTGAATACCGGTGGCATAGCTTCCAGCATCACAGCAACACGTAAGCCCCCACAGTAAGACAAACTGACAGGCATGTCCTCAAAGTGGTGCTGCATTCACTGTCAAAAAGAACATTTTAAGATCCATCCTGAGGTACAACGCTGTCAATAATATGATAATATTCACTTGCCTACAAGGAAGATCAGTTAATACGACTATTACTCAAATTTAGGCACCAACCATTAAGGCCGAAGATGAACAATTGAAGTTTTTTCCAGCCTCTGCAGTCTGGGAAACCCTGGTGGTGCAGTGGTTAAGTGTTATGGCTGCTAACCAAAAGGCCGGCAGTTCAGATCAACCAGGTGCTCCTTGGAACCCCTATGGGGCAGTTCTCCTACATCTTTAGGGTCACCATGAGTCGGAATTGACTCAATGGCAGTGGCAGTGGGTTCTGCAGTCTTAAATTGATCGAACATTCAACCAGGATGTATTGATAACTGCTGGTGATTGGAATGCGAATGTTAGAAACAAAGAAGAAGGTTCAGTAGTTGGAAAATATGGCCTTGGTGACAGAAACAATGAGGAAGATCTCACGATAGAATTTTGAAAGGCCAATGACTTCTTCATTGCAAATACATTTTTTCAACAACATAAATGACGACTATACACGTGGACCTCACCAGATATAATATGCAGGAATCAAATTGACGACACCTGTGGAAAGAGACAATGGAAAAGCTCAATATCATCAGTTAGAGTAAGGCTAGTGGCCGACGGTTCAAGCCGAAGTTGAAGAAAAATAGAACAAGTCCACGAGAGCGAAAGTACGACCTTGACTATACCCCACCTGAATGTAGAGACCATCTCAAGAATAGATTTGACACATGGAACACTAATGACCAAAGGCTAGAAGTGTTGTGGAATGACAACAAGGGCATCATACATGAAGAAAGCAAGACGTCATTAAAAAGACAGGAAAGAGGAAAAACCAAAATGGATGTCAGAAGACACTCTGAAACTTGCTCTTGAACATTGAGCAGTAAAAGCAAAAGGAAGAAATGATGAAGTAAAAGAGGTGAAGAGATTTCAAAGGACAGCTCAAGAAGACAAAGTGTTATAAAGACATGTGCAAAGACCTGGAGATAGAAAACCAAAGGGCAAGAACATACTTGGCATTTCTCCAGCTGAAATAACAAGAAAAAATTCAAGACTTGAGTTGCAATATTGAAAGATTCTATTGGGAAAGTATTAAAGGACACAGGAAGAATCCAAAGAAGATGGAAGGAATAGATAGAGTCACTACACCAAAAAGAATTGGTCAGGGGACCTCATAACACCAAGAGCAGGGCATGTCCTGTGTATCTGGGGTTCCTGTGCGGAGAAGCTCCTAATCCAGGGGAAGATTAACAAGGAGATTCCTTCAGATCCGAGAGAGAAAGAGAGAAAACCTTCCCCTGGAGCTGATGTCCTGAATTTGGCCCTTTAGCCTACTAAACTGTGAGAAAATAAATTTCTCTTTGTTAAAGCCATCCATTTGAGGTATTTCTCTTATAGCAGCACTAGATGACCATGACAGAATTTGGTAACAGGAGTGGGGTGCCTCCAGGCACTTATCAGTGTAGCTGCTGAACTTTAGAATACTTGCCCCAGCAAGGCAGATGCTGGCATGAGGCTGGAGGAGTTGAGAGGCCAAGAAACCAGGAAGCAGGAGCTGAAGAGACAAGGAACACAAGAAGCTGAGCTGCTTCAGTCTCAAAAGGTATGGCCTCGACCTCTGGGGGTTTCAGTGGGTGAAGAGATGGCCTCTGGTGTTTCTAAGTGTGGAGTCGCCACTCAGATGGACTAGGAGAATGGTGCTCCTAAAGCAGAGGGAGCAGAGTTGCCGACCCCGGGGGGAGGGGGTCTGGAAGGTGGTGCCGAAGCCCAGGGCTGAGAGGCCTCCACTCAGAATCCAGAGAGCATGGCCAATACCTAGAGTCTAGAGTGCAGGGCCATTGTGTGAATGGTCTCAGAGAACAGAGGATTATTTTCAAGCCTTAAGCACTAACGTAATGTGTTCTGCTGACTTCCTTGATGCCTGTTGTTATCACTACTTTCCATGCAATTTCTCCCATTTGTAATGGAAATATATATCTTGTGCCTGTTTTGCCATTGTACTTTGGAAGCAGATAACTTGTATTCTAGATTTCACAGATGAAGAGGAATTTTTGGATTTTGGACTTGGAGTTGATTTAAGACTTTTGCTATGATATGATGGGGTGAATGCGTCTTACATATAGCAAGGACATGAATTTTGGGGGGCCAAAGGTGGAATGCCATGGATTGAAATGTGTCCCCCCAAAATATGTGTCAAGTTGGTTAGGTCCTGATTCCCAGTATTGTGTGGTTGTCCTCCATTTTGTGATTGTAATTTTATATTAAGGAGGATTAGGGCGGGATTGTAACACCCTTACTAAGGTCACATCCCTGATCCTGTATAAAGGGAGTTTCCCTGAAGTGTGGCCTGAATTACCTTTTATCTCTTGAAAGATAAAAAGAAAGGGAAGCCAGCAGAGAGTGGGGACCTCATACCACAAAGAAAGAAGCACCGGGAGCAGAGCATGTCCTTCGGATCCCAGGTTCCTGTGCTAAGAAGCTCCTAGTCCAGGGGAAGATTGATCAGAAGGACCTTCCTCCAGGGCCGACAGAGACAGAAAGCCTTCCCCTAGAGGTGATGACCTACTAGACTGTTCTGCTGAGAAATCTTGCCCTTCCCTTTGTTGAAGTCTCCCAGAACATAGGGCTCCCTCCTATCCTAGTGCACTTGGACTTGGTGCTGACCAACTCGACTAAATGAAATCCAGCAGGTCCCCTGGAAATCTAGAACCTGGACACCATCGCTTCATTTCCTGGGGGAGAAAGCCACTGTTTTGGTGGAGAGAGCAGCAGTGCCTGGGATTAAGGCACTTGTTCAGGCAGTGAATGCTATCCTACGGCCCAGCCAGGACTCCCTGCTCCTAGCCTGCAGTGGCTGGGACTCTCCATTCAGGACATCACCAGAGTCTTGGGACAAATGCCCTGTACAATGAAATATCCCTGTGCTCGCTGAAGGCTCCCTAATGGCTGATGTCTCTGCTGGGGGGAAAAGGCCTGGAGGTTGGATACATCCTAACTGGGTGATGATGTTGAGTTTCTCCAACAGACAGGGATGATGCATTATCTTTGCTTTAAAATAAAACCATTTGCTATAAAAAAAAAAAAAAAGAATTGGTCAACTTTCAACTATTTCAAGAGGTGGCATAAGATCAGGAACCGATGGTACTAAATGAAGAAGTCCAAGCTGCACTGAAGGCATTGGCAAAAAACAAGGCTCCAGCAATTCATGGAATATCAATTGAGGTGTTTCAACAAATGGATGCAGTGCTGGAAGTGCTCACTCTTCTATGCCAAGAATCTTGGAAGACAGATATTTGGTCAACTGACTGGAAGAGTTCCAGATTTATGCCTATTCCCAAGGAAGGTGATCCAACAAAATGCAGAAATTATCAAACAATATCATGAATATCACACACAAGTAAAATTTTCCTGAAGATCATTCAAAAGCAGCTGAAGCAATATATGGAGAGAGAACTACCAGAAATTCAAGCTAGACTCAGAAGAGGACATGGAACCAGGGTTATCATTGCTGATGTCATATGGATACTGGCTGAAAACAGAGATGTTTACCTCTGTGTTATTGGCTATGCAAAGGCATTCGACTGTGTGGGCCATAACAAATTATGGATAACATTGAGAGGAGTGGAAATTCCAGAACACTTAATTGTTCCCATGAAGAACCTGTGCACAGATCAATAGGCAGTCATTCGAACAGAACAAGGGGATAATGTGTGGTTTTAAGTCAGGAAAGGTATGTATTACGGTTGTATCATTTCACCATACCTATTCAATCCGTATGCTGAGCAAATAATCCAAGAAGCTGGACTATATAAAGAGGAACGTGGCATCAGGATTAGAGGAAGACTCATTAACAACCTACTTTAGGCAGATGACACAACCTTGCTTGCTGAAAGCGAAGGGAACTTGAAGCACTTACTGATGAAGATCAAAGACCACAGCTTTCAGCATAGGCTACACCTCAACATAAATAAAACAAAAATTCTCACTACTGCGCCAATAACCAACATCATGATAAACGGAGAAAAGATTGAATTGTGAAGAATTTCATTTTACTTGGATCTACAACCAACACCCATGGAAGCAGCAGTCAAGAAATCAAAAAACACATTGCACTGGGCAAATCTGATGCAAGAGACGTCTTTAAAGTGTTGAAAAGCAAAGATGTCACCTTGAAGACTATGGTGTGCCTGACCCAAGCCATGGTGTTTTCAACCACGTCATATGCATGTGAAAGTTGGACGGACAATGAATAAGGACAACCATAGAAGAATTGATACTTTTTAATTATTATTTTAGCAAAGAATATTGATTATACCATGGACTGCCAAAAGAAAGAGCAAATCTGTCTTGGAAGAAGTACAACCAGAATATTCCTTGGAAGCTAAGATGGGGAGAAGACATCTCACTTACTTTGGACATGTTATCAGGAGCGATCAGTCCCTGGAAAAGGATATCATGCTTCATAAAGTAGAGGATTAGCAAAAAAAAAAAAAAAAAGAAGACCCTCAATGAAATGGATTGATACTGTGGCTGCAACAATGGGCTCAAGCATAACAATGATTGTGAGGATGGTGCAGGACAGGGCAGTGTGTCATTCTGTTGTACATAGGGTCACTACGAGTTGGAACTGACTCGAGTGCACCTAACAACAACAACAACGACTAACAACAACAACAACGACTAAGGATAGTGAGCATCTTTTCATGTGGTTATTGGACATTTGTGTATCTTTCTTGGGAGAAATGCCTATTCAAGTCCTTTACCCATGTTTTATTTGAGTCACGTCTTAGTTATCTAGTGTTGCTATAATGGGAATACCACACGTGGATGGGTTTTACCAAAAGTAATTTATTATCTTACAGTCTGGGAGGCTAGAAGTCTGAATTCAGGGCATCAGCTCCTAGGAAAGTCTTTCTCTCTCTGTTGGCTCTGGAAGAAGGTCCTTGTCATCAGTCTTCCCCAGATCTAGCAGCTTCTCAGTGCAGGGGCTCCAGGTTCAAAGCAAATGCTCCTGGCTCTTCTGCTTGGTGGTAATGAAGTCCTCCAGTCTCTCTGCTCACTTCTCCCTGTTATATATCAAAACAGATTCACTCAAAATACAATCTAATCTTGTAGGTTGAGTCCTACCTCATTAACATAACTGCCCCTAATCCTGCCACATTAACATCATTTAAAAAAAAAAAAAAAACATTGCCATTGAGTAGATTTCAACTCATACCAACCCTATAGGACAGAGTAGAACTGCCCCATATGGTTTCCAAGGAGCAACTAGGGCATTAGAACTGCTGACCTTTTGATTAGCAGCCGTAGCTCTTAAGCAATTATGCCACCAGGGTTTGCAATTAACATCGTAGAGGTCGGATTTACAACACATATGAAGATCACACAGATGACAAAATGGTGGACAATCACACAATACTGGGAACCACGGCCTAGCCAAGTTGACACACATTTTGGGGGGACACAATTGAATCCATAACAGGTTGCTCTTTTTTTTTTTTTTTTTTTTTTTGTGATAGGAGTTCTTTATATTTTGGATATGAAATCCATATCAGATATAAGGGTTCCCTTTTTTTCTTCCATTCTGTAGGTTTATTTTCACTTTCTTGAAAATCCTTTGATGTACAAAAAAACATAAAAAATTTCACTTGATGAAGTCCAGTCCATTTTTGGTTGTTATTGATGATTTTGGTTTCATATCTAAAAACTCATTGTCAAAAACAAAGTTTTGAAGTTTTAACCCTATTTTTTCTAATAGTTTTATTTCTTTTGGGAGAAATGTCTATTTAAATTCTTTATCCATTTTGAGTTAATTTTCATATATGGTGTGTGGTATGGGTCCAGCTTCATTCTTTGGCATATGGGATCCAGTTGTCCCAGCACCATTTATTGAAGAGGCTATTCATTCCCCTTTGGATGGACTTAGCACCCTTGTCAGAAATCAACTGGCTATAGATGTATGGGTTTACTTCTGAACTCCCAACTCTATTCCGCTGGTCTTTATATCTATCCTATACCAGCAGACTTACTTTTAAGACAGTTCGTATTAAAACGTCCAGGTTTCTTACAAAAATAGCAGACCCCAGGAACACCAGACCCAGGAACCCCGGACCTGTTCCTAAATTGAGGTTTAGATCTCTGATGGCATCCAGGAGATTGTAATTGAAAAGACATACATTTATTTTGTCGAGCCTTTGTTTTCAGCTCAGTTTCTGTTCTAAGGTTTGGATATAGGCTAAGGTGGTTAATTGGGAAGTTTTCGCATTCTCTCAGTTTAACTGATGTCATTTAACTAAGTCAGCTAACTAAACCCTTTTTTGTAAAGGACTACACCTTAAGTTAGCTGTAGTTCTCCTACAAAAATGGTGTTAAAAGCTACCCTGGTTTCCTCTTCTTCTAGGTTCAACCCTGATTTCTCCATAAAAAGTCTAGTCAAGCAATGCTGTGGTGATAAACATTCTCACCCTGTTCTTGCTTGCAAGCTTGAGCACTAGCTCAATCTTTTGGGAAAAATCTTTGTAAAACATTCAGTTAAATTTGTTAGAATAGATTTAGTCTGAGTTACCAAATCTGTACTTGAGACATTTGGTTGGATGGACAATGATTTCTCAGGTTCTTTCCAGTTAGCTTCTTCCTACCACCTTTGAGCACCCCCAGGTCCTAGCAACATGTGTAGCAAGTTATATGGATCACCTGGACCAGACTCATAAGTTTCTGCCAGAATTTAAAATTCTTCCTTAAATTTCTGAGGATCTTCACACAGGCTGGGGAACTCTACCAATTGTGTGAAGTTTGGCCTTAGATCAGGGGGCAACAGTAACCTCAGGCTGTCCACCTCCAGTTTTGGGGTATTTCACCTTAAAAGGCATCTCAGCTATGGGGCTAGTTTCACCTGGAGGTTTGGTCCTTTCCTCTTGAACCCCTTCCTCTTTTCCATGATAAGGAAGTTCTGCTGAGGCAGTATCAGAGGGGGGAGGCAGAGAAGGGTCTGTAGGAGTAGCTGCCAGAGGGTGGGATGCATAGGGCTAGTAGGAGGAGGAGTTTCAACTGACAAAGGAAGAGACACAACACTGTGATTTTGGGATTCCTTGATCAGTTCTGCTTGTTTGGATACAACATTTCATATTGAAGGAAATTTGCTGTCATTTTGCCATTTGGAAGCTTCCAAAAAAAAAAAAAAAATTAAAATAGGCCTCCCGTTAGATCTGATTAATCTGGGAGCCTTTATTCTTTAATTTGCTGCACAGAAAAGTTAACTTAGTGAGTTCAGAACTGCCATAACATAGACATTGATCAGTACTATTTTCCTTGATAAGTGCAGGCCGTCTTTGAGGGTACTGAACTGAATTGGCGCCATAATTACGGACCATATATCAAGCAGGAGTCCCAGAAGGGAATGCCTTAAGGTCCTTAGAAGCGCTGTTCCCTATTTTAGGAAGCACTACCAAGTACCAACCAGGTGACCTAAGACAAAATGGAGCCTTAGAAAAACAAAAGGAAAAAAGGTTCCTGCGAAAAATGATAATTTTCGTCCACTAGATGGCAGACTCGTCACGCTCCAAAATGTTCAAACTGTGACTGGAATCCGGAAACAAAAGACAGAAAGTTCAAAGGACACACTGAAAATGTAACCCTTTCAGGGTTTGGCGAAAACCTATCAGGGGCTTTGCCCTGCGCTCTTCCAGATCCAAGACCCCAAAACACCACAGCAAACCGCTGTTCAAAGTATAATTAAAAAAAAAAATTAGCCAAGAGAAAAGAAAGAAAGATGAGCGGGACCACCCTTCACAAGATGAAGCCACTAGATGGCACTCTGGGAACGCAATTGGAAACCCAACGTTCCAACAGGCTTCCGAGGACAGTAAAGGTGGAACGCGAAGTCCAACAAGCTTACAGGCTGATTCCACCGCGAAGGAGAAAGAGAAAAACCGGGAGCAGAGAAATGACTTCGGTTAATCTCCACAAAAGCTGCACCGAAATAGTTCGGGGCTAGATTCTCAACAGAGCCACGGGGAAATGCACAGTTTGCTTTTCGGGAGCACTTTTTTTTTTTTTACCCCCAGACAGCCAGAAGGGTCCGAAAAAGCTGCAGGGAGGGGCACACAAAGGGGCCCTTGGTGCCAGAGTCCCGTGTTTCAGGTCTTCGGGTCTCCGGGGGAAGGGTAACTCCAAAAACCCTGCCGATTAACTACGCCAAAATGTTGGAGAGAAAAGGCTTTCCAGCTCCCTTAAGATAAAATCGAAAGGGATTTATTGCAGCCAAGACGTGGCAGTGGGAGATCGCAAGGTCTCAGGCTGAGGTTCCGGAATCTCAGGGGAAGAATTAAGACACCTAAATAGTTTTACCTGAAATGGGGCTGATTGGACGCCTTGGTGTTAGGGGTCAAGTGGGTAACTGAATGGACAAAAACAAGGTAGGTGTGGTTAACATAATAGACAGTGGAGCCAAAGCAGTAATGAGAATGAATATTCTCACTGATACGGACTTATGGCACTGGCTAGTCATGGTGTCCTTAAGAGTGAAATGGAAGTCTACCAAGTGTTTACTTGATCTGTACAAGTGGAAGAATTATACGTCAAGTGAACAGCAGTCTAACTCGAAAAACCAGAAGAGTCATTCCCCTTCAATCAATTCCCAGACTTGAGCCAGTTTACAGACACACAACCCCCAGAATGAAGGAGAGCCCGGGACCCCTGGAGGAAGCGTTACCGGAAAAGGTGGATTCAGCTGCCTGCTGCAAGCCAGTAGTGAGGTAGGAGGAGGTAAGCAGCAAGAGGGCTTTATTGAACTCCGTGTTCAAGAGGCAGAGGAAGTAAAATTCTCCCAGATTCTGTCTGCCTCAAGAGGGTACAAGAGGGCTTTACAGGGAGAGGATCCAGGTTTAGAAATTTCCCGGAATGCTAATTCTTCTTTGAGGGGGACGTAATGACGAAGTGACTTATTGTTGACGAAGTGACTTATTGTTGACGTCTTGCAGGCCTCTTCACGCCATCCTGATTTCCTTCACAAGATGAGTCCGGGTTTTGCTCAATTATCTCGGGTCCTGATGGTATCGCTCATTGTTTTTGTCACCTCGGAGAGAAACATGGTTTAATCAACAACAACAAAATCTTGATTACCCTGTTTTTCTGCAATGGAATTTGTTTTTCTACAAAGGAACAATCATGAGACAGATTCCAGAGCAAATAATCAACGTTTTCAAAGACTAAAGATTTTAATCACAGCTTACACAGCTAACCTAGAAAATACATCCTCTCTTATTTTAATACGAAACACTATAGAAAATGTATTTTCTCTACTCCAATCCCCTCTTTTTCTGAAGGTTTCTCAATCTTGGGAAACAGGGCACCACTCAATCTGGCTGCTTCCTGCTGAAGAGGGGCATGAAGTCAGGGAATGTTTATTTAGGGTTGGTGTTGGAAGTAGAGTTAGTACGAAAGGCAATAGTGTTTAATTGAATCAGATGGTGAGCATCTCTTTGGTTGACGGGAGAATTCCCATGGCCAATTAGGGCAAATATATTTCCTGCCTTTAAGGTGGTCTGAGTTCCTTTGGCACAGATTTTTAGAAAACACGGAACAACAAATACATACTGTTAAAATATTCCAGATCTAATCCCACAGTCCACTGGGCCGTGCTATGGGATTTGTCCATTCAGCAACTTTATAGATTGCTTTTAATCTGATGTCCACTTCTTCCGAAGTGTTAATTCAGGTACAAGTCTTATTCATTATGGCACAAACACCGCCTGATTTTCCCAATAGGAAGTCCAATGCAATTCTGTTGTCTAAGACCACTTCTTCCAGGGAATTTAAGGAGGCTTGCTGGGCCTTCAGGGCTCTTTCTGTACCCATGGCTAACAAATGGATTGTATCTGAAAGGTTTTCAACAGCCATTTCCATATGGTACATCCCTAGTCTAGGGTTTATGGTCTTCAGAAACCACCAACCAAAACCAGTTTCTTTTAACACCGGGTTATAACTGTCATTCCGGGTTTCTAACGTAACGGGATCTACAGAGAAAACATCTCGCTTTTTTCTTGATGGATGTGGAATGCTGGTGACGGAATGAACTTGGGTGGGAAAGATTAGGAACCCTAAGGTGCGTTGACCCATGAAGTGGATCCCATTTAAGCATTGGATGGCCCAAGTCCAGGGCAAGTTAGATGAGTTGGGCGACTCGCTATTGGGGTATGGCTTACCTCCACATGGAAAAGTATAACCTGGCAGGGCAGATAAAGACAAATCTTCATTCAGGACATCTAGGCTTGAATTAAAACATAACAAATAAGGATAGACGAGAGAGTCGTTGCATGAAGAGAGGAGCTGAAAATTTGCTGATCTATTTGTATTTGGCGTGCTAGGGACTTAAATTCTCAATTTCTTTTTTCACTGTGGTTTTATAGATTATGGAGGAAAAAAACAAGGGCTGGAAAAAGGATATTGCACTAATCTTGGCCTTATAGGTGCTTGGGGAGCATGGTGTGTTAACACACCCTCAGACATAATTTTATTGTAGTCAAAAACCAGATCAGCCATAGGACCTGGGGGGGGTACCAGATCGTGGGAAATGGTGGGACACCCAGCAGTCACTGAGATTCCCTCCTTTAGCCACAGCTTGGGACATGGTAACTAGACCATTAGATGACCAGTCCCAGCCATCTGGAAGGTGAGATGATTCTTTTCTTCCAATAACCACACAAGTCCCCTGTCCCCGGCTGATTTCAACATCCATGGGGGATCCTTTCCTAAATTTCACACAGAAATATGTCCCTGTATTAGATAGAGTAACATTCTGGATAATAATAGAAAAATCACGATTTTTAGACTGAATAATGTCTGTCATGGGGGAAGCTTGAGGAAAATCCCCAGTCACATTTAAAATGATTACTTATCTACTTGAATTAATATCTACCATCCCACTCCCACTGCCGTCAAGCCGATTGCAACTCAAACCCTGGTGGCGTAGTGGTTAAGTGCTACAGCTGCTAACCAAGAGGTCAGCAGTTCAAATCCACCAGGCACTCCTTGGAAACTCTATGGGGCACTTCTACTCTGTCCTATAGGGTCACTATGAGTTGGATATCTACCATATTCATAACTATTTCTATTTGTTGCCTTTGTTCTTTGTTCCTTTTTAATTTCAATTTTTTTATCTCCTCTTTTTTTTTTTTTTTTTTTTTGCCTTCTTGGCCTTTAATTAGGCAATTTGTATGATTCCTTTTTTTTTTTTTTGTCCTCTCGGAATATAATATATACTTTAACAATATTTTTAGTGGTTGCCCTAGAATTTACAAATTACATTTGCAATTAATCTAAGTCCACATTCAAATAACAGAGCACCATTTCTTGATTGGTACATGAGCCTTTTGACAGACAGTTCCAATTTCTCCCTCTACCAAGTTTTTGAACTACCAGTTCAATCTCTTCACTTGTTATGGGTCTGTTGAGATTTTCTATTTCTTCTTGAGACAATTTACATAGTTTATGTATTTTTAGGAATATGTCCATTTCGTCCATTTCCTCTGAGTTATCTAATTTGTTGTTATACAATCGTTCATAGTATTCTCTTCTAATCCTTTTTATTTGCATAGGGCTGGGAGTAATGTTCTCATTTTCATTTCTGATTTTAACTATTTACATCTTCTCTCTTTTTTGCTTTTTCAATCTAGCTAAATATTTCTCAGTTTTATCAATATTACCAAAACACCAACTTGTGGTTCCATCGATTCTCTCTATTGTTTTCCTATTTATCTTAGCACCGGTGTTTGTTACTTCATTGCTTCTGGTAGCATTGAGCTTCGTTTACTCTTCTTTGTCTAATCCCTCCAGCTGCAAAGTTAGCTTATTGATTTGAGGGATTTCTTTTTTAACGTAGGCATTCATCGTTATAAATTTCCCTCTGACCACTGCCTTCACTGCATCCCATAAGTTTTCGTATATTGTGCTTTCATTTTCATTCATCTCTAAGTATTTTCTGATCTCCCTTTTGATTTGATTAATACGGTGTTATTCAATTTCCACATATTTTTGTAATTTCGAGCTTTCCTTCTGTTACTGATTTCTAGTTTCATTGCACTGTGGTTGGAGAAGATATTTTGTTATTTCGATCATTTTAAATGTATTGACACGTGTAGAGTGACCTAGCGTATGGTATCTCCTTGAGAATGATTCATGTGCACTGGAGAAGAACGTTTATTGTGCTGTTATTGGGTGGAGTAGTCTACAGACGTCTGGTAAGTATGTTTTATGTTGATTTATGTTGTACTTCAAACCCACTGTTTCCTTAATGATGTTCTGTGTAGGTGCTATAGCCATTATTGAAAGTGTTGTATTAAAGTCTCCTGCTACTATTGTAGAAGTATTTTTCCCTGTAATTCTGTCTCTGTTTGCTTCATGTATTTTAGGGCTATGATGTTAGATCCGTATGTATTTACACTTGTTACCTCTTCTTGATGATTTGGCCATTTTATTACTATATAATGCCCTGCTTTGACTCAACATCTGTTGTTGTTAGGTGGTGTCGAGTGTCTTCCAACCCACAGTGACCCTATGTACAACAGAACAAAATGCTTCCCAGTCCTGCACCGTCCTCATAATTCTTGCTATGCTTGAGCCCGT
Source organism: Loxodonta africana (assembly GCF_030014295.1). Taxonomy (NCBI): domain Eukaryota; kingdom Metazoa; phylum Chordata; class Mammalia; order Proboscidea; family Elephantidae; genus Loxodonta; species Loxodonta africana. The sequence goes on along the minus strand of NC_087352.1, from coordinate 104,954 downwards.
TGTTGCAGCCACTGTTAGTCCCTTTCATTCATGGTATCCTTCTTTTTCATTGGTCCTCTACACTTCCAAGCATGACGTCCTTCTCCATGGATTGGTCCCTCCTTATAACATGTCCAAAGTGTGTGAGACAAAGTCTTGCCATCCTCACTTCTAAAGAGAATTCTGGCTGTACTTCTTTCAAGATAGGTTTGTTCCTTCTTCTGGAAGTCCATGGTATATTGTACATTCTTGACCCAACGCATAATTCGAATGCTTCAAATCTTCTTTTATCTTCCTTATTCTTTGTCCAGCTTTCACATGCATATGAGAGAATTGAAAATACCATGGCTTCTCCAGGCACACCTCAGTCCTCAGACGGACATCTTTGCTTTTCAACACTTTAAGGAGGTCTTTTGCAGCAGATTTGCCTAATGCAATACTTCATTTGATTTGTTGATTGCTGCTTCCTTCTGAGGGCTTGATTGTGGATCCAAGTAAAATGAAATTCTTGACCAGTTCAATATTTTTACCATTCATCATGATGTTACTTATTGATGCAGTTGTGAGGATTTTTGTGTTCTTGATGGTGAGGTGCAATCCATACTGAGGGCTGTAGTCTTTCATTTTTATCAGCCAGTACTTCAAGTCCTTTTCACTTTCAGCAAGCAAGGTTGTGTCATCTGAACATCACAGGTTGTTAGGCTTCCCCTAATCCTGATGCCATATTTTTCTTCATATGGCCAAGATTCTCAGATTATCTTCTCAGCGTATAGAGTGAATAAGTATGAAGAAAGAATACAGTCCTGATGCACACCTTTTCCAATTTTAAACCATGCAGTATCCCCTTGTTCTGTTCAAATGACTGACTTTTGGTCTATGTATAGGTTCTGCATGAGCACAATTAAGTATTCTGGAATTTCCTTTCCTCACAATGTTATCCACAATTTGTTATCATCCACACAGTTGAATGCCTTTGTATGTCAATTAAACGCAGGTAAACATCTGTTATGGATTGAATTGTGGCCCCAAAATGTGTGTCAACTTCCATAGGCCATGATTCCCAGTATCTTATGTTTTGTAAATCCTAACCCCCATGATGTTAATGAGGAAACATTAGAGGCAGTTATGCTAATGAGGCAGGATGCAATTTGCAGGATTAGAGTGTATCCTGAGTCAATTTCTTTTGGGATATAAAAGAGAGAAATGAAGAGAGAGAAAGAGGGACCTCATACCATTATGAAAGAAAAGCTGGGAATAGAGTGTGTCCTTTTGACCTGGGGTCCCTGGTTGAGAAACTCCTAGACCAGGGGAAGATTGATGATGATGATCTCCCTCCAGAACCAAGAGAGAGTGAAAGCCTTCTCCTGGAGCTGGTGCCCTGAGTCGAGACTTCCAGCCTCCTGAACTGTGAGAAAAATGGGAATTCCAGAACACTTAATTGCGTTCATGTAGAACCTGTATAAAGACCAAGAGGCAGTCCTTGGAACAGAACAAGGGCATGCTGTATAGTTTAAAATTAGGAAAGGTATGCATCAGGGTTGTATCTTTTCACCATGCTTATTCATTCTCTATGCTGGGCAAATAACACTATATGAAGAAAAAGGTGGCATCAAGACTGATGGAAGACTCATTAACAACCTTGATGTGCAGATGACACAATGTTGCTTGCTGAAAGTGAAGAGGACTTGAAGCTCTTATTGATGAAGATCAAAGACTACAGCCTTCAGTATGGATTACGACTTAAAGAAAACACAAATCCTCACAACTGGGCCAATAAGCAACATAATGACAAATGGAGTAAAAATTGAAGTTGTCAAGGATTTCGTTTTACTTGGATCCACAATCAACGACGTCAGAAGCAGCAGCCAAGAAACCAAAGGATGCACTGCACTGGGCAAATCCGCTGCAAAAGACCTCTTTAAAGTGTTGAAAAGCAAAGATATCACTTTAAGGACTGAGGTCTGCCTGACCCAAGCCATGGTGTTTCCATGTGCAACCTGGACAATGAATAAAGAAATCCAAAGAAGAATTGATGCATTTGAATTATGGTGTTGGCAAAGAATGTTGACTATACCATGGACTGCCAGAAGAACGAACAAGTCTGTCTTGGAAGAAGTAAAACCAGAATGCTCCTTAGAAGCAAGGGTGGCAAGACTTCGTCTCACATATGTTGGGCATTTTATCAGGAGGGACCAGTCCCTGGAGAAGGACATTATGCTTGGTAAAATGAAAAAAAATAATAATAAATAAAAGGTCAGTGAAAAAGAGCAAGTCCCTCAATGAGATGGATTGACACAGTGGCTGCAACAAAATGTTGAAGCATAACAAAGTTTGTGAGGATGGCGCAGGACCAGGTAGTGTTTTGTTCTGTTGTACATAGGGGCGCTATGAGTTGGAACCGACTGAATGGCACCTAGCAATAACAACCCCTCAAAATGTCAACGGTCCCTGAAGGGAGGCAGTGGGTCAGGGATGAGGCATCCTTCAGCAGGGAAGATGTAGGCCCCCTGGGTGGCCATTGTGTAGAAGGTCTGGGCATTTGCTTATAGCTCCCCCTGGAGCTGGGCAAACCATGGAAGCTCCTCCTACATCAGCAGGACCTATGCCTGCTGGGCCCTCACCTGGGCCACATCCTGGTAGATGGCCTGGGGCAGAGCCCACAGGGAATTCACTTGGCTTCTCTAAAGGGGCAGCAGCTAGTGTCCTGTGGACGAGGCTTGGGTCAGCTTGCTGTGCCTGGGGTAAGTTTCAAGTGTCCCCTGTGGCAGGCACTCCGGGTCTCATCTCTAGAGTTATGACCATTTTCTTCCTTCTTTTCGGAAGTAACCAGAGAGACTCCTGTGGAGAAAGCAGCTACTAAGGAAAAATTTGGCAGTTTGTACCCACCCAGAGGCATTTTGGATAAAAGGACTGGTGTTCTGCTTCCAAAAAAGTCACAGCCTTGAAACCCTATGGAGCTCAGCTCTACTTTTTACACGAGGAAGGTCACTAAGCCCTGGAATCAACTGAATAGCAACGGGCTGTTGTTTTTCTTTTCTTTTTTTTTTTGTTTGTCCCCAAAATAAAAGCCAACCAAAGATGCATGACTCTATATCCCCACCTCCACCTCTCCCTCCAGCCTCCTTACAAACAGCCCAAGTCCCTACCGCACCTCTGGGTGCCGCTGTCACTTGACTGGGAAGAGAGTATCTTGCCTTTTCCTTCAGAAGGTTCCTCCTCCTTATATGAGCTCCTTTCTTTAAAGGAGTTAGGATGGAAGGAGGCCTGGTTAGCAGGGTGCTGGGAGGAGGGACCACGGGGGCCTAGGTCTTTGGTTTCCATCTCCATCTTGAAGCCCAAGTGAAAGCTCCTCCCTCTCAGAAGTTCAGGACAAAATGCTGGCAGGATGGATGGTCCTGGCTTTTTTTGGCCTCTCAGGTGGGTGTGGCTCCCCGCTATGGGCTGAGAAGATTCCTCCCTTGGCCAGTTCATCAGAACCTCAGCTGGGCTGAGTTAGGGAGTCTTCGTTCGTGGTCATCCTGGGGACCTAGAGGTAGATAAGACAGGGTCCTGTTACAGTGTCAAAAAAGAGGAGATAGAATTGCAGTGACAAATAAATGGAAAAAACCGAGAACAGTAGGTGTTGAGGAGGTTGTGGAGAAAAAGAAACTTCATCCAGTGCTTATGGGAATGGAAAATGGGACAGCCGCTGTGGAGGACGGAGGCTACTCAGGGTGAGAAAAACACAGAGTCCAGTGCGTCTGCACAAGTAAATACAGGTAGTCCCTGAGTTACCACGGGCTCAGGTTCACAACTCTGTCCTAAGTCTGCTCTGAGGTGACGGGAATACTTCCTTTTTTTTTTTTTTTTTAGTTTTCATTATTATTGCCTTTTATTACCAATATCTTTATATAGCCAATCTTTGTCTTTGGGGGTTATAAACAGTACATGTAAACTTACAGATATATTTTAATACGTACATAAAAAATACACAAATCGTAAAACTATCCAAACGATGAAGAACAGTAGGGCAGCGCCTACGACATTTTGTCAGTAGCAGAAAACACTCCACTTGTGGAAGGTTCTGGGTCATCTGGTTTATTTCCAATGCTGTTTCTAGTCATAAATTTACTGAGCTGTCTGTATGGTCTTTTTTTCTTCGTATATTTCATGGTAATATCTCACTGCTTCCAGAATCTACCTATCAACTTTAGCTAAGTGATCGTCGTTTGGGTCCAGGGTTTCAAGCAACTGAAGACCCTGATTTAGTTTAGAAACCCTCGATCTATTCATTTGTGTGTAAAAATTTTGATAATTTCTCTCCATCCTAATTCCTCATTATTTATTTCTTCTTCAGCATTTCTTTTGTTTTCAAAATCCAGAAAGTACTTGTTATAGATTGAATTGCGACCCCCTCCCCAAATAAGTGTCAAATTTGCTAGGCCATGATTCCCAGAGTTGTGTGGTTGTCCTCCATTTTGTGATCTGATGTTATTATACGAGGTATTGTAAATCCTGCCCTCTATGATGTTAATGAGGCAGGATTAAAGGCAATTACGTTAATGAGGCACGACTTAACTTATGGGATTAGGTTGTATGTTGAGTCAATCTCATTTGACCTGGGATCCCTGATCTGAGAAACTCTTAGACCTATTAGAAGATTGATGAAAATGACCTTCCCCCAGAGCTGACAGAAACAGAAAATCTTCTCCTGGAGTTGGTTTCCTGTATTTAGATTTCTAGCCTCCTGAACTGTGAGGGAGTAAATTTCTGTTACAGCTACCCACTTGTGGTATTCCCGTCACAGCAGCACTAGATAAGTGAGACAGTCCTGATCTGTCAATTCCCCTTCTTGGTGATCTGTGAGCTGTTCCACATCAGCTGTATCAAGTTCTAAACTCAGCGCTCTCACCAGAGGGATGCTTTTTTTCACAGATCTCTTAAATCATGCTATCCTGATCACATGCTTGGAACCTGTTCTCCTAACTCCACCAAACTCATTATCACAAGCACTCAACTTATTTGGAAATAACTATGCTAATCATGAAAATTTCTCCATGACTCGTGGGCAGCAGATTTAATGACTGATTAATTTCTGAATTACAGTCCTAAAGGTCACAAAAATCAGACTTCATTACTGCCTGGGACAAACAACCACATTGTGTGAGGATTGTCCTAAAACACATTAGAAGCAGCTAGAGATTGGAGGAGGACCTTCATTCCTTCTCCACAAGCTTAATGCCTCAGGAACTATTCCTCTTCCTGTGTGGCTTTCCTCAGAAGAAAGGCTTGGCAATCTAATTCCAAAAAATCAGCCATTTAAAACTCTGCGAAACAGAGATCTACTCTGACACACATGGGGCCACCAGCAACCAGAATCGACTGCACGGTAATTGCTTCTTAAGCTCTCCCCTGTGCTTCCCGTGCGTCTAGCACTGTGCTAAGTGCTGTGCATGAGTTCCTTTCTCTAATTCTCACAGCAACCTTGTTGTTGCTGCTGTTAGGTGCTGTGGAGTGGGTTCCGACTCCTGGCGACTGTATGTACAACAGAAGGAAACACTATCCGGTCCTGTGCCATTCATCCAATCGTTGCTATTTCTGAGTCCATTGTTACAGCCGCTGTATCAATCCGTCTCTTCGAGGGTCTTCCTCTTTTTCGCCGGCCCTCTACCTCACCAAGCATAATGTCTTTCTCCACAAACTGAACCCTTCTGATAACATGTCCAAAGTACTTGAGATGAGGTCTTGCCATCCTGGCATACAAGGGGAATTTGGCTTTACTTCTTCAGACGTGTTCCTTTTTCTGGCAGTCCGTGTTATAGTCAATGCTCTTTGCGAACACCACGATTCAAATGAATCAGTTCTCCTTCAGTCTTCCTTATACATTGTCCAGGTTGCACGTGCATGTGAGGTGACTGAAAATATCATGGCTTGGGACAGGCAGGTGCACGTTAGTCCTCAAAGTGACATCTTTGCTTTTCAATACCTTAAAGACATCTTTTACAGCAGACTTTCCCAGCAGAATACGTCATCTTGTTTCCTGACTGCTGCTTCCATGGGTGTAAATGGTGACTCCAAGTAAGATGAAATCCTTGGCAACTTCGATATTTTCTCCGTTTGTCATGATGTTGCTTATTGGTCCAGTTGTGAGGTTTTTTGCTTTCTTTATATTGAGATGCAATTTATACTGAAGGCTATAGTCTTTGATATTGATCAGTAAGTGCTTCCAGTCCTCTTTGCTTGCAGCAAGCAAGGTTGTGTTATCTGTATATCGCAGGTTTTAAAGGAGTCTTCCTCCAATACTGGTGCTTCATTCTTCATATAGTCCAGCTTCTCAGATTGTTGGCTCAGCATACAGATTGAAGAAGTATAGTGAAAGGATACAACCCTGACGCACACCTTTCCTGACTTTAAACCACGCAGTATCCCCTTGTTCTGTTCCAACGACTACCTCTTGTTCTAAGGACAGGTTCCGCATGAGCACGATTAAGTGTTTTGGAATTCCTATTCTTCGCAATGTTATCCATAATTTCTTATGATCTACACAAGTCGAAAGCCTTTGTATAGTCAATGAAACACAGGTAAATATCTTTTGGTACTCTCTGCTTTCAGTTAAGATCCATCTGACATCAGGAATGATATCCCTAGTTCCATGTCCTCTTCTGAATCTGGCTTGAAATTCTGCCAGTTCCCTGTCAATGTACTGCTTCAATCACTTCTGAATGATCTTCAGCAAAATTTTTCATGTGTGAGATATTAATGATATTGTTTGATAATTTCTGCATTCTGTTGGGTCACCTTCCTTTAGAATGGGCACAAATATGGAAATCTTCTAGTTGATCAGCCAGGAAACTGTCTTCTAAATTTCTTGACATACATGACTGAGCACCTCCAGCTCTGCAATGGTGATCATAGGAATGAGCAAAAACCACTTGATCTCTGTCCTCTTCCTCGAAGGCCACCTGGACCAGATGCCTGAAAATCCCCTTGAGGGCTCTCTTGATAACTAATTTCTTACTTTGGAGTCCAACTTGACATACTTCTTCTTGGCTAAGAGTGGAAAAGTGGTCGATTCAAAGACAGGGAGAAACAGCACTTGGCCTCTGTAGAGCTGCTCACAGGAGACCCTTTTCTCAAGAAAGTCACCTCAGAAGATTCCTTTACTTGCTCTGTAAGAGGATCAAGCAAAGAAAAGTTCTGCTACATCTGTGCTGTAAGAAGCTGGAGTTTGTTGATATGCCACTCCTACATATTAGGAAGATCCTGAAAATGATGTCACTGAACTGTATCCAAGAGGCGGAAGTGAATGGTTCCTAGGACCTGTTCATCCTGGTCATGCCCATTCCTTCCCGGGACAGGGAACATCTGAGGCTGTCATTGGACGAACTAGGCTTGAATAGGGGCTACTGTGATGGTTAAAGTTGTGTGTCAACTTAGCTAGGCAACGTTTCTCAGTGGTTTGGTAGTTAGGATGTAGTTTGGCAGTCATGTGATAATGTAACCACCTCCATAATGAGATTTAATAAAGTTCAGTCACCTCCATGATGAGGTCTGCTATGAGCAGCTAATCAGTAGAAAGGATTAACTTTTCGGTAGTGGCCTGCCTCCATTATATACTTGGATGTTCCAGCAAGGCTTTCTTCACTCTGGATTCTGCATCTAGCTCCTCTCCAACTAGATAGAGGCTTGAACCAGCTGCCTTCAGTCTTACCTGCTGTTCATGGATTTGTTGGCCTTTAGGGCCCTTGATCCATCTGCCCATTGTCTTATCATTGGATCTTGGATTCCTGGCCTCCGTAGCCACTGACCAGTGATCTGACCTGCCAATTTTGGGTTCGTCAGCCCCTGCAGCTACATGAATCAGGAGAAGACTCCAGCCTGATGTCTAACCCATGAACTTGGGAATTGCCAGCCCCTAAATTTTTTTTTTTTTTTTTAAATAGCAAGATGAAAAAGGGAGGAGTATGACCAGAAAGGCCTATAAAGGTTTCTGAAGGACCTAGAACCTGGACCATTGGAGTCATCACCCCGGCTCTCCCTGAGGTCTCAACAGACCCACCCTGCAAATCACAGATCAGAATTCTTTTTGGAGCAGATTTATCAGCAAGAACGGCTGGGCTCATCCAACTTCTTGGACCTTGCAAACCAGAGCCTGTTGCAGGACGAGGCCTTGGCCATCACTGCTCTGGAACCACTGCTCACGGAGCTCTTCCTGCCCTTGTTCATAGCGGCTGTGACTGGGAGACACAGCCAGACACTGACTGCAATGGTGCAGGCCTGGCCCTTCACCCACCTCCCCCTGGGAGCTCTGATGAAGGCTCAGCAGCCTCACCGGGACATCTTAAAAGCTGCATTGGATAGGCTCCATGTCCTGCTTGCCCAGAAGGTTTGCCTCAGGAGGTCGAAACTGAAAGTGCTGGATTTATGAGTGAACGCTAATACCAGGTTCTGAAACATATGGTCTGGAAACGGGGCCAGGGACTGTGTGTGCTCATTTGAGGAAGGAGAGGCCACTGAGCCCAAGACTAACAAGTGAAGGATGCAGGATTCAAGGATGGTGGAGAAGCAACTGTTGCCCCCTGTGGAGGTACTCATAGAAGACCTGTGTTTCAAGAAAGCTTCCCAGAATGAATCCTCACCTTCCTCGTTAAGAGGGTCAAGCAGAGAAAATGTCTGCAACCCCTGTGCTGTAGGAAGCTGGAGTTTGTTGATATGCCACTCATATATATTAGGAAGATCCCGAAAACCGTACAGCTGGACTGTGTCCAGGAGGTGAAAGTGATTGGCACCTGGGACCTATTCACCCTGGCCACGTTTCTCCTCACCTGGACCAGATGGCTAGCCTGAACAGACTCTGTCTCTCTCGCATCATTAATTATTTCATTCCCTGGGTGGCGGAGGAAGTGGAGATGTTAGTTGCCCAATTCACCCCTCATTTGCTCAGTCTGCACCAGCTGGACTCTGTCTTCTTCCTGGTAGGCCACTCAGACCAGGTGCTCAGGTATCTGAAGACCCGTTGAAGACCCTCTCCATAACTAATTGCTTGCTCTTGGAGTTCAACTTGACATACCTGTCCTCGTACCAGAGCACCAACCACATAAAGTACCTAAATTTCAGTGATGTCAGCCTGATCTGCCTAAGTCCAGAGTTCCTGCAAGTTTTGCTGGAGAGATCCTCACTGAACCTCCACTGCCTGGAAATAGATGGGTGTGGGATCACGGACTACCAGCTCACCACCATCTTGCCTGCCCTGGGCCACTGCTCCCAACTCACCACCTTCAGCTTCCGTGTTAACCCAGTCTCCATGGCAGCCCTGGGAAGCCTGCACACACCCCTGCTGAGCAAGTTCAGACTGGGACTATTTCCCATGCTTCTGGAGTGTTATGTATGCATCCAAGGTACTCTTAACCTGGGGAATCTTCAAGGGTATCTGGCAGAGGTGAGGCTGATACTGCAGCAGGTAGGGTGCCCCAATTCAGTCTCATTGTTCAGTGATAGCACCTGTACCTATAATGTAATTATCTTCTCTTATGACCTGATGTAATCAATTTACATTTTCTAATGTGTTGTAAATCCTAACCTCTGCCTGTGGTTATAATCCCATTTGTGAATGGGTTGTGTTTGTTATGTTCAGGAGGCAGGTTTAGGTTATGTTAATGGGATACTGGTTATGTTTGTTATGTTAATGAGGCAGGATTAGGGTGGGATGCATCTTAAGTCACCACCCTTACTGAAGTCATGCTCATTGATTCAGTCACCCCATTTGTCTTTCAAGAGATAACATGAGAAAGAAGCAAGCGGAGAGAGGAAGGACCTAACTACCACCAAGAAAGAAGTACTGGGAGAGGATCACATCCCTTTGAACCCAGGGTTCCTGCGCTGAGAACCTCCCAGACCCAGGGAGTGTTACCTGGGCATCCAAAGTACTCTCCCCCTGGGGAATCTTCAAGGGAACCTGTCGGACCTGAAGCTGATACTGCAGGAGTTAGGGTGGCCCAACTCAACTTTGTTCAGTGGCAGCACCTGGAAGTATGATATAAGTTGTGTAAAATAGCATCCCTTTTGTAGTCTGTTGTAATTGTACTCCATTTTGTGATGTCTTGTAGATTCCTGTAATGGGATCCCTGGTGTCTCAGTGCTTAAAGCACTTGGCTAACCCAAAAAGATCAGCAGGTGTGGCGGTCTGCTTCTATAAAGATTTACAGCCTTGAAATCCCATGTTTTTCAGCTTGATGAGTGAAATCTACATGTCACTGTTATTTGCTTCTCATCCTTTGTGTAAAAACCAAGTCAAGGAATGCTCTATGCTTATTGGTCATATGCATTTATTCTGTAGTTAACTGTTGGCTTGTATTCTTTGCCTAATTTTAAACTTTCTTCAGTTTTATAGATTTCAGTTTATCCTATTTCATTGTAGAGTGTTAAATCTACATAGATATTGTTACTGGTTTTGCCTAATGTTATAGTTTTTCTTTTATGTATTGAATCCCAATTTTCTATTTGCATTTTACACTGGGAGTGTGGGTCTTTCACCATATAGATATATATATGATTTTTATGAAGGAAAAATAAATTAAAACAAGTTAGATATTGTTTTGTATTTTGCCTTTTAATTTCCTTAAAATATAATTGTTCCTGGTGGTTCAAAGGATTTGAGCTCACCCAGAAGCTCCACATAGCCAAGAAGAACCTATACAGCAATTCTGCTCTGAAACACGTGTGGTCACCATGAGACAGAATCGAATGGACAGCAGTAGTTTTTTCTCTCTGTCTGCTTTTCTCTTTATTCCCCCCTCTTTTTTTGCTTAGTTCCTTCCTTCTCTCTGTTCCTCTGCTCACTCTATCTCTCCCTCTCTCTACGTATCCTTTGCTTTGCCTTCTTCACCTCCTTTCTCCTCCTTTCCCTTTGGATTCCTCCCTGACTCAATTTCGAGTCACAGCAACCCCGTGTGACAGAGTAGAACTGCCCCATAGGGTTTTGTTGGCTGTAATCTTTACAGAAGCAGATCACAAGATCTTTCTTCTGTGGAGCCGCTCGCTGGGTGGGTAAGAACTGTCAACCTTTTGGTTAGCCGTCATGTGCTTAACATTTGTGCCACCACGACTTCTTACCATTCGCTAAATAACTTCTCTTTTGCCACAGAATTTTTCTTCCATTCTTATCATAAATTCTCACGTGGAGTTCAGTTTGTCTCTGGACCTCCCAATCTGTTTATTGATTTATTTGCCTTTCTCTGCTACCAAAATCTTTGAATTATTCTCACTACACTTTAATATCTTGGCAGGTCTAGTGATGTTTAGAAGATCTCTGGCTAAATTTATGAGGTAATGTTTCCCAACTGTGGTTTGGTACACCCAGGATATGCTAAAAGCTTGGGAGTGGGCAAAGGATCTGAATAGACATTTCTCCAAAGAAGATACATAAGAGGTCAATGTGCACATGAAAAGATGCTTGACATCATTAGCTGTCAAGGAAATGCAAATCAAAACCACAGGGAGATACCACCTCACTAGGATGCCTAGAATCCAAAAGTCAGATAATAACAAGTGTAGGCAAGGATGTGGAAGCAGTAGTCAGGAAATCAAATGATTTATTGCATTGGGCTAATCTGTTGCAAAAGACCTACTACTCCGTGTCTCACTGGCCCCGGGCCCCAACACCTCAAGTAGAGAAGGCATTTGTCTTCCCTATTGCCATTTGGCAGGTAAGGAAACCAAGTTTCTTAGGCTTCAAAGAGTCAGATCTTCACCAGCTTGATTCCAAAGTGTGGGGCTGCTGTTCAGCAGTGCCAGTGGAATGGGATCAGATCCACTGCCGAAAGCTAAGGGAGTGGGGCTGCCACACCAAAGGGGCTGAAGAAGGGGCTCTGCCAGGGCTGAGGGGGTAGGATTGCCGCTCAGACAGACTAGGAGAATGGGGCTCCACAAATCCAAAGGAACAGAGTTCTGTTCCAGTCCTGAAAGGCAGAGCTGAGGCCCAGAACCAAGGGGCCTCCACTCTGAATCCAGAGAGTGTGGCCAACACCCAGAGCCTAGAGGGCAGGGCCATTAGCTAAATGTTCTCCTCAGAGAACAGAGGATTATTTTCCAGTGTTGAGAGTTAATACAATGTGTTCTGCTGACTTGCTTGGTGCCTGTTGTCCCTTCTTTCCCTCCAATTTCTCACATTTCTAACGGAAATGTCTACCTTCTGTTGGAAGAAGATAACTTGAATTCTAGGTTGCACAGACGAAGAAGAATTTTGCCCCAGGTTGGAATTTGGACTTGGAGTTAATTTAAGACTTTTGGAATGATATGATAGGGTGAATGTGTTTTACATATGGCAAGGACATGAATTTTGGGAGACCAAAGGGTGGAATGCTGTGGATTAGACTGTGTCCCCAAAAATGTGTATTCAGTTGGCTAGGCCATGATTTCCAGTATTGTGTGGCTGCCCACCATTTTGTGATCTGAAGTGATTCACTTGTGTGCTGTAAATCTTAACTTCTATGATGTTGAAGCAGTTTAGAGGCAGTTATGTTAATGAGGCAGGACTCAATCTACAGGATTAGGTTGTGTCTTGAGTTAATCTCTTTTGAGATGTAAAAGACAGAAGTGAGCAGGAAGACAGGTGGATGTCTTAAGACCAAGAAAGGAGCATGTCTTTTGGTCCTGTGTTCCTAGAGCACAGAACACTGAAGAAAAGGACCTTCACCCAGAGCCTACTGAGAAAGAAAGCCTTCCCCTGAAACTGGCACCCTGAATTCAGATTTCTAGCCTCCTACACTGTGAAGGAATAAATTTGTTTGTTAAAGCCATCCAAGTGTGGTATTTCTGTTATACCAGCAGTAGATAATGAAGACACTAAGCTACTGGAAACCAGGACACCTAGCTCTAGGGAATTTCAGAGCTAAAGCCTTGCTAGGGAGCCTCTTTTAAAAGCCCAGCACCTCAGAGTCCTCTGGTCAAAGGCACTGCCTCATTGTTCAAGGACCCCGGCCTTGGGCAGGGCTTTCTGCCTGGGCACAAACTCATAGGGACAACTTAGAATACAGCACCCAGCAGACCATTAATACCATGGACGGTTGGTATTTGCGAAACGTTAAAAAACACACTCACAGTGCCAGACCCAGGGTGAAATTGCTGGGGGTGCAGAAAACAAACCTCTGCAGGCTCCAGAAAAGGACTGATTGGGAAGGGTCCGTGTCATCCTCTACACGTGACATAATGCTCATCTCTTGGCCAATCCAGATGAGGCTCCAGGTGAGCCCTGAGACCATAATGGGCACACACACTCCTACTTTGTGCCTGACCTGAGAATGGAAACCCCAAAACCTCATTCTTTCACTCGTTTAACAGTTATCATTGTAACACTGTGTAAATTATTATTTCTATTTTGACAAGGCTATGAAGGAAGGGTGCATGGTCTGGAGAGAGTTTATAATAGGCTTCCTCCAACCTGGATAATCAGGGATGGCTCTTTGCAGAAGTGACATTTAAGCTGAGACCCAAAGAATGCCTAGGAATTACTTAGGTGAAAGGACAAGGAATGAGGAGGGGAGAGTGGGGAGGGCATCCCAGCAGAAGGGACAGCCTGAACAAAGAGCCAGGGTGGGGAGGAGCATAGAGTTTGGCAGAGCTGATGTCCCTCTTGATTTCAGTGCTATGAGTCTTTTGTCACACCCAGAGAGCAGGGACGAGAGAAGGTGGCCTCAGTGCACTGTTGGTTCCTATGAGCTCAGACCTCTACCCCAGAAGCTGTGGATAACTGCTGCTTCCTTCATCCCGTGTGGACAGTGGTGGCTAGTAGCATAAGCTGTCTGAGCCTGCCCACTAGGCTTCCTGGGGGTCCTGTAGACATTGCCCCATATGTCGCTTGCTCCCTGCATCAATCTAACTGAGGGCTCTCACTGACCACAGCTAATTCTTTTCTGCAGAATATAAAGTCTCTAAACCAATCCTATACTGCAGTGAGAATGAATAACCCATGACTACGTACAATGATACAAATGAATCTTGAAAAGAGTTTTGAGCAAAGAAACCAGGCACAAAAGACATACTGTATGATTCCATTTGTATAAAATGCAAAAACTGACAGGGTACTTGGGACTTTAATTCCCACCTTCCTTTGGCACTACAGTTATACAGACTGGAGAGGAAAAAAGAAGGGATGGAGAAAGGGTACTGCGCTAATCTAAGGGCGAGGTGCCATTATAGGTGCTCGGGGGCATGGTGAGTTAACACACACTCAGATATAATTTTATCATAATCTAAAACCAGGGCAGCCATAGGATTTAGGGGGGCACCAGATAGTGGCAAATGGTGGCACACCCAGCAATTGCTGAGATTTCCTCCTCAGCCACAGCTTGGGACATGGTAACTAGGCTATTAGATGACCAGTCCCATCTATGTGGGAGGTGAGATGGTTCCTTTTTCCCAATTGTAATCACATGGGTCCCTTTTCCCCAGCGATTTCAACATCTGAGTGGTATCCTTTCTTATATTTCACACAGAAATACGTGCCTGTATTGGATAGAGAACCATTCTGGATAATAATAGAAAAATCACGATTTTTAGACTAAGTAGTGTTTGCCATGGGGGAAGCTTGAGGAAAAACACCAGCTGCTTCCCAAACTAGAGACTGCCCTCCTCCTAGGGATTCTTAAGTCCACTTAATAGGACCTACAAGGGTTAAAAAAGAGAACACAAGGAAGAGTCAGGGTATCTCCTACATGTAAACTCAAGGTGCCTCCAGACTGGAGGATTGTCAGACCCTGGCTTAACCCTTTTTGGGTCGAGGCAGGCCTGACCTGGTACAGAAAAAGAATAAGGATTAGAATCATGTTTGAGTCTTTGAGAATCTCTACTTTAAGCCCTGAACCGGGATGCATGTATGCAAGGATTCCTCAGTCTCTTTGCTAGGTTCTTCCTGAGGAGGTGGGGCTGCCTTCACTCTAGTATGATGCACCCAAGCAGTCGCTCCGGCCAGCTTCACAGACGAATGAGTAGTTAGAAGGACCTCATACAATCCCAGCCAGATGGGGGCCAGTTTATCTTCAGGATGCTGATTTTCTGAACCGTTAACAGGACCCAATCTCCTGGCTTGAACCTATGGAGAGGCACATCAGAAGCGAAGGACAAATGAGAAGAAGCATATTTGTTACTGGTATTTATAACTGCTCCTAAGCATCGGACCCAATCTTTCTTTTCACCTTCTATCATGACTGAGGTGGGGAAAGTTGACCGTTTCAGGAATGGTCTCCCATATATAAGTTCATAAGGACTCAACTTAAGTCCGCTTCGAGGGGCCACCTGAATCCTAAGCAGGGCAATTGGTAATACCTGTAGCCAGGTGGAGTGGGTTTCTTGGCAAAGGTTGGCAAGAGTCTCTTTCAAAGTATGGTTCATCTTTTCAGTCTTTCCAGTAGATTTTGCTCTCCATGCCGAGTGTAGTTTCCAGTTAATGTCTAAAGCCTTACTAAGTTCTTGATTCACCTGGACCACAAAGGCTCCCTCACTGTCGCTCTGAATTGAGAGTGGCAAGCCAAATCGGGAAATAATTTCTTTAAGTAATGTCTTAGTCACTTCTTGAGCTTGTTCAGTCCTACAAGGGAGAGCCTCTACCCACCCAGAGTATGTGTCCACAAAGACCAGCAAATACCTGAAGTTTCCAGCTGCTTGAGGCGTCACCGTAAAATCCACTTGCCAATCTTCACCCATGCTCATCCCTTGATGTTGGATCCCTGGCTCCACTGGGTGAGGTACTGTCTTTGGATTGTTTTTAGCACACAGTGGACATCTTTTAGTGACCTCACATACTGTCTTAAGAATCTTTGGTCCTGCAGCTATTCGTTGGATCCATTCGAGACTTGCGTCCCTCCCACAATGAGTGCTTTCATGCAGAGTTGATATTACGTTACACAGTTGGTTTTATGGTAACAATGTTTTCCCTTCAGAATTAGTCAGCCAACTAGAGCCTGGCAAAGATTGAAATCCCCATCCCTTCTCCCTATTTAAATCTTGGGGGGTATATGACGGCTGGAGGAACTCATCAAGGTTCAAATGGGGAGTCAGGGCTAACTCCTGTCCCGTCTCTCCCCATTCTTTTAAGGCTGCCCTTTTTTGCTTCCATATCAGCTTTTCAATTTCCAACGGCCTCAAAGGATTGCCCCTTTCAATGTCCTGGGCAACATACCACTGCTACCTGGAGAGGGTCATGAACGGCTTCTAGGAGCTCAAGGATCTCAGACACATTTTTTATTTCTTTATTAGCGGCTGTCAGGAGTTATCTCTCTTTCCATAAGGCCCTGTAGGAATGTAGAACTAAATGGGCATACCTGCTGTCCGTGTAAATGATCACTCGCCTCCCTTTTCCCATACGGAGAGCCTGACTGAGAGCTAGGAGCTCAGCCTTCTGGGCCGAAGTTCATTTAGGCAAGGGGACAGCCTCCAAGATGTTTGTCAGGGTTACCACTGCATATCCTGTTACTCGACGTCCTTCATGCATAAAGCTGTTTCCATCTGTGAATATTTCAATGTCAGTATCCTGCAGTACATCAGACAAGTCATGTCCGCTTGAATAGACTTCTTCAATGACTTCCACACAGTCATGTATCGGCGTGTCTTCAGATATTGGCAACAACGTAGCGGGGTTTAAAGAGGAGGCAGCCTTTAAAACAACATTAGAGTTATCCAACAGGATGGCCTGGTATCGTCTCATGCGGCCTGCCGTAAACCAGAACCCCCCTTTTTGTTCTAAGAGAGGAAGAACTGCATGCGGGGTATTTACAGTCAGCTTTTGGTCGAGTGTGAATTTTTCAGCGTCTTGGAGCAAGTCACAAGTTGCGGCTACCGCCTGCAAGCACGGTGGCCATCCCCTAGCCACGGTGTCCAATCCTTTGAGAAATATGCCACAGGGCACCGAGCCAAGCCCAAAATCTGAGCCAGGACTCCCACAGCAATCCTCTGCCTCTCATGCACAAACAGTTCAAAGGGCTTTTGCAAATCAGGCAATTCTAATGCTGAGGCCATCATCAATTTGTATTTAATTTTTTCAAAGGCTTGCTGATATTCTTTAGTCCACACTGAAGGTTCCTTCTCTTCCTCTTTCAGGGCTTTATAAAGGGGTTTTGCCAAGACTCCAAACCCGGGAATCCAGATTCAACAGAATCCAGACATTCCCAGGAATCCTCTTAGCTGTCTCTTAGAGACTGGGACTGCCATCCGCATGATAGCCTCTCTTCCATCTGGGAGGAGGTCTCGCTGTCCTTGAGAAATCTGGAATCCCAGGTATTTAACTTGTGGGAGAGAAATCTGGGCCTTCTTCTCGGATACCCGGTATCCACACTCTGCCAAGTGATTCAAAACCAAGACAGTATTTTGAAAGGAGTCTTCTTTAATTTCACTGGCCACCAAAATGTGATCCACATATTGTAAAACTAACCCTCGATTCAATTTTAATAACCTCAAATCCTTTGCCAAAATTTCTGCAAAAATAGTGGGAGAATTTTTAAATCCCTGGACTAGAACTTGCCATGTAAGATGTTGTTTCGGCCCAGTAGCTACATCAGTCCATTCAAAAGCAAATAGTTGCTGGGGTCAGGGTGCAATGGGATGCAAAAGAACGCGTCTTTCAAATTCAACACTGAAAACCATTTACACTGGCTGGGTATGGTAACAAGGAGGGTGTAGGGATTTGGGACCACTGAATCTATATCTTCTACAATTTGGTTAATTTTCCTCAGATCCTGTACCAATCGGTATTCTTTTGTTCCTGGTTTCACTACCGGCAAGATGGCGGTATTATAGGGAGACCTATAATACCTTAAAAAAACAGTGGCTATGTATCGATGTACCAAGGGTGTTCTGCCTTCTAAAGCTCCTTTGTGAAGCGGATACTGTTTCTGATGGACAACTGGGGCTCCGGGCTTTAAGGTAATCTTTACCAGTTTGGCTGACTTCACTCGCCTGGGCAGTTCCAATCCCCAGGCTTCCGGGTTCATTCTCACTCTTATATAGAGAGGGATTTCTCCAGGGGGTGTTGTTCCTTCACTGAGGAGGGCCGCTTGAAAAGCGCATGCAGTCTCTGGGGGAATCTGAATTAAGAGTCGGGAGGGCCCAAAAGATATCTGAGCCCCAAGCTTTGACAAAATATCTCTCCCTATGAGGGAAACTGGACATTCGGGCACGTATAAGAATTCATGGTAAAAGAGTTCATTTCCGACTTCACATCTAACAGATTGTAGGAAGGGGCGAGTACTCAGTTTTCCAGTAATGCCGACTACCGGTGTGGTTCGCGGGCTAAGAGGCGATTCAGCCATATTTCATACCAAGAAAGTTGCTCCTGTGTCCAAGATAAAAACTATGGGGCGTCCTCCCACCTTAAGAGTCTCCTGGGACAGGAACATGGTTTAATCAACAAAAAAAGATCTTGATTAGGTTGTTTTTGTTACAATGGAAGAATCGTGAGACAGATTCTGGAGCAAGTAATCAACCTTTCACAGGCTAGAGATTTAATCACAGTTTATACAGTTATACTAGTACACACACAAAAAAACTATATTTTCTCTGCTTCAGCACCACCAAGGAGGCGACCTAAGCCAAAAGGCACTTTTAGAGAAACAAAAGGAAAAAAGGTTCCTGCGAAGAATGATAATTTTCGTCCACTAGATGGCAGCCTCGTCACGCTCCAAAATGTTCAAACTGTGACTGGAATCCGGAAACAAAAGACAGAAAGTTCAAAGGACACACTGAAAATGTAACCCTTTCAGGGTTTGGCGAAAACCCATCAGGGGCTTTGCCCTGCGCTCTTTCGGATCCGAGACCCCAAAACTCCACGGCAAACAGCTGTTCAAAGTTTAATTAGCCAAGAGAAAAGAAAGAAAGATGAGCAGGACCACCCTTCACAAGATGGAGCCACTAGGTGGCACTCTGGGAACGCAATTGGAAACCCAACGTTCCAACAGGCTTCCGAGGACAGTAAAGGTGGAACGCGAAGTCCAACAAGCTTACAGGCTGATTCCACAGCGAAGGAGAAAGAGAAAAAAAAGCGAGAGCAGAGAAATGACTTCGGTTAATCTCCACAAAAGCTGCACCGAAATAGTTCGGGGCTAGATTCTCAACAGAGCCACGGGGAAATGCACAGTTTGCTTTTCGGGAGCACTTTTTTTTTTTTACCCCCAGACAGCCAGAAGGGTCCGAAGAAGCTGCAGGGAGGGGCACACAAAGGGGCCCTTGGTGCCAGAGTCCCGTGTTTCAGGTCTTCGGGTCTCCGGGGGAAGGGTAACTCCAAAAACCCTGCCGATTAACTACGCCAAAATGTTGGAGAGAAAAGGCTTTCCAGCTCCCTTAAGGTAAAATCGAAAGAGATTTATTGTAGCCGAGACGTGGCATTGGGAGATCGCAAAGTCTCAGGCTGACCTTCCGGAATCTCAGGGGAAGAAGGCAAATCAGGAGTAATTATAGTGCTGAAGGGGGAGAATAAAATTACAGTTTTTCTCACTGGTTCACAGTAACGAAGGTCAATCAAAGGCGTGACAAGTAAAGCACAATCGTTGTCATTATTGCTCACGTGAGTACACTGACTGGCTACAAGACATAATTGAAAGACAGGAGGTCAAGGGGGTTTCACGTTGATTACAAAGCAGCCACAGGACGGATATTCTCAAGACTGGTTGGTTAACAATCACGTTGCTCAGAATGTTAGCTCTCCAGATGAGAATGGAATCGAGGAGTTTCCGTGATCTCTCACTTTGCTGGGCATGTCAGAAACCTGAGGAGGCTGATACCAAAAGTTTGCCTTAAGTGTTCACATTCTCTAGCCTGATCCGCAGAGAAACTCATTTCCTTCATGGTGATGGGTTGGTTCCTAGGGAAGGAAGGTAGAACCTGGGGGAAAGCTTACCTGGAGCTGCCAGACAGCCAACGCCAAACCTAAGGTGAAAGACTACATTGAGCGCTTAGAGTTACTTTAGTCTCTTTAGAGACGGATCAGATGCCTGTTTTTATTTTCTATTCCTAAATAGCCTTTTTTTTTTTTTTCTAATCAGTCATTTGTACTGACTTCCTTTCTCCAACAGTTTCCTCAAGGTGCATGCCTTGGAAGTAGATGTTTAAGTTCTTACTTACTTGTCTGGAAATGCCTTGATTGCCCTCACATTTTGCCTGGGTTAGAATTCTACTTTAAATCAGAATTTGAAAGCATTACATTATAATCTTTTCCTAGCTAATTTGCTGCTGCAAAGGCTCTGGTGATGTTTTCTGTTTGTTTGTATTGTTGAAGAATAAAATCCCACACTCTATTAGGAGTGAAAGAAAATGAGTTTTATTGAGGAATAGCAAGGCCATCACCAAATAGCAGCTCCCACCTGAAGGGATTACTTCATGTTTGACTGCTAAACCACCCTCCCCAGGAAAACTATTAGCCCCTCAGACCCCCATCTGCTGAGATTAACCCAGTTGTGTCTGAAGAGCCTTTGTCTCAGTCGTCCACTAGGGTGATGTCTGAGTCATTGCCTGGGACATCCCTTAAGGCAGATGTCTTACAAGACATTGCTGAATGTTCTCCAGACACATTCCCAACATTAATGGTTGTTTCTAGGCCTGTAACTAGACTGAAGTCCCTGCCATCCTCAAAGGTAAGGCACAAAATGTGATCCAGGGGGAGGTACACTGCACTCCAAAAGAAAAAGAACTGCTTGGCTTTTCTAATACATACAAACAAAAGCCTGGGGACTATGTGTGGGAATTGCTATTACGGGTGTGGGATAATGGTGCAAGGAACCATAAAGTTGCATCAGCCTGAGTTCATTGATATGGGTCCACTAAGCACAGATCCTTCATCCAATGTTTCAGCTAGAGAGCTTAGGAAAGGATTTAATAGTTTATGTGACTGATTCAGTGAGGCACAGCTTAAGTGGTGGCCCACACTAAACCCAGCTGAAGTGCCAGACCCCCCTTGATTTCACAGTAGAAGAAGGTATCCAAAGGCTTAGGGAAACTGGCAGATTAGAGTGGATTTATCGGGTTAGACCCACAGACCCACACATGGAATGCCCAGAGGACACACCTTTTACCACAATGGTGAGGAATAAATTTGTGAAGGGAGCCCCAGCATCCTTGAAGACTGCTGTGATTGTTATTTTATATAAGTCAGATCTCACAGTGGTAGATGCCCTAACTGAATTAAGATACCAAACTACAATGGGGCTGATTGGACCCCATGGTGTTAGGGGCCATGTGGGTAACTCAATTGACAAAAACAAGGTAGATGTGTTTCACATAATGGACAGTGGAGTCAAAGCAGTAATAAGAGTAGCCTGACTCCTATGGACTCATGGCATTGGCTACTTAGTCATGGTGTCCCTAGGAGTGAAATAGATGGGAAGTCTATCAAGCAGTTCCTTGATCTGTACAAGTGGAAGAATTATAGGTCAAGTGAACAGCAGCCTAACTCAAATCACAACAGAATACAGAGCCACGGCCCTTCAATCAGTTCCCAGACTTGAGCCAGTTTACAGACCTACAACCCCCTGAATGAAGGAGAGGCCGGCACCCCTTGAGGAAGGACCTCACTGCACTGCCAAATATTTATGCTGTTAATCTTCCTCCCAGTCTTCCCCAAAGCAATCTTCGACCTTTTATTAGAGTGACTGTTCATTGGGGAAACGAAAATGATCAGATTTTTGGTGAATTACTGGATACTGCCTCTGAACTGACACTGAATCCAGGAGACCCTAGATGTCACTGTGGCCCATCAGCCAGAAAGGGGGTGTATGGAAGTCAGGTTCTTAATGGAGTCTTAGCTCTGGTTCCTTTCACAGTGGATTCAGTGGATCCCTGAATCCATCACGTAGTGATTTCCCCAGTTTCTAAATACATAATAGGAATTGGAAGACACAGCAACTTGCAGAACTACCTTTGTGGATTCCAGACAAGTGGAGTAAGGGCTATTATGGTAGGAAAAGCCAAGGGGAAGCCATTAGAACTGCCTATCTAGGAAAATAGTAAACCAAAAGCAGTACCGCATTCCTGGAGGAATTATAGAGATAACTGCCACCATCAGGGACTTAAAGGATGCAGGGTGATGATTCCCCCAGTTCAACTCATCTACTTTTGTTTTTGTTGTTAGGTGCTCTCCAGTGGATTCTGACTCATAGCACCCCTTTGTGTAGATGGAAACACTGCCGATCCTGCGCCATCCTCAGAAAGGCTGCTATGCTTGAGACTAGTATTGCACTCAGTGTGTCAACCCATCTTCTGGAAGGTCTTCCTCTTTTTCACTGACCCTTTACTTTACCAAGCAAGATGTCCTTCTCGAGGTACCAGTGCCTCCTGATAACATGTCCAAAGTACGTAAGAAAATCTCACCATCTTTGCTTCTAAGGAGCATTCTGGCTGTACTTCTTCCAAGTTATATAGATCACCTGGACCACACTCATGAGTTTCTGCCAGAATCTTAAATTCTCCTTAAATTTTGGGGATCTTCACTTAGGCTGGGGAACTCTAAGAATGGTGTGAAGTTTGGCCTTAGACCAGGGGGCAACAGTAACCTCAGGCTGTCCACCTCCAGTTTTGGGGTATTTCACCTTAAAAGGCATCTCAGCTATGGGGCTAGTTTCACCTGGAGGTTTGGTCCTTTCCTCTTGAACCCCTTCCTCTTTTCCATGATAAGAAAGTTCTGCTGAGGCAGTATCAGAGGGGGAAGGCAGAGAAGAGTATGTAGGAGTAGCTGCCAGAGGATGGGTTGAATAGGGCTAGTAGGAGGAGGAGTTTCAACTGACAAAGGAAGAGACACAACACTGTGATTTTGCGATTCCTTAATCAGTTCTGCTTGTCTAGTTACAACATCTCATATAGAAGGAAATTTGTTGTCATTTTGCCTTTGGAAGCTTCCAAAAAAAAAAAAAAAACAATTAAAATAGGCCTCCCATTAGTTCTGAGTAACCTGGGAGCCTTTATTCTTTAATTTGCTGCACAGAAAAGTTAACTTAGTGATTCAGAACTGCCACAACATAGGCATTGATCAGTACTATTTTCCTTGATCGCTGTGAGTTGGAATCGACTCGAGGGCACTGGGTTTGGTTTTTTGGCTTTTTTAATTTTCCTTGATAAGTGCAGGCCGTCTTTGAGGGTACTGAACTGAATTGGCGCCATAATTACGGACCATATATCACGCAGGAGTCCCAGAAGGGAATGCCTTATGGTCCTTAGAAGCGCTGTTCCCTATCTTAGGAAGCACTACCAAGTAGCAACCAGGTGACCTAAGCCAAAATGGAGCCTTAGAAAAACAAAAGGAAAAAAGCTTCCTGCGAAAAATGGTAATTTTCGTCCAGTAGATGGCAGACTCGTCACGCTCCAAAATGTTTAAACTATGAATGGAATCCGGAAACCAAAGACCAAAAGTTCAAAAGCCACACTGAAAATTTAGCTCTTTCAGGGTTTGGCGAAAGCCCATCAGGGGCTTTGCCCTGCGCTCTTCCAGATCCAAGATCCCAAAACGCCACAGCAAAGAGCTGTTCAAGGTATAAAAAATTAGCCAAGAGAAAATAAAGATGATCAGAACCACACTTCACAAGATGAAGCCACTAGATGGCACTCTGGGAACGCAATTGGAAACCCAACGTTCTAACAGGCTTCCGAGGACAGTAAAGGTGGAACGCGAAGTTCCAACAAGCTTACAGGCTGATTCCACCGCTAGCCGGAAAAAGAAAAACAGGAGCAGAGAAATGACTTCGGTTAATCTCCACAAAAGCTGCACGGAAATAGTTCGGGGCTAGATTCTCAACAGAGCCACGGTGAAATGCACAGTTTGCCCAGGGCCCAGGGACCTCAACTCAGAATCCTGAGAATGTGGCCAATACCTGGAGTCTGGAGGGCAGGGCCATGGTGTGAATCCTCTCAGAGAACAGAGGAGTATTTTCCAGCCTTGAGGGCTAATGGAATGTATTCTATAGACTTTCTTTACTCCTGTTATCACTACTTTCCCTGCAATTTCTCCCATTTGTAATGGAAATATCTAGTTTGTGCCTGGTTTGCCAGTGTACTTTGGAAGCAAACAAACTTGTATTCTAGATTTCACAGGTGAAGAAGAATTTGTGGACTTTGGACTTGGAGTTGATTTAGGGCTTTTGCTGTGATGTGATAGAGTGAATGTGTCTTACATGTAGCAAGGACATGAATTTTTGGGGACCGTTGGGTAGAATGTCATGGATTGAATGTGTCCACCCAAAAGATGCATCAACTTGGTTAGGCCCCCAGTATTTTGTGGTTATCCTCTACTTTGTGATTGTAATTTTATGGTAAAGAGGATTAGGGTGGGATTATAACACCCTTACTAAGGTCATAACCCTGATCCAGTGTAAAGGAAGTTTCTCTGGAGATGGCCTGCACCGCCTTTTATCCTTTTTTATCTTTTATACAAGAGATAAAAAGAAAGGGAAGCCAGCAGAGAATGGGGACCTCATGCCACCAAGAAAGAAGCACCGGAAGCAGAAATAGTCCTTTGAATCCGGGGTTCCTGTGCTAAGAAGCTCCTAGTCCAGGGGAAGATTGAGGAGAAGGACCTTCCTCCAGGGACAAGAGAGAGACAAATCCTTCTCCGGAAGCCGACGCCCTGA
The DNA here is from genome assembly GCF_030014295.1 of Loxodonta africana. Taxonomy (NCBI): domain Eukaryota; kingdom Metazoa; phylum Chordata; class Mammalia; order Proboscidea; family Elephantidae; genus Loxodonta; species Loxodonta africana. The sequence continues at coordinate 80,400 of NC_087352.1, read as the reverse complement.
ATTTGGACCTCTAGCTTACTAGGCTGTGCTGCCAAGAAATCTTGCCCTTTCCTGTGTTCAAGTCTCCTGGAACTTAGGGTTCCCTCCTATCCTGGTGCACTCAGACTTGGCGCTGACCAACGGACGAAAAGAAATCCAGAAGGTCTGCTGGAAATGGGGAACCTGGACCCCATCATTTCGTTTCCTGGGGGAGAAAGCCTGCGTGGTTTTATACTGGTGACTGTTTTGGTGGAGAAAGCAGGCAGTGCCTGGGGTATGGCACTTGTTCAGGCAGTGAATGCGATCCTACAGCCCAGCCAAAACTCCCTGCCCGAAGCCTCGCAGCAGCTGAGACTTTCCATTCAGAGCATCACCAGACTCTTGGAACATATAACTGCGCAGTACAATGACTATTTCTGTGCTCGCTGAAGGCTCCCCAAAGGCTGAGGTCTCTGCTGGGGGGGAAGGCCTGGAGGTCGGGCCCATCCTAACTGGGTGATGATGATGCGTTCTGCAACCGATGGCGATGATACATTATCTTTGTTTTAAAAGAAAATCATTTGCTATCAAAAAACAAACAAACAAGAATTGGTCAACGTTCAACCACTTCAGGAGGTAGCATATGATCAGGAACCGATGGTACTGAAGGAAGAAGTCCAAGGCTCTGGCAAAAAGCAAGGTTCCAGGAATGGACAGAATATCAACTGAGATGCTTCAACAAACAGATTCAGTGCTGGAAGTGCTCGCTTGTCTATGCCAAGAAATTTGGAAGACAGCTACCTGGCCGACCATATTTATGCCTATTCCCAAGAAAGGTGATCCAACAGAATGCAGAAATTATCAAACGGTATCATTAATATCACACATAAGGAAATTTTGCTGAAGATCAGCTGTAGCAGTATATGCACAGAGAACTACCAGAAATTTAAGCTGGATTCAGAAGAGGACGTGAAACCAGGGATATCGTTGTTGATGTCAGATGGTGTCAGATGGATCCTGGCTGAAAGCAGAGAATACCGGAAAGATGCTTACCTCTGTTTTATTGACTATGCAAAGGCATTCGACTGTGTGGGTGATAAAAAATTATGGATAACTTTGCGAAGATGGGAAATTCTGGCACAGTTGATTGTGCTCATGAAGAACTTGTACACACAGCAATTGGCAGTCTTCCGAACAGAACAAAGGGATGCTGTGTGGTTTAAAGTCAGTAAAGGTGTGCGTCAGGGTTGTATCCTTTCGACTGACCTATTCAATATGTATGCTGAGCAAATAATATGAGAATCTGGGGTATATGAACAAGCACGGGGCATCAGTATTAGAGAAAGATTCACTAACCACCTGTGTTATGCCGATGATACAACCTTGCTTGCTGAAAGTGGAGAGTACTTGAAGCACTTACTGATGAAGACCAAAGACCACAGCCTTCGCTATGGACTGATTACACCTCAACATAAAACAAAAATCCTCACAAATGGACCAATAAGCAACATCATGATTAAAAAAAAAAAAGATTGAAGTTGTCAAGGATTTCACTTCACATGGGTTCACAATCAACACCCATGGAAGTAGCAGTCAAGAAATCAAATGACGGATTGCACTGGGCAAATGTGATGCAAAAAAAAACCTCTTTAAGTGTTGAAAAGCAAAGATGTTGCCTTGAAGACTATGGTGTGTGTGACCCAAGCCATTGTGTTTCAATCGTCTCATATGCATGTGAAAGCTGGACAATTAATAAGGAAGATGAAAGAAGAATTGATACTTTTCACTTATGGTTTTGGCAAAGAATATTGAATAAACCATGGACTGCCAAAAGGACAAAGAAATCTGTCTTGGAAGAAGTACAACCAGAATGCGTCTTGGAGGCTAAGATGGCAAGACTAAGTCTCATTTACTTTGGACATGTTATCAGGAGGGATCAGTCCCTGGAAAAGGACATTATGCTTGCTAAAGTAGAGGATTAGCAAGAAAGAAGACCCTCAATGAGATGGATTGGCAGAGTGGCTGCAACAATGGATCCAAGCATAACAATGGTTGTGAGGATGGTATGGGACCAGGCAGTGTTTTCTTTTGTTGTTCGTAGGGTCACTATGAGTTGGAACTAACTGACTCACCGTCGCCTAACAACAATAGCAACAATGACAAAGGATATTGAGCATACTTTCATGTGTTTATTGGACATTTGTATGTTTTTCTTGGGAGAAATGTCTATTCGAGTTCTTTATCCATGTTTTATTTGAGTCATCTAGTGTTGTTATAACAGAAATACCATAAGTGGATGGCTTTTACAAAGAATACTTTATTCTCTCATTCTAGGAGACTAGAAGTCTGAATTCAGGGCGTCAGTTCCTAGGAAAGTCTCTCTCTCTGTTGGCTCTGGGAGAAGGTCCTTGTCATCAGTCTTCCCCAGATCTAGCAGCTTCTCAGTGCAGGGGCCCCTGGTTCAAAGCAAATGCTCCTGGCTCTTCTGCTTCGTGGTAATGAAGTCCTCCAGTCTCTCTGCTCACTTCTCCCTGTTATATATCAAAACAGATTCACTCAAAATACAATCTAATCTTGTAGGTTGAGTCCTACCTCATTAACATAACTGCCTCTAATCCTGCCACATTAACATCATTAAAAAAAAAAAAAAAACCCTTGTCCTTGAGTAGATTTCAACTCATAGCAACCCTATAGGACAGAGTAGAACTGCCCCATATGGTTTCCAAGGATCACCTAGTGGATTAGAACTGCCAACCTTTTGGTTAGCAGCCCCAACTCTTAACCACTACACCACCAGGGTTTCCAATTAACATCGTAGAGGTCAGATTTACAACACACATGAAGATCACACGGATGAAAAAATGGTGGACAATCACACAATACTGGGAACCACGGCCTAGCCAAGTTGATACACATTTTGGGGGGACACGATTGAACCCATAACATGTTGTTCATCTTTTCTTTCTTTCTTTTTTTTTTTTTGGTGATTTGTAGGAGGTCCTTATATATTTTAGATATGAATCCCCTATCAGATATACGGTTTGCAATTTTTTTCTTCCGTTCTGTAGGTTATTTCTTCACTTTCTTGATAAAATCCTTCGATGTACAAAAAAAACAGAAAAATTCACTTGATGAAGTCCAGTTTATTTTTTGTTGTTGTTGATGCTCATGCTTTTGGCTTCGTATCAAAAAATTCATTGGCAAAAAAAGGTTTTGAAGTTTTAACTCTGTTTTCTTCTAAGAGTTTTATTTCTTTTGGGAGAAATGTCTCTTTAAATTCTGCATTCATTTTGATTTAATTTTCATATATGGTGTGAGGTATGGGTACAGCTTCATTCTTTGGCATATGGGATCCTGTTATCCCAGCACCGTTTATTGAAGAGGCTATTCATTCCCCTTTGAATGGACTTAACACCGTTGTCAGAAATCAACTGGCTATAGGTGTATGGGTTTATTTCTGAACTCTCAATTCTATTCCACTGGTCTTTATGCCTAACCTAAAGCAGCAGATTTAGTTTTTAATTTAAGACAGGTGTTCTTAAAATGTCCAGACTTCTTACAAAAATAGTGGCCCCCAGGAACTCCAGACCCAGGAGCCCTGGACCTGTTCCTAAATTGAAGTTTAGATCTCTGATTGCGTCCAGGAGATTGTACTTGTTGTAATGGGAAAGACATACATTTATTTTGTCGAGCCTTTGTTTTCAGCTCAGTTTCTTTTCTAAGGTTTGGGCTAATTATACGCTACGGTGGTTAATAGGGAAGTTTTCGCATTCTCTCAATTTAACTGATAATTTTCGTCCAGTAGATGGCAGACTTGTCACGCTGCGAAGTGTTCAAACTGTGACTGGAATCCGGAAACAAAAGACCGAAAGTTCAAAGGACACACTGAAAATGTAACACTTTCAGGGTTTGACGGAAACCCATCAGGGGCTTTGCCCTGCGCTCTTCCAGCTAACTAAAACTTTTTCTGTAAAAGACTACACCCTGAGTTAGCTGTAATCCTTCTGCAAAAGTGGTGTTAAAAGTTACCCTGTTTTTCTCTTCTTCTAGGTTCAACCCTGAATTCTCCATAAAAAGCCTAGTTAAGCAATGTCTTTGGTGATAAACATTCTCACCCTGTTCCTGCTTGCAAGCTTGAACTTTAGCCCAAACAATCTTATAGGGGAAAATCTTTGTAAAACATTTGGATAATTTTGTTTTAAGAGCTATAGTCTGAGTTACCAAATCAGTGCCTGAGACGTTTGGTTGGATGGAGAATGATTTCTCAGGTTCTTTCCAGTTAGCTTCTTCCTACCACCTTTGAGCACCCCCAGGTCCTAGCAACATGTGTAAGAAGTTATATAGATTACCTGGACCAGACTCATAAGTTTCTGCCAGAATTTTAAATTCTTCCTTAAATTTCTGAGGATCTTCACACAGGCTGGGGAACTCTAAGAATGGTGTGAAGTTTGGCCTTAGACCAGGGGGCAACAGTAACCTCAGGCTGTCCACCGCCAGTTTTGGGGTATTTCACCTTAAAAAGCATCTCAGCTATGGGGTAGCTTCAGCTGGAGGTTTGGTCCTTTCCTCTTGAACCCCTTCTTCTTTTCCATGATTAGGAAGTTCTGCTGAGGCAGTATCTTTGAGATTCCTTAATCAGTTCTGCTTGTCTAGATACGACATCTCATAATGAAGGAAATTTGCTGTCATTTTGCCATTTGGAAGCTTCCAAAAAACAATTAAAATAGGCCTTCCATTGGGTCCGATTAATCTGGGAGCTTTTATTGTTTTTATTCTCTTGGAAAACTTGGTGGCCTAGTGGTTCAGTGCTCCTGCTGCTAACCGAAAGGTCAGCAGTTCGAATCTGCCAGGTGTTCTTTGGAAGCTAAGGGAGAGTTCTACTCTGTCCTAAACGGTCGCTATGAGTCTGATTCGAGGACACTGGGTTTGGGTCTTTTTTTTTAATTTGCTGCACAGAAAAGTTAACTTAGTGAGTTCAGAACTGTCGTAACATAGGCATTGATCAGTACTATTTTCCTTGATAAATGCAGGCCGTCTTTGAGGGTACTGAACTGAATTGGCGCCATAATTACGGACCATATATCACGCAGGAGTCCCAGAAGGGAATGCCTTATGGTCCTTAGAAGCGCTGTTCCCTATCTTAGGAAGCACTACCAAGTGGAGACCAGGTGACCTAAGCCGAAATGGAGCCTTGGAAAAACAAAAGGAAAAAAGGTTCCTGCGAAGAATGATAATTTTCGTCCAGTAGATGGCAGACTCGTCAAGCTCCAAAGTGTTCAAACTGTGACTGGAATCCGGAAAAAAAAGACACAAAGTTTAAAGGACACACTGAAAATGTAACACTTTTAGGGTTTGCCAAAAGCCCATCAGGGGCTTTGCCCTGCGCTCTTCCAGATCCAAGACCCCAAAACGCCACAGCAAACAGCTGTTCAAAGTATAATTAGCCAAGAGAAAAGAAAGATGAGCAGGACCACCCTTCACAAGATGGAGCCACTAGATGGCACTCTGGGAACGCAATTGGAAACCCAACGTTCCAACAGGCTTCCGAGGACAGTAAAGGTGGAACGCGAAGTTCCAACAAGCTTACAGGCTGATTCCACCGCGAAGGAGAAAGAGAAAAACCGGGAGCAGAGAAATGACTTCGGTTAATCTCCACAAAAGCTGCACCGAAATAGTTCGGGGCTAGATTCTCAACAGAGCCACGGGGAAATGCACAGTTTGCTTTTCGGGAGCACTTTTTTTTTTACCCCCAGTCAGCCAGAATGGTCCGAAAAAGCTGCAGGGAGGGGCACACAAAGGGGCCCTTGGTGCCAGAGTCCCGTGTTTCAGGTCTTCGGGTCTCCGGGGGAAGGGTAACTCCAAAAACCCTGCCGATTAACTACGCCAAAATGTTGGAGAGAAAAGGCTTTCCAGCTCCCTTAAGGTAAAATCGAAAGGGATTTATTGAAGCGGAGACGTGGCAGTGGGAGATCGCAAAGTCTCAGGCTGACGTTTCGGAATCTCAGGGGAAGAAGGCAAATCAGGAGTAATTATAGTGCTGAAAGGGGAGAATAAAATTACAGTTTTTCTCACTGGTTCACAGTAACGAAGGTCAATCAAAGGCGTGACAAGTAAAGCACAATCGTTGTCATTATTGCTCACGTGAGTACACTGACTGGCTACAAGACATAATTGAAAGACAGGAGGTCAAGGGGGTTTCACGTTGATTACAAAGCAGCCACAGGACGGATATTCTCAAGACTGGTTGGTTAACAATCACGTTGCTCAGAATGTTAGCTCTCCAGATGAGAATGGAATCGAGGAGTTTCCGTGATCTCTCACTTTGCTGGGCATGTCAGAAACCTGAGGAGGCTGATACCAAAAGTTTGCCTTAAGTGTTCACATTCTTTAGCCTGATCTGCAAAGAAACTCATTTCCTTCATGGTGATGGGTTGGTTCCTAGGGAAGGAAGGTAGAACCTGGGGGAAAGCTTACCTGGAGCTGCCAGACAGCCAACGCCAAACCTAAGGTGAAAGACTACATTGAGCGCTTAGAGTTACTTTAGTCTCTTTAGAGACAGATCAGATGCCTGTTTTTTTTTTTTCTAATCAGTCATTTGTGCTGATTTCCTTTCTCCAACAGTTTCCTCAAGGTTCATGCCTTGGACGTAGATGTTTAAGTTCTTTCTTACTTGTCTGGAAATGCCTTTATTGCCCTCATTTTTTGCCTGGGTTAGAATTCTACTTTAAATCAGAATTTGAAAGCATTACATTATAATCTGTTCTTAGCTAATTTGCTGCTGCAAAGGCTCTGGTGATGTTTTCTGTTTGTTTGTATTGTTGAAGAACAAAATCCCACACTCTATTAGGAGTGAAAGAAAATGAGTTTTATTGAGGAATAGCAAGGCCATCACCAAATAGCAGCTCCCGCCTGAAGGGATTACTCCATGTTTGGCTGCTCAACCACCCTCTGGAGTGAAACTATTAGCCCCTCAGACCCCCATCTGCTGAGATTAACTCAGTTGTGTTTGAAGAGCCTTTGTCTCAGTCGTCCACTAGAGTGATGTCTGGGGCATCGCTTAAGGCAGATGTCTTACAAGACATTGCTGAATGTTCTCCAGAACCTTTCCCACCACCCATTGTTGCTTCTAGGCGTATAACTAGACTTAAGTCCCAGTCTCTCTTTTCATGACCATATTGCCAGCTTCTAACCCTCTCTACCCTCCCATCTCCCCTCCCAGACAGGAGATGTCAACACAGTCTAAAGTGTCCACCGGATGTAAGTAGCTCACTCCTCAGCAGCATCTGTCTCCAACCCATCGTGCAGTCCAATCCATGTGTGATGAATTGGTTTCACATATGGTTCCTGTCCTGGTCCAACAGAAGGTTTGGGGACCATGACTGCCGGGGCCTTTCTAGTCTCAGTCAGACCAGTAAGTCTGGTCTTTTTACGAGGTTTTGGGGTCTGCACCCCACTGTTCCCCTGCTCCCTCAGGGGTTCTCTGTTGTGTTCCCTGTTAGGGTAGTTATCAGTTGTGGCTGGGCACCATCTAGTTCTTCTGGTCTCAGGATGATGTAGTCTCTGGTTCATGTAGCCCTTTCTGTCTCAGGCTCATAATTACCTTGTGTCCTTGGTGTTCTTTATTCTCCTTTCATCCAGGTGCGTTGAAACTCATTGATGCATCTTAGATGGCCACTTGCTAGCCTTTAAGACCCCAGACGCCACTCTTCAAAGTGGGATGCAGGAGGTTTTCTTAATAGATTTTGTTTTTCCAATTGACTTAGATGTCCCCTGAAACCATGGTCCCCAAACCCCTGCCCCTGCTTCGCTGACCTTGGAAGCATTCAGTTTATTCAGAAAACTTCTTTGCTTTTGGTTTAGTCCAGTTGTGCTGACCTCCCCTGTATTGAGTGCTGTCCTTCCCTTCACCTATAGTAGGTATCTGCTATCTAATTGGTAAATACCTCCTCCCACCTTTCCTCCCTGCCCCCTCTTGTAACCACAAAAGAATGTGTTCTTCTCAGTTTAAACTATTTCTCGAGATCTTATAATAGTGGTCTTATATAATATTTGTCCTTTTGCAACTAATTTCACTCAGCATAATGCCTTCCAAGTTCCTCCATGTTATGAAATGTTTCACAGATTCATCACCATACAGTATTTATCCTTTGGAACTGACTTATTTCACTCAACATAATATTGTAGCATGCATCAGGACTTCATTTCTCTTTATGGCTGAGTAGTATACTGTCATGGATTGAATTATGTCCCCTGAAAAATGTGTGTATCAATGCTTCCCAGTATTGAGTGGTTGTCCTCCATTTATGATTGTAATTTTATGTTAAAAGGATTAGGGTTGGATAACACCACCCTCACTCAGGTCACCCCCAGATCCAAGATAAAGGGAGTTTCCCTTTGGTGCAGCCTGTACCACCTTTTCTCTCTCAAGAGATAAAGGGAAACAAGGAGAGAGTTGGGGACCTCATACCACCAAGAAAGCAGCACCAGGAGCACAGCATGTCCACTGGACCCGGGGTCCCTGCCCCTGAGAAGCTCTTCGACCAGGGGAAGATTGAGGGCAAGGACCTTCTTCCAGAGCCGACAGAGACTGAAAGCCTCTCCTGGAGCTGTTGTCTTGAATTTGGACTTTTAGCCAACTTTATTGTGAGGAAATAAATTTCTCTTTGTTAAAGCCACCCACTTATGGTATTTCTGTTATGGTAGCAGTAGATGACCAAGACATGTACCATTATGTTTATATACCACATTTTGTTTATCCATTCACCTGTTGTCGGACATTTCAGTTGTTTCCACCTTCTGGCTACCGTGAAAAGTGCTGCAATGATCATTGGTGTACAGGTTTCCCTTGGCATTCCTGCTTTCAAATATTTTGGGTATATATCTAGGATTGCTGGGTCATATGGTAGTTCTATGTTCTACTTTTTCAGGAACCATCCTACATATTTTTTAAATGACTGCTGTCTATGTGCATGGACCTGAGGACTCTGTTCCCCAGCCTGTTCACATTGGTATTTCAAAAGATATTTCCTTGCACTAAAGAAAAAAAAAAAAAAAGGAAAATGGACATAACAGAAGAGACAACAAAAAGAAGAGAAAAAATAGAAGAAAAGAAAAAAACACAAACATACAAAAAAAAAAAAAACCTGTCTTTGCAACTTTGATCTGTGCTTCAGGGTCAGTCTGAGGCCAAAGTGTAGGTTCTTCTTAGGTGTTTGATGAGCATCCGTTTTTTCCTAAGCATGCATGTAGTGTTCCCAGTCTCCCCATAGACACAGTGTTTTAGCATGCGCTAAATTCTGCCAGTGAAAACCTTATGAATAGCAGCGGAACATTGTCCGATATAGTGCTGGAAGATGAGCCCCCCAGGTTGGAAGGCACTCAAAAGATGACTGAGGAAGAGCTGCCTCCTCTAAGTAGAGTCGACCTTAATGATGTGGATGGAGTAAAGCTTTCAGGACCTTCATTCGCTGATGTGGCGGGACTCAAAATGAGAAACAACAGCTACAAACATCCATTAATAATTGGAACCTGGAATGTACGAAGTATGAATCTAGGAAAATTGGAAATCGTCAAAAATGGAATGGAATGCATAAACATCAATATCCTAGGCATTAGTGAGCTGAAATGTACTGGTATTGGCTGTTTTGAATCGGACAATCACATAGCCTACTATGCTGGGAATGACAACTTGAAGAGGAATGGTGTTGCATTCATCCTCAAAAAGAATGTTTCAAGATCTATCCTGAAGTACAACACTGCCAGTGATAGGATAATATCCATATGCCTACAAGGAAGACCAGTTAATATGACTATTATTCTAATTTACACACCAACCACTAGGGCCAAAGATGAAGAAATAGAAGATTTTTTATCAGCTACTGCAGTCTGAAATTGATCGAACATGCAATCAAGATGAATTGATAATTACTGGCGATTGGAATGCGAAAGTTGTAAACTAAGAAGAAGGATCAGTATTTGGAAAATATGGCCTTGGTGACAGAAACAATACCAGAGACTGAATGATAGAATTTCTCAAGACCAACGACTTCTTCATTGGAAATATCTTCTTTCACCAACATAAACAGTGACTATTTTTTTTTATACACATGGACCTTGCCAGATGGAACACACAGAAATCAAATTGACTACATCTGTGGAAAGAGACAATGGAAAAGCTCAATATCATCAGTCAGAACAAGGCCAGGGGCCAACTGTGGAACAGACCATCAATTGCTCATTTGCAAGTTCAAGCTGAAACTGAAGAAAATCAGAGCAAGTCCCTGAGAACCAAACTATGACCTTGAGTATATTCCACCTGAATTTAAAGCAAGGTGTGCATGGGTTTAATTGTGCTTATTTACAAATCTCTGGTGCACAATTTCACCTCGTTTCCCAGACCACCAAACACAATCTGAAATGGATCACACTTATCCACTTATTCCCTCTCACAGGCTCAAGCACAGCCTGACACACACCACCGTCCTCCCTTCCTCACCTCCACCACAGAGAGCACTGGGAAACACAAACACACACACTCTGACCCCTTCGAGCTGCTTAGCAACCCAGCTCTCGCGGTCACTGCGTACAGGCCAGAGCTCTGAGAGAAATCTGGACCCTGCCTCCCAGTCTGCCGCAGCGTTTCTGGCCTCGGACTACATTTCCCTAAAGGCATCACATTAAGACTCAATCTGACGTTGTGTGTGGGGAGGTTTCTAGAACCTCTGGGGAGTCACTTGAGTACAGAGAGATAGGTCGACTCAGAACACAGCAGGGTGAAATCCACACTCCCAGAAGAGGCGCTGCAGGGGTACGTCTGCTTGAGGACCTCAGGTTCGGTGTCGGTCACTGTCGCTGCTCCCGGATTCTGCTGGAGCTGGCCGGTTTCTTGCTTAAGACTACATGTCCTGGCAGCCACCGCGGCCCCGCCGTCCTGTACACTTACGTCGTTACGTCGTCGTTACGCCTGCGTCCGCCAGGGGAGCGGACGTCCTGACTCGTTCGCGCAGGCGCGCAGCACCTGCCCAGAACACCCGGAAAGAATCTGGTTGCCGGGTGCTGGGAATGCGGGGGTGCCGGCGGGTTTCGGTGCTGCCAGGAGCTGGTCGACTCGGCCTGCAGACGCCATTTCTCCGAGGCCGCAGCACGCGAGGCTCATGTTCTTGAGGAACTAGGCTCTGCCGGTGCGGACTGGCGGCGTTGCTCCCTCGCCGGCGCCGACCCCGGGGTTCCGACCGGCGGAGCGGCGGGGCGCAGGGTGTCGAGGTGCGTGCCGCCCGCCCGGCGCCTCAGTCGTCTCTGTGGCCGCGTCGTGGGCTCCCCTGCGCCGCCGGCGCTCGCGGCTGCCGGGTCCCCCAGCGTCTCCGTGCACTTCCCCTCGGGCCGGGGACAGCGTCCCGCCGGCTGAGAATCGCGCAGTTCTAGCTGCTGCGGTTTCTTCACTTTCCTGCACCGAGAACCAGGCGCAGGCTTGAAGAAGCCCCGACAATGGGGATTTACACCCGGAAGTGTCGGGAAAAAGACCACCGTAACAGGATCCCCAGTCTCCCTTGAGAGCCCTGTGGGAAGAGCTAACCCTCTGTTCGGAGGTTGTAGGAGGTGCTCGTAAATCGTTCTGTAGGCTCTGAGAAAGGCCTCAGGTCCTGTGGTGGTTTTTCTTTCCTCAGTTCTGTTTTTCTGCAAGAGAATCACACAGAGGAAAATAATACTGTACATCGAAAAGACTTTTCCCTAAGTAAGTTGCCGTTTTCTTTCTTCCCTCAAGTTTCTTCACTTTCAAGATGTCTGCTACCTTCTGCAACTTCTTCCTGAGGAGGAACCACCACTCGGTGACAGTACTCCAGGGATGGATGGACTCACAAGTTTAGCTCCACTCCCCAGCCATACCGCCCCACTGCTTCTTACCCAATGACAGATCAGTCCTTTCTGGTCTAAGTTTTTTTTTTTTTAAATTTTTATTATGCTTTAAGTGAAAGTTTGCAAAACAAGTCAGTCTCTCATACAAAAATTTGTATACATCTTGCCATATACTCTCAGTTGCTCTCCTACTAATGAGACAGCACACTCCTCTCCACTCTCTCTTTTCACGTCCAAACAGCCAGCTTCTGACCCCCTCTGCCCTCTCATCTCCCCTCCAGACAGGAGCTGCTGACATAGTCTCATATGTCTACTTGATCCAAGAAGCTCACTCCTCACCAGAATCATTTTCCATCCCATAGTCCAGTTCAATCCCTGTCTGAAGAGTTGGCTTTGGAAATGGTTCCTGTCTTGGGCCAACAGAAGGACTGGGGATCATGACTCCCTCGGTCCTTCTAGTCTCAGTCAGATCATTAAGTCTGGTCTTTTTACAAGAATTTGAGGTCTGCATCCCACTGATCTCCTGTTCCCTCAGGGGTTCTCTGTTGTTCCCTGTCAGGGCAATCATCGGTTGTAGCCAGGCACCATCTAGTTCTTCTGGTCTCAGGCTGATGTAGTCTCTGATTATGTGTGACCCTTTCCGTCTCTTGGGCTCATAATTACCTTGTGTCTTTGGTGTTCATTATTCTTCTTTGCTCCAGGTGGATTGAGATCAATTGATGTATCTTAGATGGCTGCTTGCTAGCACTTAAGACCCCAGACACCATTCTCCAAAGTGGGATGCAGAACGTTTTCCTAATAGATTTTATTATGCCAATTGACCTAGATGTGCTCTGAACCATGGTCCCCAAACCCTCGCTCCTGCTCGCTGGCCATCGAAGCATTCAGTTTATTCAGGAAATTTCTTTGCTTTAGGTTTAGTGCAGTTGTACATACCTCTCCTGTATCGTGTGTTGTCTTTCCCTTCACCTAAAATAGTTCTTGTCTACTATGTAATTAGTGAATAACCCTCTTCCTCCATCCCTCCCCACTCTCGTAACCACGAAAGAATGTTTTCTCCTCTGTTTAAACTATTTCTCGAGTTCTTATAATAGTAGTCTCATCTAATATTTGTCCTTTTGCAACTGACTAATTTCACCCAGCATAACGCCTTCCAGATTCCTCCATGTTATGAAAAACTTCTTTGTTTTTTGGTTTAGTCCAGTTGTGCTGACCTCTCCTGTATTGTGTGTTGTCTTATCCTTCACCTAAAATAATTCTTATCCACCAGCAATTTAGTGAAAACCCCTTTCCTCCCTCCCTCCCTCCCTCCCCTCTCTTATAACCATCAAAGAATATTTTTGTCTCTGTTTAAACTATAATAGTTAAAACAGTTCTTATAATAGTGGTCTCATACAATATTTGTCCTTTTGCAACTAATTTCACCCAGCATAATGCCTTCCAGATTCCTCCATGTTATGAAATGTTTCATGGATTCATCATTGTTCTTTATCGATGTGTAGTTTTCCATTGTGTGAATATACCATAATTTATCCATTCATCCGTTGATGGGCACGTTGGTTTCTTCCACCTTTTTGCTATTGTAAACAGTGCTACAATAAACATGGGGGGGCATATATCTGTTCCTGTAAAGGCTCTTATTTGTCTAGGATATATTTCAAGGAGTGGGATTGCTGGATCGTATGGTAGTTCTATTTCTCGCTTTGTTTAAGGAAGCACCAAATCGATTTCCAAAGTGGTTGTGCCATTTGACATTCCCACCAGCAGTGTAGAAGTGTTCCAATCTCTCCACAGCCTCTCCGACATTTACTATTTTGTGTTTTTTGGATTAATGCCAGCCTTGTTGGAGTGAGATGGAATCTCATTGTAGTTTTGATTTGCATTTCTCTAATGGCTATTTTTTTTTAATGGCTAACGATTGTGAGCATTTCCTCGCCTTAGCTACCTGAATGTTTTCTTTACTGAAGTACCTGTTCGTATCCTTTTCCCATTTTTTAATTGAGTTATTTGTCTTTTTGTAGTTGAGTTTTTGCAGTACCATGTAGATTTTAGAGACTAGACGCTGATCAGAAAGTCATAGCTAAAAACTTTTTCCCAGTCTGTAGGTAGTCTTTTTACTCTTTTGGTGAAGTCTTTGGATGAGCATAGGTGTTTGATTTTTAGGAGCTCCCAGTTATCTAGCTTCTCTTCTGGTGTCTGTACATGGTTGATAATTTTTTAATACTGTTTATGCCATGTATTAGGGCTCCTAGTGTTGTCCCTATTTTTCTTCCATAATCTTTATCGTTTTAGAATTTATAATTAGGTCTTTGATCCATTTTGAGTTAGTTTTTGTGCATGGTATGAGGTATGGGTCTTGTTTCATTTTTTTGCAGATGGATATCCAGTTATGCCAGCACCATTTGTTAAAGATACTGTCTTTCCCCCCATTTAACTGCCTTTGGACCTTTGTCAAATATCAGCTGCTCATATGTCGATGGATTTATGTCTGGATTCTCAATTCTGTTCCACTGGTCTATGCATCTGTTGCTGTACCAGTACCAGGGTGTTTTGATTACTGTGGCGGTATAATCGGTTCTAAAATCAGATACAGTGAGGCCTCCTACTTTGTTGTTCTTTTTCAGTAATGCTTTACTTATCTGAGCGCTCTTTCTCTTCCATGTGAAGTCGGTGATTTGTTTCTCCATCTCATTAAAAAATGTTGGAATTTGGGTCGGAATTGCATTGTATCTATAGATCACTTTTGGTGGAATAGAAATTTGTACAATGTTAAGTCTTCCTATCCATGAGCAAGGTATATTTTTCCATTTATGTAGGTCTCTTTTGGTTTCTTGCAGTAGTGTCTTGTAGTTTTCTTTGCATAGGTCTTTTACATCTCTGGTACGATTTATTCGTAAGTATTTTATCTTCTTGGGGGCTACTGTAAATGGTGTTGATTTGGTGATTTCTTCTTTGACTCTCTCTTTGTTGGTGTAGAGGAATCTAACTGATTTTTGTATGTTTATCTTGTATTCTGATACTCTGCTGAACTCTTCTATTAGTTTCAGTAGTTTTCTTGAGGATTCTTTACGGTTTTCTGTGTATAAGATCATGTCATCTGCAAATAGAGATACTTTTACTTCTTTCTTGCCAATCTGGATGCCCTTTCTTTCTTTATCTAGCATAATTGCTCTGGCTAGGACCTCCAGCACAATGTCGAATGAGAGTGGTGATAAAGGGCATCCTTGTCTGGTTCCCTGGTGGTGTAGTGGTTAAGTGCTACGGCTGCTAACCAAGAGGTCCGCGGGTCGAATCCGCCAGGTGCTCCTTGGAAACTCTACGGGGCAGTTCTACTCTGTCCTATAGGGTCACTTTGAGTCAGAATTGAGTTGATGGCAGTGGGTTTGGATTTTTTGGTGTCTGGATCCTGATCTCAAGGGGAATGCTTTCAGACTGTCCATTTAGGATGATGTTGGCTGTTGGCTTTGTATAAATGCCCTTTATTATGTTGAGGGATTTTCCTTCTATTCCTATTTTGCTGAGAGTTTGTATCATGAATTGGTGTTGAACTTTGTCAAATGCCTGTCCTGCATGAATTGATAAGATTATATGGTTCTTTTATTTATGCGCTGGATTACATTAATTGTTTTCTAATGTCACACCATCCCTGCACACCTGGTATGAATCCCACTTGGTCATGGTGAATTGTTTTTTCAATATGTTGTTGAATTCTATTGGCCAGAATTTTGTTGAGGGTTTTTGCATCTAAGTTCATGAGGGATCTAGGTCTATAATTTTCTTTTTTTGTGGTGTCTTTATCTGGTTTTGGTATGAGGGATATGCTGGCTTCATAGAATGACTTTAGTAGTATTCCATCCTTTTCTATGCTCTGAAATAGCTTTAGTAGTGGTGTTAATGCTTGTCTGAAAGTTCGGTAGAACTCTGCGGTGAAACCATCCGGGCCAGGGCTTTTTTTGTTGGGAGTTTTTTGATTACCTTTTCAATCTCTTTTTTTGTTATGGGTGTGTTTAGTTGTTCTACCTCTGTTTGGGTTTAGTTTAGGTAGGTAGTGTGTTTCTAGAAATTCATCCATTTCTTCCAGGTTTTCACATTTGAAGTACAGTTTTTCATAGTGATCTGATACGATTCTTTTAATTTCAGTTGGGTCTGTTGTAATATTGCCCATCTCATTTCTTATTCGGGTTATTTACTTCCTCTCCTCTTTTTCTTTTGTCAGTTTGGCCAATGGTTTATCAATTTTGTTGATTTTTTCAAAGAACCAGCTTTTGGTCTTGTTAACTCTTTAAATTGTTTTTCTGTTCTGTATTTCATTTAATTCTGCTCTAATTTTTATTATTGCTTTCTCCTGGTGCCTGACGGTTTCTTTTGTTGCTCTCTGTTTCTTCAAGTTGTAGGGATAATTATTTGATTTTGGCCCTTTCTTTTTTTTGGATGTGTGCATTTATTGATACAAATTGACCTCTGAGCACTGCTTTCCCTGTGTCCCAAAGGTTCTGATAGGAAGTGTTTTCATTCTCATTGGATTCTATGCATTTCTTTATTCCATCCTTAATGTTTTCTATGACCCAGTCGTTTTTGAGCAGGGTATTGTTCAGTTTCCAAGGATTTGATTTCTTTTCCCTGCTTTTCCTGTTCCTGATTTCCACTTTTATGGCCTTATGGTCAGAGAAGATGCTTTGTAATATTTCAGTGTTTTGGATTCTGCTAAGGCTTGCTTTATGACCTAATATGTGGTCTATTCTAGAGAATGTTCCATGTGCACTAGAAAAGAAAGTATACTTGTTTGCTGTAGGTCTATGAGGTCATGTTGGTTGATTGTGGCATTTAGATCTTCCGTGTCTTTATTGAGCTTCTTCCTGGATGTTCTGTCCTTCACCGAATGTGGTGTGTCGAAGTCTCCTACTATAATTGTGGAGTAGTCTATCTCACTTTTCCGTGCTGTTAGAGTTTGCTTCATGTATCTTCCAGTCCTGTCATTGGTGCATAAATATTTAATATGGTTATATCCTCCTGGTATATTGTCCCTTTAATCATTGTATAGTGTCCTTGTCCTTTGTGGTGGATTTGACTTTAAAGTTTATTTTGTCAGAAGTTAATATTGCCATTCCTGCTCTGTTTTGGTTGTTGTTTGCTTGATATATTTTTTTTCCATCCTCTGAGTTCTAGTTTGTGTCTCTAAGTCTAAGGTGTGTCTCTTGTAGGCAGCATATAGACGGATCATGTTTTTTAAATCCATTCTGCCACTTTCTGTCTCTTTATTTGTGCATTTAGTCCATTTCCATTCGCCGTAATTATGGATAGGTATGAGTTTAGTGCCCTCATTTTGATGTCTTTTTGTGTGTGTTGTTGACAGTTTCTTTTTCCCACTTAATTTTTTGTGCTGAGTAGCTTATCTTTATATATTCTTTTCCTCTTATTTGTTGTTGCTGATTTTATTTCTGCTGAGTCTCTATTTTTTCTCGTATTTTATTTTGATGAGTAGGATTGTTAGTCTCTTTTGTGGTTACCTTAATAGGTACCCTTATTTTTCTAAGTTTGAACCTAAATTTTATTCCTTTATATCACCTTGTCTTCCTCTCCATATGAAAGATCTATGACTACATTTCTAAGTCCCTCTTTGTTGTTTTTTAATGTTGTCTTCTTTTATTGGGAGGTACCAGTTATCCTTGAACCCCTGTCACAGGTGGCTGGGTGACCTGAGTGGCATCACCAGTCCTTAGGCCCCTTTCATGCGTAGGTGAGGATCTTGTTTAATAGCCAAAGCAGTGTCAAACATCAAACACCCGTACATAGTGTGTGTGGCCTGGGGGAATCTGCCCCTGAGGGCGCCCTGGGTATACCCCTATCCCACTGCAGAGATCAGTAAGTAGTCCCCTCTGGGGCCTTGTTCAGTGTTGTGGGGACTGAGGAAAGGTCTGGCCTGAATCTTCTCTGCTGTTGCTAGCTTCTGGTGGAATTGGGGAAGGACTGAGATTTGTCAAAACTCTCTCAAAAGAGCCAAAAAGTAAATATGAGAAGGCAGGAAGGGACAGGAAAACTGGACGAATGGAAACAGGGAACCTGTGGTGGAGAATGGGAGAATGTTGACACATCGCGGGGTTGGCAGCCAATGTCACAAAATGATTTGTGTATTAATTGTGTAATGAGAAACTAATTTACTCTGTAAATTTTCACCTAAATCACACACAAAAAAGGTCCAGACTTGATGGACCAGTTGAGACCAGAGGACTCCCTGAGACTATTTCCTTGAGATACTCTTGAAACCTTCAACTAAAACTATCCCCTGAGGCCACATTTTAGCAAAAGAACAGAGTGGCACACAATATAAAGGATATTATCCATGAGTATGGTGCTAAATTTAAAATTAAAAAAAAAATGCATAGGAGATCAAAAGGTCAACAATTACTCTAAAGCAAAGATGAGAAGATAAGGGAACAGGGAAACCAGAGTACTGGAAATGAAACAGAACGCAATGAAAGAGAATGTTGACTGATTCTGAAAAATGTAACTAATGTCACTGAACAAATTATATAGGAATCATTAAGTGGAAACCTAATTATGTAAACTTTCACTGAAAACACAATAAAATAAAAAGTGAAAGAAAAAAACTCAAAGAGGGTAAGTAAAGGTAGTTCTGAGTTGCTCATTTTGTGGGCTTTAAGGTAAGCCTCATATCATAGGTTCTTTTTCCTTCCTCAGCTCTGGCTTCCCTGGACTCTGCACGTCTCCAGGAGAGGAACCTGGGAAATTGATCAGTTCTGACAGTTCTAAAAACCATGCCCCACGTGAGTTGCTGTTTCTTCTCTCCTTCTTGAAGTACAGTCATTTTGTGTGACGTGAACACCAGATGAATTTATTCCAGAATTTTCTGCCTTGCTCAGCCTCCTAGGAGAACTTTCCCTCATAAGAGAACTTTGAGTGACAGTAGGAAAGAACCCCCTTCTTTTTTAAATACCTCTTCCCTCCCTAGTGTTGAGATGTTCATTCAGCCAATCAGTTTATATTTCCTCCATGTACAGTATTCTCCCAAGAACCCCTGAGGGAGCAGAGACACTTCTCCTGGACAGCAGTGCAGATTGTTAGCACTGTGGTTTGCTGAGGTAGAGATGAGTGGTTAAATGAGACACATGGCAAACTTTATTCTCTACAAACCTGGGTTTTCCACTGGGAAGTGACAGCGTTTCCGGTGGCTATTTCCAGTCTCAGTGTGTGGCAAGATTTTCTATGAGGCTGTTAAGATCACATGGAAAAGTAGTAGAGACATTCCCCGGATTATGAACGAGTTCTGTTCCTAAACCTGTCTTTAAGTCGAATTTGTACATAAGCCGTAAAGTTTAGGAATGGTTTGTATCTAATGTCAATTAGTCAAATGTGTGTATAGCTGTCTTAGTCATCTAGTGCTGCTATAACAGAAATATTACAAGTGGATGGCTTTAACAAAGAGAAATTTATTTTCTCACAGTGTATTAGGCTTGAAGTCCAAATTCAGGGCATCAGCTTCAGGGCAAGGCTTTCTCTCTGCCGGCCTTCTCATCAGTCTTCCCCCAGACTAGGAGCTTCTCCGTGCAAGGACCTTGGGTCCAAAGGACACACTCTGCTCCCAGCACTGATTTCTTTGTGATACGAGGTACCCCCTCTATGCTAGCTTCCCATAAAAGGTGGTGCAGGCCATACCGCAGGGAAACTGCCTTTATGTTGGATCAGGGAAGTGACCTGAGTAAGGGTGGTGTTACAATCCCACCCTAATCCTTTTAACCACATGTAGAGATTATAATTTATAACATATAGGAAAATCACAAAATGGAGGACAACCACACATGGCCTAACCAAGTTGACACATATTTTGGGGGGACACAGTTTAATCCGTTGTTGTTGTTAGGTGCCGTCCAGTCGGTTCCGACTCATAGTGACCCTGGGCACAACAGAATGAAACACTGCCTGGTCCTGAGCCATCCTTACAGTCGTTGTTATGCTTGAGCTCATTGTTGCAGCACGCCCACATGTCTGTTTGTCATACTGTGGGGCTTGCGTGTTGCTGTGATGCTGGAAGCTATGCCACCGGTATTCAGATACAAGCAGGGTTACCCATGGAGGACAGGTTTCAGCTGAGCTTCCAGGCTAAGACAGACTAGGAAGAAGGACCCGGCAGTCTGCTTCTGAAAAGCATTAGCCAGCGAAAACCTTATGAATAGCCACGAAACATTGTTAATCCATTACAGTACCCTAATCCTCTTTATCTGTACGCTGAACAAATAATCCGAGAAGCTGGACTATATGAAGAAGGATGGGGCATCAGGATTGGAGGAAGACTCATTAACAACCTGTGTTATGCAGATGACACAACCTTGCTTGCTGAAAGTGAAGAGGACTTGAAGCACTTACTAATGAAGATCAAAGACCACAGCCTTCAGTACGGAGTACACCTCAACATAAAGAAAACAAAAATCCTCAAAACTGGACCAATGAGCAACATCATGATAAACAGAGAAAGATTGAAGCTGTCAAGGATTTCATTTGACTTGGATCCACAATCAACAGCCATGGAAGCAGCAGTCAAGAAATCAAAAGACACATTGCATTGGGTAAATCTGCTGCAAAGGGTCTCTTCAGTGTTGAAGAGCAAGGATGTCACCCTGAAGACTAAGGTGCGCCTGACCCAAGCCACGGTATTTTTAATCACATCATATGCATGTGAAAGCTGGACAATGAATAAGGAAGACCAAAGAAGAATTGGTGCCTTTGAATTGTGGTGTTGGCGAAGAATATTGACTACACCGTGGACTGCCAAAAGAATGAACAAATCTGTCTTGGAAGAAGTACAGCCAGAATGCTCCTTAGAGGCAAGGATGGTGAGACTGCGTCTTACATACTTTGGACATGTTGTCAGGAGGGATCAGTCCCTGAAGAAGGACATCATGCTTGGCAGGGTACAGGGTCAGCAGAAAAGAGGAAGACCCTCAACGAGGTGGATTGACACAGTGGCCGCAACAATGAGCTCAAGCATAACAACGATCGTAAGGATGGCGCAGGACCAGGCAGTGTTTCGTTCTGTTGTGCATAGGGTCGCTATGATTTGGAACCGACTGGACGGCACCTAACAACAACAACAATCGTCTTTAACATAAAATTTTAGCATAAAATTACAATCACAAAATGGAGGACAACTACAGAATACAGGGAATCATGGCCTAACCCAGTTGATACATACTTCTTTTGGGGGACATGATCCATGATAATAGTGTACCTTGCCACACATAGAAAACAGTAAAGAAACACTTCTAGATATACTAAAATACCTGTAACGTAATACAGTAATAATAATAATGTTTTGATGCATGTCGGAAAGTAGCACCTGTTTGTTATTGTGAACCATCGTATGCATCTTGAATTTTAATATAATAGACTTTATGGGGCTTAGCTCCTAACCACGTGTTGTACTTAAGTCTGACACGAGGCGGATGTTCACAGCCCCAGGATTGCCTGTGCTGAATGCTGAGAAGAAAGGGATCTTGCCCCTTGGATTAGCTTCCTGTTGCTGCTGTAACAATGACCGTGAATTTAGTGGCTTAAAACAACACAAATGTATTATGTCACACTTCTAGAGGTCAGAAGTCTGAAATTGATCTTGAAGGGCGAAAATCAAGGTGTTGGTGGGGCCGCATTCCTCCTGGAAGCCCTAGAGGAGAATCTATTTTCTTGCCTTTTCCAGCCCCTAGAAGTTGCCCACATTACTTGGCTTGTGGCCCCCTGTCCATTTTCAAAGTCAGCAGTGACATTCCGTCATCACCTCAACTTCTTTGAGTCTCCTGCCTACCTCTTTCACTTATGATGACCTCTGTGATTACATTCAGGGCCCACCTGGGTAATCCAGGACCACCTCCCCATCTCAAGACCCTTAATCACATCTGCGGTCTGTTTTTGCCATGTAAGGTAACATAGCCACAGGTTCTGGGGGCTGGGACCTGGACACCGTGGAGGACCATTACTCTGACTTCACGCCCCTCTTGTGCAGGAATAATGAGAGAGGATGGCCAGCGGTCAGGTTCACCTCGGAGTTGGCCAGGATGTGCCGGTCCTGTGTGACGTGTGTACACACCTTCACAGTAAGCTGTCCCATCAGCTTACTGGACTCTGTGCACATGGACAGTGGGATGCATACTGCCAGATGCATACTTTGTTGAGAATTTCAGACTCTCGGAGCTCAAAGACATTAAAAAATTTGTCCACTTTAAATCTCAAATAAGCAGATTATTGTTGTGGTTAGGTGCTGTTGAGTTTGTTCCGACTCATAGTGACCCTGTGTACCACAGAAGGAAACACTGCCCAGCCCTGCGCCATCCTTACAAGCAGATCATTACATCCATCAAATGGGAATATCGGACGTGCATTACAGACTTTGTAATGACCAGGAAAAACGTTCAGTGATGTAATACTGTGATTTAATGATGAATCTGAGCATTCAGAGTAATCTCGTTATATCCTAATTCTATTTTGTAGCCTAGAGATGCAGTAAAAATTATGTGAAATTTCCATCCGTTTTCTGTTTCATTAGAGGGAGAAGGGAAGAAGTCATATCTATTGAGAATTTGAAAATTTAATGTGCTGCATGGTTTTAGCAGTATTTCATTTAAATGGAAAACTGTACTCATCTGACCTTTTTATTACTGGACCTTTCCAGATAATAGAATTATGGCATGCCCTCCTTCAGTGCCCTCCTTCTTCTTTTCTCCTTTTACCTCAAAATCATTACCACATTTTGACAATAATTAATGGATTTGTTGTTTCAGTGGTTGGTGACTTTCAGGGATGTGGCCATAGAGTTCTCTGAGGAGGAGTGGGAATACCTCAGCCCTGCTCAGAGGGAATTGTACAGGGATGTGATGCAGGAGAACTATAGCAACTTGTTGTCACTGGGTAAGGTCATCTTACACAATATTCAGAGTGTCCCCCATTCTCTCTGCCTCGTTCATTGTGAATTTCTGACTTCTGTGCCCTCAGGAAAGGTGTCTGTGTTGTATAGGTAGAAATGGACGGCTCTGCTGTGTACCTTTGTATGCCCCGTCCTTCAGACTTGAACACCTTCCTCTATCATTTGTTATCAATGTCTCTTTTCCCTGTTGACCAGTGTACTGGATTTAAATCTGGTACTCCCATAACATGACTATGTTCCATTTCCTTTTTTTTAAGCTGGATGTTCAGCCCCTAAGCCAGATGCATACTCCTTATTGGAGCAAGGAAAGGATCCCTGGATGGTGGTGATAGCCATGACAAGAAGGCAAAGCTCAGGTGAATAAGGGCTGGTCACACGGGGGAGCTTCTACCAGTAATAACAGAGATTGTCTGTGAGGTGGTAGCACTTTTCAGATGTTTGTGTGACTCTCCCCTCACACAAAGAAACAAGGCCTGAGATCTAAGGAGAGCAGGAAGACTGTATCCCAAAGGACACTCCCTCTCAACTCCCGTCAGCCACTCCTCCTGTCTTTTACATTCCCCTTTTATTTTAATGATGGAACTAACCTTTGGTCCCCAAAGACAGTCTTTTCTTTGAATTGAATTTTTTTCCCCAATTGCTCTTTTGCATTTAAACTTGGATATGTATCTCCAGCCAGCAAATGTTTGTTGAAACCTTACAGTTTTCTTATCTAGGACAGTCAGGGATTGTCTTTAGGGAGGAACATTTGAGCTGAGACCTGAATGAAGTTGTTGTGTATTGTTAGGAGCCGTTGAGTCGGCTCCCACTCATAGCAACCCTGTGTACAACAGAATGAAACAGTGCCTGGTCCTGTGCCATCCTCACAGTTGTTACTCTGTTTGAGCCCATTGTTACGGCCACTGTGTCAAACCATCTCATTGAGGGTCTTCCTCTTTTTCACTGGCCATCTACTTTACCAAGCATGAGTTCCTTCTCCAGGGATTGGTTCCTGCTGATAACATGTCCAAAGTATGTGAGATGAAGTCTCACCATCCTCGTTTCTGAGGAGCATGCTGGCTGTACTTCTTCCAAGACAGATTTGTTCATTCTTCTTACAGTCCATGGTATATTCGACATTCCTTGCAAACGCCATAATTCGAAGGCATCAGTTTTTGAGTTTTTCTTATTCGTTGTCTGGCTTTCACATGGGAAACCCCGGTGGCGTAGTGGTTATGAGCTACAGCTGCTAACCAAAAGGTTGGTAGTTCAGATCCACCAGGTGCTCCTTGGAAACTCTATTGGGCAGTTCTACTCTGTCCTACAGGGTCGCTATGAGTCAGAATGGACTCGAGAGCAATGTTTTTTTGTTTTTTGTTTTTTAGCTTTCACATGCATATGAAGCAATTGAAAATACCAGGGCTTGGATCAGGCACAGTTCTCAAAGTGACCTCTTTGCTTTTTAACACTCTAAAGAGGTCTTTTGCATCAGATTTGCCCAATGCAATGAATCCTTTGATTTCTTGACTGCTCCTTCCATAGCTGTTGATTGTGGATCCAAGTGAAATGAAATCCTTGACAACTTCAGTCTTTTCCCTGTTTATCATGATGATGCTATTTGTCCAGTTGTGAGGATTTTTGTTTTCTTTATATTGAGCTGTAATCCGTACTGAAGGCTGTGGGCTTTGGATGAAGTAGCCATGTAAAAATCAATAGAATGTGTGTTAAGGAAGAGGGAAGAAAAGTGCAAAGACCCTGAGGAAAGGCTGAACTTTGTTTACTAGAGAATCAGAAAGAAGGTCAGTATGGCGAGAGTGTGATGTCTGTATAGCGCACGATTTCTGCAAGTGAAAGGGGGAATTGTAAAAATGATGTTAGAGAAGCACACAGAGATCAGATGATTTAAGTCCTTGTAGGCTATTGCAAAGAGTGAGGTTTTATTCTCAGTATGAGAGGAAGCCCTGGGCGGGGTTTGTGCACGTGAGTAAGGGTCTTTGGTTAAAGATCACTCTGGGTGCTATGTGGAGAATGGGGACAGGAATGTCTAGGGCAACAGATTTCTCTTATATATGGCCTTTCTGGCCCTGGGTTTGTAGTTCTGCCAAGATGATTTGCAAAGGGATTGGACAGTTTGCTATGGAAATAAGGTGTGTAAAACCTTTGCAGGTATTGGTCGATTACTGTGCAGACTAGGTGACTGTGGCCTACCTAGGGGTTTGGTCAGTTTTGCCATTCTCTTAGGCTTAAAACGACCAATCCTACAGAGGTCAGGGGGGACCTAACTACCATCAGAAGAGCCAAGGAGCACAGCGTGTCCTTTGGACCCAGGGTCTCTGCACTGAGAACCTTCTAGACCCAGGAGATAGAGACAGCGGTAGACGGCACAAAATGGCACTCGCGGCAGGAACCAGGAGACCAGTGTGAGACAGCCGCAGTGGACTTGCCGACCCATGCGTGAGAGAGCTGAACACCTTCAGGCAGGAGGCTTGCTGGCAGAGTGGGGTGCCTCTGGGCACTTGATGTCGGAGCCGAAAGAGTTGTAATACTTATCCAAGTGGGGCCCAGTGGCAGAGGGCCAAGCACAGCCTGCCTGTGGGCATGGCTGAGAAGGAGCTGATTGGTGTCTTGGTTGGAAGCTGTCCTGATTGACAAACTGTATCCTGTCTCCTGCCATGTTTCTGTTACTTCTAAGTTGATTCTGATCCTGAATTGTAACCTGTTACTCCCCAAATAAACCCCATAATCATGAGTATGGTCTGTGAGTTCTGTGCGGCCATTGTAACAAATCAGCGAACCCAGCAGAGAAGTAGAGAGTGCCTTGGGAGGGCCAGCTGGTGTCAGAATTGGTAAGACAATTGGAGAGAGGAGGTGTGTCTGACCTCCACCTCGTAGAAATGAGTTTAATGCTGATCTTGATTCTCACCCCGCCTCCTCAAGTTTGGTGGCTTCTGATGCCACCATGTTACAGAACGGCACCAGGAAGACTAGTCAGAGGACTACTTCTGGAGTCCACATTAGAGAGAATAATAGCTTGGATGGAGTGTACCTTGGGGAGATAATGAGAAGTGATTAGTTTCTGGTTCTATTTTGAAAGTAGAATTAATGGAATTTGTGGATAGTCCACTAGGACTCAAACATACCAGCGATCACAAAGATGGCGCAGGACAGTGTGTTTCATTCTCTTATATGTAAGGTCGCCATGAGTTTGAGCTGACTTGATGGCAACTAACAACGACAAGCTGATAAATTGCCACTACCTATCTGTGAGTTTGTCGTACTGTGGAGGCTATGCCATTGGTATTTCAGATACCAGCAGAGTCACCTACGGTGGACATGTTTCAGTGGAACTTCCAGACTAAGACTAGGAAGAAAGACTTGGCAGTCTACTTCCAAAAATTAACCAATGAAAACCCCGTGCTTCATAAGAGAATGCCTCATATGCATGCAAAAGTTGGATAGTGAAAAGGAAGACAGAAGGAGAATTGATGCATTCAAACTGTGGCATTGGCGAAGAATGTTGACTATACTGTGGGCTGCCAAAAGGAGAAACAAATCAGTGTTAGAAGAAATACAGCCAGAATGTTCCTTAGAAGCAAGGTTAGTGAGACTTCCACTTGCTTAGTTTGGATATATCATCAGGAAAGACCAATGTCTAGAAAAGCATATCATGCTTGGTAAAGCAGAGGACCAGTGAAAGTGAGGGAAACCCTAAATGAGATACATCGACATCATAGTCACAACAATGGACCCAGATACACCACTGACTGTGAAGATGGTGCAGGACCAGGCAACGTTTCTTTTTAGTATATATAAGGTTGCCGTGAATCGGAGGTGACTTGTCAAAAAGTAGCAATAACATCTGATAGACTGGAAATAGAGGTGTGAGAGTTTGGAAGCTTGCAGAATAAATCAAGAGTTACGCATCTGAGATGCACATCAGATATCCACGTGGAGACGTTATATAAGCGTTTGGAAGCCCGACAGGGGTGGGGTTGGTATCAGGACTGAAGAGATAGACATGGGGTGAATCTCTGTACCATGGGACTGGATGAGGTCATGGAATGAGTTGGTTTAGATGAAGGAGAAGTAAAATACAAGGAGTAAATGTGGGCTATTCTAACATTTAGTTGAGAAACTGTTGCAGGAAAGGAAATTAAGGAGTAAGCTGCCATCTGGGAAGTAACTGGGAATGCAGTGTATTGGGAGCCAAGCGATAGAGTTAAAGAGGGAGTGGTCAACTGAAAGATCCCGCTAAGAGGTCAAGAAAGATGAAGGCTAAGAATTGGCTATTGGATGTGCTAGGACAAAGGGTATTGGTGACCCTGGCAAAGTAGGCTTGGAAGTAAGTGAGATAAAAACCTGATTATAGAGACTTAGAATGAGAAAGAAATACACCAGTGATAAAAACTAGAGTGGGATAGTGAATTTTACCAGTGTTGAAAGCCTGTTTGAGGAGCTCTCAAAGGTATCAGTAGAATTTTAAAATGTCTTAGATTTGTTTTTAATTATTAGTTTTTCATATCTTATTTTTATTGTTGAGAACATACACAGCAGAGCATACACCAATTCAGCAGTTTCTACATGTACAGTGCAATAACAGATTATATTCTTCAAGTCGTGCAGCCGTTCTCAACCTCCTTTTCCAAGCTCTTCATTCCCCATTAACATAAACTCACTGGCTCCTAAGTTTCCTATCTATGGAAATGCTGTTTTCGGTTTGATCCCATATATACCAAAAAAACCAAACCCGTTGCTATTGAATTGATTCTTACTCATAGCAACCCTATAGGACAGAGTAGCACTGCCCTGTAGAGTTTCCAGGGAGTGCCTGGTGGATTCACACTGCTGACTTCTTGGTTAACAGCTGAGCTGTTAACCACTCCACCACCAGGGCTCCAAATACAATATATTGCATGTTTTGATAATGTGACATTTGAGCAGAAAACTAAAATGAAGTGAGGAAACAAGCCATGGAGGTATCCGGGGGGAGAGCATTCCAAAAAAGAGGGAACCATAAGTACAGGGGCATATCCTTGGCATGTTCGAACAGCAGAGGCCATTGTGACTGGAGCAAAATGAAGAAGTAAGACAGTGG
The DNA here is from genome assembly GCF_030014295.1 of Loxodonta africana. Classification (NCBI taxonomy): domain Eukaryota; kingdom Metazoa; phylum Chordata; class Mammalia; order Proboscidea; family Elephantidae; genus Loxodonta; species Loxodonta africana. Next base: position 52,585 of record NC_087352.1, on the reverse strand, counting down.
TTGGAGATGATGTTAGAGGAGTGGCTGAAGGCAGGCTTCTGTAGGTTCTTATGGACCATAGTAAGGATTTTTTATTTTATTCTAATGAGGTAAACTCTCGAATTTTTAACAGGGGAATAATATGATACGAATTAGGTTTTGAAAGCATTTCTCTGGTGGTGTGTGACTAGCTTGTTGGATAAAGACGAAGGCAGGCCAGGTAGGAGGCTGTTGCAGTGAGATATGGTGGCTTGGCCTTGGATGGTAGTAGTCAAGGTGGTTTGATTTTTGATAAATTTTGACTGTACAGCTAACAGGATTTGCTGATAGACTGGATGCCCAGCCAGACATCTGTTTGTTTCTTGGGTGTTAACTGTTGTTTTACAAGTTTCCTTGTTCTCATCCAAAGTTTGAAAACCACTGATTTATTTTGTAATTATTTTCTTCCCTATAAGCTCTTCTCACTGTTTGTTCTTTCCTTGTGACTTTTTTTTCTATTTGTACAAAATAATTAGGAGCTGTTTAAGCCATCCTATTCACATGAAAATTATTTTCATTTCACGTACCAGTTTTACCTTAAAAGTTCTATTTCTTCTGGAAAACAGAAACAACAGGAATTTATTTTCTTGTTATCTTACAGACTTTGAATCCAGCTGTGAGACCAAGAAGTCATCTCCAGAAAAGAGTATTCATAAAATGGAATCATGCCAGTGGGAGACAGTGGGAAAACCTCTGGGTCTTGACCTTGGGTGTCATCGTCCTGGAGGCATTATGGAGTACAAAGGCCAATTTGAGAGACAACAGAGAAACCAGGGGGCACTTTTCATGTATGTGAAAACCTGTGAAGAAAAGACCATTCGAACTCATTCCACATCCTCTACAGAGGAAAAAATGTACAAATGTAAGCAGTGTAGACAAGCCTTCGGCTACCCGTCATGCCTTATGCAACATGAGAAAGCTCATAATGGAAAACATGCTGAAATGAAGACATGTAGGACGACCTTCAGCAAACAGCCCAGCTGTGGTCAACATCAGAGGTTTCAGACTGGTGAGAAACCATATGAGTGTATGGAATGTGGAAAGGCCTTCGGTCGTAGTTCCGATCTGATTCAGCATCAGAAAATTCATACTAATGAAAAACCGTATCAGTGTAAAGCATGTGGGAAAGCCTTTATTCGTGGCTCACAGCTCACGGAACACCAGAGGGTTCATACGGGAGAGAAACCCTATGAATGTAAGAAATGTGGAAAAGCCTTTAGTTACAGTTCACAGTATACGCTTCATCAGAGAATTCATAGTGGTGAAAAACCCTATGAATGTAAAGACTGTGGAAAGGCCTTTATTCTTAGCTCTCAACTTACTTACCATCAGAGAATTCATAGTGGCGAAAAACCCTTCAAGTGTAAGGAATGCGGAAAGGCCTTTATTCTTGGTTCACACCTAACTTATCATCAGAGAGTTCATACTGGTGAAAAGCCTTATAGATGTAAAGAATGTGGGAAGGCTTTTTTATGTGCGTCCCAACTTAATGAGCATCAGAGGATTCATACAGGTGAGAAACCCTATGAATGTAAGGAGTGTGGCAAGGCCTTTATTCGTGGCTCACAACTTACTTACCATCTGAGAGTTCATACAGGTGAGAAACCCTATAAATGTAAAGAATGTGGAAAAGCCTTTATCTGTAATTCTAATCTCACTCAACACCAGAGGATCCATAGTAATGAAAAACCATACAAATGTAAAGAATGTGGAAAGGCCTTCAATTGTTGCAAACAACTTAGTGAACACCAGAGAATTCATACGGGTGAGAAACCCTTTGAATGTAAGGAATGTGGAAAGGCCTTTATTCGTGGTGCATATCTTACTCAACATCAGAAAATTCATGGTGAGAAACATTACGAATGTCAGGTCTGTGGGAAGGCCTTTATTCGTGTCACACAACTTACTTATCATCAGAGAATTCATACAGGTGAAAAACCCTACAAATGTAAAGAATGTGACAAGGCCTTTACTTATGGCTCCCAACTTAGTGAACACCAAAGACTTCACAGAGGTGAAAAACCCTATGAGTGTAAGCAGTGTGGGAAGGCCTTTATTCGTGCTTCACACCTTACTGAACATCAGAAGACTCATACCGGGGAGAAGCCCTATGAATGTAAGGAATGTGGGAAGGCCTTCAGTCGGGGATCGGAACTTACTCTACATCAAAGGATCCATACTGGAGAGAAACCCTATGCATGTGTTGAATGTGGCAAAGACTTTATACGTCATTCACAACTTACCAAACATCTGAGGCTTCATAATTAAGAAAGCCACTGAATGGGATTTATTCTAAGCCTTCACCTGTCTTCAGTTGCTTTGGTGTATTAAGAGAACCCATATTGTGATAGTAATGAATGTAGGACATTCTTTTGCTTCACCTCGGAATCTGCCCCTTTTTGGAAAGCCTATAGTAACTTCTGGGAGCCCTGGTGGTGCAGTGGTTAAGCACTCTGAGTGCCCAGCTGCCAACCAAAAGGTTGACGTTTTGAACCCATTGGCTGCTCCACAGGAGAAAAATGTGGCAGTCTGCTTCCATAAAGGTTACAGCCTTGGAAGCCCTTTGGGGAGGTTGTACTCTGTCCTATAGGATCAGTATGAGTCAGCATCCACTCGACAGCATCGTGGTTTTTTTTTGGGGGGGGGACATATTAATGAATGTAGAAATGACTTCTGGAACCCTTGAACGTTTTTGAAAAATCTTCATGAGCCTGGAATGTAATGGTGAGGCATGGCCTTTATTGAGCATCATCTCCCTGTCACCTTTATGACTGCAAAACTGGATTAATTACTTGTCCTCTTTGTGTTTCCTTTTCTTTATCTGTAAAATTCCACGACGCTATTGTCATGATTAAATGAAGTAATGCATAGAACACCATTTGGACAGTATCTATCCATTTTAATTATCACTACTGCCATCATTACCTGCTATTAGAGAAGTTAAATGGTAGGAATATTGTATGAATGGTGTAGAAAGATGTAAGCATCTTGTTACCATCTCCCTTTTTCAAACGCTAGTTAATTCATCTTTTAATAAAAACATTTAGATTGTAATAAAGTTAACAAAGGCCTTCATTCAGAGTTGATAAATTTTGCTGCACCAGAAAAATTATACTTTACAGGATCTTCTCTGGGAGAAACTACTTTATTGTTGAGTTTTTAATAAAATCAAGGAGAGGTGATTTTTGTACAACAAATTCCAAAACCAGAAATCAGTCATGTAATTCGTATTTTCTGATTAGTATTTAAAGGAAAAAAAAATATCAAAATGAGAACCAAAATAGCACCACTTAAAAGACTCGACGGCAGTGGGTTGGTTTTTAAAAGGGTAGAAATTATTGCTGTCTTCAATAGGCAATCAACCCCAAATTTATCAGGCACGTGTACTCCTCATAATCTGAACCTATGCCATTCCTGAAAATATGCTGAATAGGGGATTTTCAGATGTCTGCATTTTCAAGCCTATACTCCATTTTACTTGGATTGACAACTCCCACGGAAACAGCAGTCAGGAAATCAAACAACATATTCCATTGGGCAAATCTGCAAAAGACGTCTTGAAAGTGTTGAAAAGCAGAGATGTCATTTTGAGGACTAAGGTGCATCTGACAGAAGCCATGATATTTTCAGTCACCTCATATGTATGTGAAAGCTGGACAATGAATAAGCAAGACTGAAGAATTGATACCTTTGAATGATGGTGTTAGCAAAGAATATTGAATATACTATGGACTGCCAGGAGAACAAACAAGCCTGTCTTGGAAGAAGTGCATCCAGAGTGCACCTTGGAAGTGCAGATGGCAGGACTTCATGTCACGTACTTTGGACATTGTTACAGGAGGGACCAGTCCCTGGAGGAAGACATCATGCTTGGTAAGGTAGAGGGTCATGGAAAAAGAGGAAGACCCTCAGTGAGATGGATTGACCTAGTGGCTGCAGTGGTGGGTTCAAACGTAGTAAAGGTTGTGAAGATGGTGCAGGACTGAGCAGTGTTTCCTTCTGTTGTACACAGGGTCGCTATGAGTTGGAAGTGACACGGCAGCAGCGAACACAACAACATACCGCCACTGTTTTAAATGGAGAAAATGTGTTCCCACGCCATTAAAAACCCCTAACCAATTTCTCAAAATATAATTCAAATTCAACTTAAACCACCTACATGACTTCTGTGAAGTATTTCTGAATAATGTAAAATATTTCAAACCCCAACAATTAGTGAATTAGTCGATACTTTTCTGGGCCTTATGCAGTGATATTGAACAATATGAAATATGAATTAAGTTTTCCTACACTTCAGGTAACAGATACTAAAATGACAGTAAACAGTGAAACATGTTAGATGCATAATAAATACAAATAACACTTGGCAAAATAAAAGCAACTTTTAAATAATGGAAACCTGACAAAGCGTCGTTGAATGCAGTTGGATGGTCAGAGGAGTGATGGTGGCTCTGGTTGGTGTTCGGTGAGTGAGAAGGAACTGGAGAAGGTGTTGAGGCAGTAAACGATTGAGATTTTTCCATGTCTGATTCCCAGAATTTGGTGGATAGTATTCTCAGAACTCAAGACTCTAAAATTGGGTGACTAGGAACTGCATCCAAAGCCTTTGATAAAATAACTGAAACAAAAGTTCCCCCAAACAATACTTACCTATTCTAATTGCAGTGCACTCTGCTGTTTTCTATTATAAACATTGTAGCTTACAAAATTGTCTTCACAACTTAATGATCATGATTCCCACTTTAAAAAATACTAATATATATTTATATACAGCAAAACTATAATCCAAATGATCATTAGCCATTTTAAAAACTAGGTAGGTAGATGACTGAGAGCCACTAGAAATCAGTGAATAATCAGTGTAACCACTGTAATGCCACTGGAGTCATGCAATCTTCATCTCTGGGGTACGTTTTGCTCAGAGTGGACAATTTGCCATAACTGCTCTGTCATTCATGATTCAGAGATTAACATTGTGGCCAAACTCCAAATTTAAGGAAAATTTAAATAATGAAATGATTGTAGATTATAATGGACTACTAAAAACTAAGGCAGTGATAATACCTCTGCCTAGTAACAGATTCTGAGAACAACAACAAAAAAATTACCTTCGTTCAACCCATTGCTTCTCTGACCTCATTATGAATCCCTCTTCTCCCCTAATATTTATTACTACCTTTGGCTAGCGCTGCTGGTATGTGCCCTTCCGGTTTCTGTCGTGACTGTCTTCGTGACATCGAAGAGAGTTTCCTCACCCCTCCAAGGGGGCGTGTGTTTGATGGACTGAGGGTGCTGTCATTCCCTTATGACGACCTTTGGGTTGTGAACACACTTGGAGATGTCCCGTCTCAACTGAAAGGAGTAAGAAATTGCAGCCCTTGAGGCAGCTTCCTAACGTTGGGTGCGTGCAGTGCGATGCTTTTTACAGCTTGTGGAAGGAAAATACCTGTGGCTGGAATTTTCAACCCCCTCTTTTCGACGCACTCTCTCGTCATCTCATTCAGTTACCTCAAGGACGGCCTGCGTTTAGACTGCTTCTATTATATTTCAAAAAGGGAAAGTTGGATGAATATTCATTCAGCCCATCCGTTAATGACATGCCTCAAGTTTTGAAAGTTGGAATTTCCCTTGTAAGGTAGCCAGAAGGGGGTAGGGGGGCACACGAGTCAAAGGATCATTAAAAACATGGTGGCAACACTGCTTTAGTTTTTACTGATTACATGTAGAGGTGTGGGTGTGCGTATATATACACGTGCGTGTGTGTACGTATACGCATATATACGTCCGTAAACGTATGTATGCATATATATGTGTATATATGTATGTGCATACATACACGTATATGTACCCACGTACACACTTAGGTATATAACGCATACATATATAGCATGCACGTACACGTGTACATGTATACACACGTACACATACGGGTATGCTTATATACATATGTATATGTATATACACATATATATGCTTACGTGTACGTACACATATACACATACATGCACCCGCACGTACATACACAGATGTAGATATATGTGCACACGTGTATATGTGCACATACGTATCTGCATGCGTGAGTATGTATCTGCGTATACGTATACATATGTATGTATACATATGCATATATACAGAGGCAGACATACATACCTGTATATGGGTGTCGTAGGAGTACGCACACATGCGCATACGTGCGTACACACGTATAAACCCGCATACGGACATGCGTATCTGTATGTCTGTATCTGTATCCACACACGTGTATGTCTTTTTGTTACTGTCATCAGAGTGGGTTGAAATCAAGATACGTCTATTTTTTAAACTGGGTTTTTCTTTTCAAAAGCCATTCTGCTTGTATTGCGAAGTTAACTTACCTCATACTGGAGAGTTAGTGCGAAGATGGAGCCCTGGTGGCTCAGCGGTTCAGAGCTCAGCTGCTGACCAAAACGACAGCAGTTCGAATCCACAGGCTGCTCTTTAGGAACCCTGTGGGGCAGTTCAACTCTGTCCCGTAGGGTCACTACGAGTCCCAACCCACTGGATGGCACACGACGACAACAGTGCAAAGATTAAAAAAAAAAAAAAAAAAAAAACCACCATGCCCTACTCCCCACCCCAGCACTGTTAAAACTTGGGTGTTTCCATTTTCGTGCTTTTTTTTTTATTCTACTTTTTTTAAATGAACAAACTGTTCTCAAGGACAGCCTGCGTTTAGAGTCTCTTCATAGTACGTCTTCACGGGATAACTGCACAAGCGTCTGCCACCTGTTTTTTGACATTTTCCCCATAGAGAATCGCGAACATATACAAAGACGGAGGAGTCCGAGTACCCGTCGCCTAAGCTTTAGTCATCTTCCGATTTAAAACTGGTGCCTTCCTAGTTTCTTCTTCCCGTGGACACTTTGCTGGGATGTTTTCGAGCCAAACAAGCATATAGTACTCTTCCCTTCCTGAGTATTTCAGAATGGATCTTGAAAAGAGAGGGGCTTATCAGATACCCAGTCTGTTGGACGCTTTCTACGACGACAGACGTTTTCCTGGAATACTTCAGTGAGGTCTGTGCACGGCATGAGCTTCGTACACCTTCCTTTTCTAACCTTCGAGAAAACTCTTGGGGGCATGGTAACACGTGCAACGCGGGAGCGGCAACACTGCCCTCTAACTTACCGTTCTCCCCCAGCTTGAATATATACGCACCTCACCCCCACCTCACCACGGGCTGAGGTGGGGGTGGCAGTCGGGGGTGGGAGGGTGGGGGGGTGGGGGGTGGGGCGGAGCGCCGGCCGTGGTCCTCGTCGGCAGGTGGCGCTAGCGCAGCCAGCGTGTGCCCTTGCGGTTTCTGTTATGATTCTCCTCTTGGGCGCCGAAAAAAGCTTCTCCATCTGGCCAAAGGGGCGACTGTTCGCTTGACAGAGTGACGACGGGTCTTGCTGTCCGTCTAAGCGCGCGCGCGCACCCCCACCCCACCCCCACCCCACCCCCACCCCACCGCCACCCCACCCCCACCCCACCGCCACCCCACCCCCACCCCCACCCCCACACACCCCGGGCACCCGGAAAGTTTGCCAACTCCTCGCCCCCCTTCAGCACCCCACCCCCCTGGGCCCAACGCGCGCGGTTCCCCACGACCTCCGCCTCCCGCCCGGCCCGGCCCGGCCCGGCCCGGCCCGGCCCGGCCCGGCCCGGCCCGGCCCGGCCCCCCCGCCGCATTCCGCTCTCCGTGACATAAGCATGTACATACGCAGGCGGGAGTTGCCGGAGATCTCGCGATGCTCGCGAAGCCGCCGCACCCCACTCCCTCACTCCGCCCCAGGCGCCGTTTTCCCGAGTCCGCCCGCGAGCCCGGAAACCAAGCGCTCATGCAGACCCTCTTCAGAGACTCTGGGTGGGCGTTCGCGGCCGGGCCGCCGCGCCTCCGCTAGACATCACTAAGTCCGGCTTCGCTCCCGAGAGCCTCGCGGGCCTTGGAGAGATGTTTTCGCCGTGGGACCAGAAGGCCCGGAGCCGGTCCGTACCAGCTTTGGGAAGGCGTTCCCGACCGGCCCGCCCCCGTTTGCCCGCCTGCGTCGTAGGAGGATGAAAAGCAATGAGGAAGAACGCTCTCGGTGGCGGTCGTGGTTTTCTTTTGCAACACGGATGCCGGCAAACACACGGCTCCCTCTCTCGGGACGCAATTTGCCTGTTAAAAGTGTTTTACGTGTACTGTTGGTGCGGTGACAGGGACGACCGTGAAAAACGTTTTCCGAGTCTGCCTGTGCCACACAAGAATTAAAAGAATGAAAAAGAAAACGTCGGGGGGGGGGGTGGTCTCATCCCGTTTCGTTTGTCGCGTCCGTCAAAAGAATACAGAACATCTGCCCGTTCGACGCTTGGGACCTGCTCTTCCTCCCTCCCCCGGTGGACGCTCATCCCCTTGGGCGCCTACCCGTTCGGCCCTTTCGGGGGCGCGCGCGCCCCCCATGAGGCTCCCGAGAGGTTTCCCGGCGGCCCAGGGGAGTCTGTCCCCTCCCCCACCCCCAAGCCCCGGCAGGGGCTCAGGTGGACCCGGTTCCGCCCCAATGCCCTTCGCTCCGGTTGTCGGCCGTCACCTGGCGGTCGCTTCGATATCGTTCCCCTCCGTGGCTCTGGGGCGCCAACCAGATGGGAAGCGATCCAGGAGGACGCGCGCTGCCCGCGACGGCCCAGAGCCTCCGCTCAATTTCCTTGAGTCCGGCCTGGCTCCCGGGACCCTCCTTCCCAGGCCCCCCTTAGTGGTTTCCAAGTCTGCCCGGGAGGCCCGTAGCCGATCCGTACCTGCTTGGGGAGGGAGGGCGTCCCCGGCCGGCTGCCAGTCAATGAGATGTGATTCCTATCTGGCTCCTCCGGCTGGCCGGCACAGCGCTCCAGGACTCCTGTGGCGTCGGCAGGAGCGTCCACGACGAGGCGAGAAAGGGTCTGGCCGGGCGGACTCCCTTGACCGAACCGACCCCATGCCGTGGCCAGCCCCACCGTCTTCCGGCCGCCCGGCGCCGAGAAACGTGTTCGCCGGCGGTGCTGGGGGCGGGGGGAGCCGGGACGAGGCCGGGCGTCCGGGCGCCTGGCGATGCGCCCTCGCCGGCCGCCGATCCGGGTCCTTCCCGCTGCCGCCCGCGCCGGTTGTCGCCCGCCGCCTGGCGGCCGCAGCTTTTACATCGTTTTTCTCCGGAGCTCCGGCGCCGAATAGATGGGAAGCGATGCGGCCGCGGTGGCCGAGACGACGTTCCAGGGTGCCGGCGGCGTCAGCAGGATCGCCCCGGCCACTGTGGGGCGCCCGCGCCAGAACTGTGTCCCGGGATTGGGCCTGCAGAATCTTCTGGAGGCGGCCGGTGGTGCCGTGGTGGTGGGGGTGGGGTTGCCGCTCGGGCGGGTCGACCAGTGCGTACCGGTTCCCCACCGCCACGGGTTCGCGAGGACTGGGAAGGGCGGGATGGAGAGGGCGCAGGCGGACAAACGGCCAACACATACCACGGCCTGTCGCGCGCCTCTTTTCATGTGTCCTGGTCGTCACTGGGGCCTCCGGCGTAGATCCGTGGTGGTCCGTGTAGAGTGCCCGGGGCCCGCACCGCTGGAGGAGAGCCTCCCGAGAATTTTTTCCAAGTCCGCTACAGGGGTTCACGGATTGTCTCCCGTTAGCGCGGCCGGCCGATGGCGGCCATAGCCCAGCGACTGCAGCGCCTGTGCGTCTTTGGCTACTTCAGTAACCCCGTTCTGCAGGTCGCCCAGAGAATCCCGGGAACTCGGGAGCTGGCGGCAATGGGGTCGTGTTATACAGCGATGGATATGCCGCAGTTCCAGGAGATCGCTGCGGTTCGCGGTCTTCTTCCGCTGCGAGTCGCGGCGTTTCTTACGACGAAAAGTAAGCGTTTTAGATCACACAACTACAGGTGGTATGCTTGAACAGCGCAGTGGTTTCTGTAAAAAGTTGCCGAGTTTAGACGGTTTCAAGTGTGTAAGCTATCGAAAACACACGGTCTTTGGGTTCTTGTTGAAGCACTGGCTTCATGTTGCACTGGTTCTTCCATGACTAGGTGCTGTTTTACGATCTATTGGCGAAGATATTGGCATGCGGGCCTCGTGTGCTGTCTAGTTCTCGCGTTTTTCTGTCGTCAACTAAAGTGGCCACAGTGTTTCATGTGATGTGGTTTTTTTTTTCTGCTCCATTTTTATAGCAGACGTTTTCGCTACTGGAGTTGAAAGCGGTCCTTCTCGAGCGTTTTTTTTTGCCAATACCCAGCATTTATTGCTTGGTATTTTTCTTACTGGCTCGATCGTTATTCCATTGTTGAGGTGTCATTGCGCTGTCCCGTAGGGCCATAAGGCGCGCCAGACGAAACAGCCAGACCATGGTCTTGTCTATGACAAGAATGTGTCTTTTACATTTTTTGCTAAAGGCGGGGGGATCTGGTATTCGCGAAAGTTGAGGGTGGACGACGCATGAAAACGGGGAGCACTCAAGTGTTGTTCAGGCAAGCTGTTGTGCGTGAGGCTGTAGGCTGCGTTGCTAGCAGTGAGCGCTTGGAGTGGCTTTCTTATGTCGTGCTTATCACTGCAGCAGAATCCCCTACTACGTTTGGCGCCCTTGAGGGCGATGTGGTGGGAGATGGGGGAGAGCAACGCGCCCTCAATGAGAAAGCTGTTTTAGGTGTCTTTGAAAGTGTTTTACCCCTGTGTACTATCACCTGAAACACATTGTGCATAGGCGCTGGCTGTGTGTTATAGGCAAAGCTAATCTCTGGGAAAAGTGAGCTGCTTCAGTGCTAGTGCCACGTGGCGGACCTCTCCTGTAGGAGCTTGTCCCTCATTCTTTGAGTTCAGGGCGAAACTTGCCGGGCCAGGCAACCGGCGTCAGATAGTGGGTCCATGTGCTTGCGTGTGTAGTTTTCTCATCACGGCGTTTGTGGCTGGTGGCCCGCCCCAGAGTCCCTCACGGTGTCTTGCACCTCTCTGCCCACACCCTTCAGGTGCCACCCATGCTAGCAGTGTGCGGGCGCGGGATGCCTACTTTGGTCGTGTTCTTCGTGACGTGCTTATGGGTCAGTTGAGTGGATCTGTGGAGGTGCTCTCCCAGCGCTTCCCTAGCCCCAAACGTCCCCTGTGTTTACTTACTGCTGTATGCGTGCATCCCAAACCACTCGACACGTTGGATGTGCCCTAGGGAGATGGGACTTGCTCCTTGGTGTTGCCCTTTTGGGCCAGGACTGGGTTGTGCTATGGACTGTTGGGCGGTGGGTGGCCGTTAAATGTGCAAGCGTCGCTCAAAGTAGGCTAGAGGTGTCCGTGATTTTACATGCCTTGTAGTGTGGGTTGGCGGTTTCTGAATCCCCCACGTTCCCGTGTTTCCTTTGCAAGTCTGCCGCCCTCCGTAGTCTTGTTCCCTGTCAGGCCAAATCTTTGCGCCCCTCAGCACCCTATTCTAGCCCCAGCTTGCACTATACTTCCATTTTGCATTCCACCCCCAACGTGTACAGAGGCTACTACGCATGTGGTGGGAGTTGTGGATTTCGTGATGCGTGGGATGGCTCCTGTGGCGCCGTTTTTCTCAGTCTGTTGGGAACACGGGAACCAAGCGCTAATGCTGATATACCTGAGTTACTGGGTGGGCGTTGGCGTGAATTGCGCCTTCGCTAAGTTCCGTTAAGTCAGCAATGCTCCAGGGAGCCTCGTGGGCCGACCTTTGGTCCCGTGCCTGTCCCGGATTATCGGTGGTGCACCCATTTATTTCCCCCAATCTCTGCCTTTGAATGGGGTTGTCCAGCACAGCAATGAGTTTTTTTCTCCTCCCCGAGGGTCTAGAGACAAGATACGTGTCTTTTAAGTCTAGGGTCCCATGTACCCCAGCAAAATCTCAACTTCAATGAATTTTGTCACTAAGTGGGTTGTTACGAATCCCTCCTTTCTGCCGTGTCGTATGTCATGTCTGGTGTGCTGTGTCCTACGTGTTGCGGTGTGCCGTATATCCATATAAAGGATATTCAGCGATGATGTATATACTACCAAGGCCACCGAAAGAGAGGAGCCTTAAATGCAGTTAGTGGCAGACGGACATCTGGAAATGCTCATAGTGTATGAGGCAGAGTATGACGGGTAAAACTAGTAACATGATTACTGTTCGCCCGGGCGAGGGAAAAGGGTTTTGCGAGGAGCACAGATGATTTTTAAGGAAGTGAACTGTCCTGCAGGATAGTGGTTGACAGAAGCCGTTGTAAACAAGTCTGGTGTAACTATGTTGACAGACACATAGACCAAGGTTAACACGGGAAATAAATGCATTCGCTCATGGACTGGTTTTTGAAAACTGGCAGAAGTCTGCTCGAATGGGAAGAATCGGGCAGGCTTGGTGTGAATGGTATTGGCAAATGATAACTTGCAGAAAAATGTAACAGGATCCGTACGTAACACCGTAGAGAAAAACTGGAAAATGTGTCCAAAGACAGGTTTCTGTAGCCAGGTATAAGATTTCTGAAAAAGAACCAGGACATAATTAGGGGGCCTGATCTTTTTTTCAGCAGGTTACAAACCAGGACTGCGGATGCAGGAGAACGGGTTAGCAACTGCAACTGCCTAGAAATTGAATACACTCACCAAAAAGCTACAGAACAGTGAAAAATGTTGAGCGAGTTCTCAGGGGACAAGTGGGGACAAATTGTCTACTTTTGGAACTATGAAGTAAAACTTCAACTTGAGAGAAGCCATACAAAACTAAAAGATGAAGGGCGGTAACATCATTGATATTTAAGTGGCCCTGGACCACATGCACACGTAAAGATGGCTTTGGGTATTAGGAAGGAGGAGATGGACAAAAATTATTACAGTGGTGCTGTTTCAGCTCGCCAAAAATGATGCAGAAAATTAGTTATGTTAGTGGTGTGGGGGGAGACCGAAACTCTGATCCTTTGCAGGTGGAAATGTGAAATGTTTGAGTCGTGAAAAAGAAAAAGCGGTTCTCCGAAGAACCAATGAAAATGGAACTTATCCTACGAACATTCCTTCCCTATGCTTGTAACCTAAAGTTAGGAAAGCGGAGATACAGATAGTTGCCCACCAATGATCAACGCAGCGCTATTCCCAGTAGCTCCAAATGTTTAAACAAACGAGTGAATGGATAAGCAAAATGTACATATTACACTGGAGTACTACTGAGCTAGTAGGAATGTAGTCTTTGATACATGCTATAAGAGGGGTGGAGCTTTAGGCATTACATACTCAGTGAAATGTCAGTCACAAAGACTGTCACAGAACGATAAGCCGCAGGGCTGAGGGCCTAGCAGAAGCTTCCAGTGTTCTTAGAACAAGAGCCAGGAACAACTGACAGGATTGTATTTATGACAAGCAAGGAGCTCTGAACGTCAAAGCCAGAGTTAGAAACCAGACTGAGCGGCAGAGGAATGGAGCCAGTTCAGAAGCAGAGAGGAGGTGCCAGGCCTGAATCCTGGAAGGCCCTGAGGCTCCATGCCTGGACTGGAGGTGGAAGCAGGCTGGTATGGGTGTTCTGCCCCAGTTTCCTCAGGGAGAAGCAACCAGCCACACCAGCCAACTTCCACCTCTGGAACTAGAGAACTGGGCTTATGGCAAAAGGGGGGGAGTACTTGTGTTTTACTGTGCCTCTCTTTCTCAAGGTTGGCTTTAGAGGCTGTCAATAATCCTGTGCCTCAGGCCGTTCTGAGCACATAAAAAGATCCTTCCAGCCTGGGAGGAAATAATAAATTCACCGTTTGGGAGTAAAGATAACTTGAAAGCTCCACGAAGTGAGGGAGCTTAGTACAGAAATGGCTCCTATCCAGGCGTAAATGGATCCAGGATACCTTTCATCACTCTCTTCTGGGACTTACGTGGGTGTGTCAGGAAAATAGGCCTTTCCTGGCACACTGCAAGTATTTCAGCTCTGTGGTGAAGAGGTGGGCGTTTGATGTTCTATGTGGCTTTGCCTACCAAACAGGGTCCTCACCTGCACACACCAGGGGCTTAAGAACTGGTGCCCCAGCATGTCCCCCTCCCACGAGCGACAGGGGTCCAGGAATTACGAGCACCTCCCAGTCCTTACAACCAAAAGTGTTGTGTGCCTATGGTCTGTATACAGAACCCACCCCTGAGCTCTAGGGAATAGGGACATGAGCCTTACTGACAAGGGATGTGCTTTGCTCACAAAAACGGGGGGCAGGGCTGTCAACCCTCCTGCATTGTTGAGAGGTGCGCCTGACACAAGCCATGGTATTTGCAATCCCATCATATCCAGGTGAAAGCTGGACAGTAAGAGAATAAAGGAAACTAAAGAGGTGACACCTTTGAATTGTGCTGGTGAGGCAACTATACGGTGGGGGTGTCAAAAAGAATGAACTCATCTGTATTGGAAGAAGTATAACCAGAATGCTCCTTACAAGCAAGGACAGTGAGACTCTGTCTTATGTACTTTGGATGTGTTGTCACGAGGCATCAGTCCTGGGAGGATATGTTTGGCACAGTACAGGGTCAGTGGAAAAGACCACCCTCAATGAGGTGTGTTGACACAGTGGCTGCAACAGGCAACTCAAGCATAACAATGTGAGGATGGACCACGATGGGGCAGCGTTTCGTTCTGTTGCACATTGGGTCGCTATGAGTCAGAACCGACTTGATGGCACCTAACAACAGGGATAAGTGAAAGGTCACTACAAAGGAGAGTGAATAACATAAGCTTGGACTACTCAGGAGAAGCCATGCAGGCAAGAAAGGAATGGATGACTTGTAAAAAGAATTGAAGGAAAAAAAATTGCCACCCAACAATCACATCCAGCACAACTGTCGTGCAAATATGAAAGAAAAATTAGGATTATATTAGGGTAAATAATTTTAGGGAGTTTGTAAAAATCAAAACTGCAAGAAATATTTAAAGGGAGGCCTCTGGGTAGAAAATGAATTTGAGGAATCGAACCAAGACTAGAGCAGAGGACAACCAAATGTCAACCCAGATAGGGAAATGAGAAAAATCCGGATTAAAAAATGCTGACGATGGGCAGTGATGTTATTATGTAAAACAAAGACATTAAAATAAAGAGGGACTAAGCAATGTAGT